>NC_090450.1:47054485-47412610 GCF_031143425.1 Pleurodeles waltl
ACCAAAAGGATGCTCGGATTGAGAAAGCTCTTTTCAAAATGTGCAAGGTTTCTTAGTTCACGTGTGCAAAGTTATTTTTCACAAATTGTGATACACATTCCAACATCCAGTGAGATAGTTTGTACTGTACTTGAAGTCAGAGAAACGTACAAAATATATGTGGAATTTCAGCAAAGGCTTCTAAAGAAACTCTTCAGTGCACAATGGCAAATGTTTGTGAATTTTTCCCTGTAAGTTTCCCTTTCTCTGAGCATTTTTCTGCAGAGTGCTATCGGACAGCAAAACCTGTTTTATGTGATGATCTTCTGCAGAGACAGTTTGTTAGAGAAAACCATATTGTCATTTCCACGCAAAAGTGTCAAAGCAAAAAACTTTGACACCTAAAAAAGTTGCAGTTTTCCTAAGTTCATTGCGGAAGTTTAGAAAAAACTGCAATTTCTGACACCACTTCTTCACAGATTTTTTTTTAAAAACAGGATTGTTCCAAATAATTAAAATTTTTGACACCATAGAAAAGTTGCAGTTTTCCACAGTGCTCTGCGAAAGTTTAGAAAAAAAACTGCAATTTCTGATACCACTTCGCCAGAATTTAAAAAAACAGTATTGTTCGAAATAATTCTTCCTCGCTATGCATGCTTTCATTTTTTCAAATGGAACAGTGTTGTTGCAGATCTAACAGGACAGGAAATAAATTGAATCCAGTGACTTGTAACTGAAGTAACTATGATAAAAAAGCTACTACCAGCGAAGAAGGATTTCAGACATAAAATAGCATATTGAAAATATTCAGAAGTATATTCTGAATAACCAACGATAACAGACACTTAGGAAGAACTCTGAAAATATATAAATCAGAAATTAGATAAAATAGTTGAAATCTTTCTCCAGACTCAGTTTCAGACATTGGCATGGGATTTGCGCAGTGAGAGGGCTTTATGAAATGCACAATGGGGAGCGGCATAAACTAGAATTGTTATTAAGAAATCCATTACTTGGTATAATTGAGCCAACTTGAACTGAAGACTGGTAGACAAGCCAATGAAATACAAATCAACAACTTATTGGAGTCAGTCAATACCAACCCTGACTAGTTTCACATTGATGGAAATCCAATATGAAGCAATTCTAAGGTGACATTAGAACAGTCTAAGTCAGTGGTTCCCAACCTTTCGACTTCTGTGGACCCCCACTTTATCATTACTGGATCCCGGGGACCCCCACTGAATCTTTATTGTAATCCAAGGACCCCCACCTGCATCATTACAGAAAGCTAAGGCCCTTAATTTGTTAATATTATTTAATTTTCTAAGCAGTCGCGGACCCTCTGAGGAGGTTCGTGGACCCCAGTGGTCCCCGGGCCACAGGTTGGGAACCCCTTCCTAAGTGATGACCATCCAGCCAGTCAGAGTACCTTAGGATGTCTTCTCATTTTAATTTCTGCTATTGTCTGGTTGTACTGAACTATGGCATATGTTTTACTTAGAATTTATGAGCAATCCCCGTTTTTTTGAAACATAATACCATTATTATGCATGTATCTGACACATTTATCAAAATGGTTCAGTTCATGGCACATCTACTATCACTGAAAATGTTGTTTTTAAATATAGTGTTACTAGGATAGTCCTTCTGCTTCGATGAGCGATGGAGGCTCTCGAGTCAGGTCAAAGATTCGAAAACTCTCAATGGTTTATTAAAAATTTATCTTTTCTTCTGTCTGTGGACAGGATCTTGTAAGGACAACACATGCCTGCTGAATAACATATTTTAAATGTTCTTAATTTTGATAAATTACACAAGTAAATACCCATATAGCATTGTCTTCCTTGTTATAAGAAAATTCCTACACTCACAAAGGTATTGTTGTCTGTAATTCCCCGATAGGGGTCACGCCCCTCAGTCTGGAATGTCTGACAGTCCCCCTGTCCCTGTTGAGAATCACTTCTCTACACCAGAAATATATTACAGTGTATTTTCATTGGTAGACACAAAGTCCTGGCAATCAGGAATCTATTACGGTGTCTGTTCCCTTGGTAGGAATCTATCCCAACATTGGTAAGATTGAGTATTACTATTGAATTTGTTTTGTTCCTCTCAAAGTTTGTTAATCTCACATCTCTCCTTCCTGTGAGAGGGAGAAAGGTCTCTGGTCAGGACATTCCCTGTCAGTTCCATGTCACAGATTGACAGAGCTTTATTCTTCATATTTCCATTTGGGTTTAGATGGGTTCGCCCCATTTTTGCATTTGAAGATTCAGTGATGCTCATATAATGTTCTCTGTAAAACATTGACCTTGAAGCCAGTTCTGCACTAAATAAAATGTCTACAAATGTACAAACAAAACACAAATTTTTGGAATCTAAGGAGAGAAATGGTAATCCAATCCAAAGGAGAATGAGTCTTTCGATATGCAGGAAGTTTTGCACTCAAAGAAAAATGAGAGTTGTATTCATAGCCCATATTTTTGAGTTAGCTACCAACAACCTGTGATGATATAATTCAACCCACAGCTCCTGAAGCTGAAACCGAAACCCAAAGGTGCCTTTTTGCAGGGTTTTCTCTGATTTATTTGTTGTTATAGGACTAGATTCACCAACGTTATTTGAGTCTGATAAGACTCCTACTGCATGTGCATTGATAAGAATGGTGAAAAATGGGCTAGCAACAATTGGCACAGCTGACGGTTTACTAAGACCTCTGTAAAATGGCTAAAAAATCACATTAGTGGAGGACAAGTCAGTTGTTATAGCTGGACTGCAGTTTTTTCGGTTACACTGCCAATAAGAGTGACTTTCAAAGCGTGACTTCAGGTCTGCCACCAGCAGCTGAACAGTTGTAGCCAAAAGGTACGGTCAGCACAAGTCACAGAAAATTCTTTTGAACTGTTTGGCAAACCTGCTTGTAACATCATCTAAGTCATGTAAAAGTATGCCTTGGAGTTCTTCGGCCTGGGAGCATGATGTGTAAAAGTAAGACGTGCTAAATATTGACATAGCATGCACTGTCTCTCTACATAGGCTGAAACCTTTGCCCGTGTAAAGTTCTACTTAGGAATAAAAGTTGTATTTTCCATACGTTGACAATGGGAAGGGCTGGAAAAATCCTGCATGCACAGTTGAAATGATTATCAAAGAAAATCATTAAAGAAAATTGAGCTTTAGTAAATATTGGCCACAGAGGATTTTGCCCAATGTGATAGACCTCTGCATGAAGCCCTGGAAGACCGCTAGTCTGCATCTACCACTCACCTTCCCTTGGTGTTACAGTAATTGAATTCCCCCAGTAGAGCATAGGCGTGAAATGACTCTCATCAGAGACCAATATTTTCTTAGGAGCAGCTGGCTTGGTAGGAGAAACCTAGTAGGTATGAAGGGAGTCGTAACTGCATATCTACCTCAAATTATCTTTGAATATGAGGAGAAATGAGTGAACAGGTATACCAGACGCACACTAGAAAGAAATGTTTCTAGTAAGTAGGACATTAGTAAAAAGCTTTCCTTCGAAGGTTGCCTGTTCTCCACCAGGCTGGTTCAGCAGTGAGTGTCCTGGGCTTAAAAACAGCCAAAAGTACATTTTCTAAGTTTGAGAAGTGAAGCTCCTTGATCTGAGTTTTCACATGACAAGTGCAGTGATTGTATCCTTTTGGGTGTAACTTTTCAGAAAATGAATATAGTCCTGTGCAGCGCCACATATTCCAACCCACTGCACTCATTCAATGAGAGTCTGATAGTTTTCAATATCGACTTTTTCTGATCGGTGCAGCAAGATGAGAGCACTTGGCTCAGCCGTATCATCTGAATGTTCAAGTTCATTTGGTGCAGCGACATCCGCAGTCTCTGTACTGCAACTGGATTGAAAGATGGCTTGCACTGATTGAAGAATTGGTTGAAGAATCTTATTTGTCTCAATAAATCTCAGAAGTTGGATGCAGGCAGCCTTATAAGTAATTTAGAGAGAAAAGGAGGTTGTGAGCTTGGGTGGCAGTATGCTAAAAGGGAAAGGTCTAGAGTCTGCTTTGTTAGCCTGGGTACCAAATTGATGACTTCTAGACTTTAAGTTGTGCCCCGGGGTAACTGAAGAATTTATAATGTCTCTAAAACCTCTCCCTTCAACCAGAATAAGTTTCTTCTGAATAGCATCCAAGAGTGTACCCTTGAAGAATCCAGAAGGTCAACACTCTTGGATCAAATGAATAAAGTCAGCTTGTGTGAATGGCTGAAAGGTGAAGAGTTGAATATTAGCGGCAAGATTTACAGGAACATTCTCCTGAAATCTAAATTGATGCTTTTTCCAGCTTTCCAAATGCAAAACGAACAGTTGATGGATGGAATGCTGAACAATGCAAACATTCACCCCCAGTCACAAAGATCTGGGTTTAATTCATTGTTTTGTTTCTCACCACGCCACCCCAATTTGGACCCAGCCATATGCAAATCAGTCTTGACTCTGTTCCCCATGGGAACAGCCCAGTCTGAACTGCCAAGCCAAGTCCTCCCTGGACCAGAAACGAGCATCCTAGGACCGGTTTCAGGGTATCACCCTTCATCAGCCAGGCCAGCTTGAATCCAGTGGCACAGTGAGCACAGGACCCACGTCTGGGCATACCCTTCCCACTTAGGGCAACAAATGCAAAAAGAACAAGAAAATAGTGGTCCACACATTCAAAGCACCATCGTCCTGACTCTAAATGCTTTAGATAAACTACGCATTAAAGACACCACTAAATCCATAATCTGATTGGTTATTTTATTCCACGGCATTCCCCCAGGGCCTGGGGACATTGAAAGTTGTTTTTGATGGTCAAAGGCTGCTAACTTTGATTCAACCTCACAGGGCGATTATGGCAGCTGGCGATAAGTGGAGAGAATGAGTGAGAGAGATGGAGAAATCTTTTTACCGTTTTTGCCAGGGCTCCATTTAGCTCCCAATCTGGTCTTCCATGCAATATGTAGAACGCTTGAGATTACAGATGATGCTCACCTGCAAAAGAATTCAAAAGCCATCTTTTCAAGAATTCTTACATGCTGTAACCGCAAGTACACATGGCCAAATCACAGACCCAGCCACAAACCATGTACACACCTTAACATAATTCTACTGGTAGACAATATCATAAGCAAGCTGGGATTGTTCCTCTGACTTCTCCAGGTACACAAATGAGAACCAGCATGGTCCATAGTGTTATCGAAGGTTTCACTCGAGGACAGGTAGTGGGCTGCAATAATACACAGTACATGGCAAACCTGAATGATACGGGAACACTCATTTTCCTGCTCATTGTGTGTGTGTGTGGTTGTGTGTGTATGTATATATATATATATATATATATATATATATATATATATATATATATATATATATATATATAAATATATATATATATATACTGTAGGTGTATTGAATTGTTTCCATTCATTAAAAAGTTATACTTTAAATTATGCGAGAATGTTGTCGGTTTACACTTTATATCTACCAGAATCATAGGATAATGTTATTTGGAGCCCAGTGATTGTGTCACTGCACACAAAGGTTGAGCTGTTTTCCTCCACAGATTCAGTAGGGTGGAAAAACATGCCATGCTGTTTAACACTGAAAGTACTTCGTGAGAACCCAAGCCATGACTAGCCCTCCTGGTCCATGAGGGATCAGGTTTCAGGTCACACTCTACGGGCCACCGTTTCTTAGGTAACAAGTTCCACATTTAGCGCATCAAAAGACCTGTGACACCAGTGTAGCACAGGCCTCAGTCACTGGCGTAACAATAGTCCCTGCAGCCCCCGCGGTGGGGGGGGAGCTCCAAGTGAACTGTCAGCATAGTACACTGTGCATGAGCCCCTGGTCTGAAAGCTCCTGACTAGGGCGGTGGGACCTCCTTCATGTATTTGCAGGAAGGGCCTTCAAGTTTCGTTACTCCACTGGGCTCAGTGACACTTTGATACAGCACAGGCATGCAAATCAGATCACAGACCCAAAGGATCAACTGTGATGCTGATGCAGAGGGAAGCACTGTCACAGCGTGTCACTCTAGGGCAGTGTTTTTCAAACTTGTCAATGCTGCACCCCCCAGTGAGAAAAATAAATCATTGGGCCCCTCCCAGAATTTACCATAACTATTCTTTTAAATTGACAATGATGACACATGTCTAGACTTATTTAATCATTGCAGTTAAGTTATGTTACCTTTTTAAAAATGAAATAAATATTTTTCTGCTTAAAACAAAGCACTGTTAGCTGCATAATCCTTCTTTTGGCCTGATCCTAGTGCACCCCCTGGATCACTTGAGGCCCCTATAGTTTGAAGACTCCTGCTCTAGGGTGATGCAATGTCAGCGATGCATAGTTTGCTAAGAATTAATAAAATAGAAATAGGTAGAATGCCCTAACGTCTTTCATAGAAGCAGTCTACCGGTACTGCCGAATGCCAGGGTGGATGTATGCCAAGGCTGCCCAGTTTTGGTTCCACCTTATTCCTCTTGCTTCCATCACCCAATACTTCCTATCTCTGTATTCACTACTGCTGGTTTATTTCATGTCACGGTTGTCTTGTGTTTTCTTCCACCTTCTCTCACATTTCTCTGGGTCAAAGACTGCTGATGGACAAAGAAGAACAGGTTTCCAAAGATGAGTGCCAGGGCCTCCACCTGCAACCTCCATCACATGAAACACTTCATGTCAGTCCTCTACACTTGGTTAAATGCAGACAGCGCCAGTTTCCAAAATTATTCACAAATCTGGCTTGTTTAATAACCATACAAGGCGGCTGCAAGTCCTACATTCAATGCTGAATAATAAAGCATTTGATATGGAAATCTTCCCATTTCAATATTTAATGTAAAATTGCATTTTGCGCTTCATGAGGTGCCTGCTCTCTGTTGATAATGCCCTTTATGTCCAAATCAATAACATTTTTGAATTGCAAAATATTTCTTCATGAGTATATCGAGCCTCAGTGTCCTACAACTGAACTTACTTTCTGTAAGGAGAATAATGATTTAATAAAGGAAAAACAGTGTTTTTTTTTTTCTCAGTTGAAATTCTGCTTGCTTTTGGAATAGCTGAAGGGAACTTTGTGCATAGATAGGCGAGTAAAAAGAAAGGGAAAAATGGAGGAGGGTGCAGAGATTATGAGAGAAAGAGGTGCAGGGGAAAGAATGAGTGAAGGAGGGAACAAAGCAAGGGGTGGAGGAGAGACAAAGCAAGAGTTGTTCGAACAGAGTAAGCAGATTAAGGGCTTTATTACGACCTTGACGGAGGGGTTTCCTCCATCACAAATGTGACAGATATCACGACCCCCGTGTTACGATCCCATTATATTCAATGGAGATCCTAATACTGCGGACTGGATATTGGTCACATTTGTCTTGTGAATGCATTCCACCCGTTGCTTGCCATTGGCCTTGTTGTTTGAAACTCACATTTTGTTGCTTTCAATTTGCTGGATGTAGTTGTTTTAGGCTATGCAGCTTGAGTTCATCCCTTCCCTTGCCAAAACCTTATTTACAGATGCCTTCCAAGTGCTCCCTTTCTGCAAACAGGTCTGTAAATCTTGTTCTTATCTCATAACATTTGCTATGCATTCAAAGAACAAAGTAAAATGTCAGGCTCTGTCTTCGGTGAGAACTTAGGCCCACATTATGTCATTGGCTGTAAAAACTGCCTACTGCTGCAGTGGCGGCCGCCAAATGACCGTCACTGCGGCTACCATCTGTCCGCCATACCATGATCACTGCCGGACTTCGGCCACTAGAAGGGTGGAAATCTGGCAGTGATTATACTAGCGGACGGTGGTAAGCTTGCGGTGCTACCACCAGCACCGCCACTCCAGTAGAATGCCGCCAGCCGTATTACCTGTGATACAGCCTGCCGGTGTTCTGCTGGCAGGTGCTGCTAGCGGTAGCTTCACCCCTTCCTGTTCCCTGCTGGAAGACCACCTTGAAGAAGGTAAGTTGGGCTTCTGACAGGGGGGAGGTGTTGTGTGTGTGTGTGGTTGTGTGCATGAATGTGTGAGTATGTGTGTGAATGCGTCTGTGTGTGTAGTGTTGTTTGCTTGGGTGTATACATGTGTGTGAATGCATGTAAGAATGTGTGTGAGCATGACTGGATATGTGCATTGATGAATGCATGTATGCCAGTGTGAGTGAGTGGGTGTATCGTGGTGCGTGTCTGCGGGTGTGTGCGTGTATGGGGGGTGAGAGGATCGGAGGGGAGGAGTGTGGATGGAGGAGGTATGGGGGGCATCTGGGGAGTGTTGGGGGGTGGGTGAGACGCCTACCAGTGACAGGGAATTAATTGACTGTCACCAGTGGGGCCTACCGCCATGGTTTTCGTGGCGTTGCTAACACCACAAAAACCATGGTGGTAGGCTGACTCAAAATGCCGCCGGCGGTACTATAGCGGCCACCGGGCTGGAGATTGACATCTCCGGCCCGGCTGCTGCTACTGCCATGGTGGTCTGAGTGGAGAAGTAGCAGGTTGGCTGCAGCCAACCCACCATTCTCATAATGTGGGGGAATGTACTGCCAGCCTGTTGGCGGTACTGCCGTCACATTACTACTCACCGCTGGGGTCATAATGACCCCCTTAGTGTTTACTTTTCTTTCTCTGACTTCAAAGTGAGAGGATTTATGTGACAAACTTTCTGGATACTGGGGTTACGAACGGGTTTTTCTAGCACATGACAACATTTAAATAAACTTCAGAATATATCAGATTTAGGAGCACAAATGAAGCACATTTTCGTTAATTCTGAACTGTGCTGGAAACAAATACCTTTGTATGATGAAAACAAATTATTACATTAGGTGATGCAATTTCCACACATCATTGTCTGTGCACAGTATAGTTTGATTTGAAAAACTGTATATCTGTGCAAATGTAATGGTAATTTCAATCAAAAAATGTGTTGTCTGTAATGGCAGTGTGTTACCACACCATGCATATTCCACTCCGCTCTGCACCACTCAACACCACTGCACCCTTCTCTGTATCACTCCACTTTACGCCACTCCATGCCACTGCACTGCACTCTTCTCCATTCTGAACCACTCCACATTATGCCACTGCACTCTATGGTACTTCTCACTATGCCTCTCTACTCTACTCTGTACCACTCTACTCTATGCCAATGCACTTTACGCCCCTCTACACCACTGTGCTTTGCTCCTCTGCATGCTATACTACTCCAGTCTAGGCAACACCAATCTAGTCCACACAACTCCACTCTAAGCAACTCTGCAACACTGCACTGTACGCCACTGCGCTCTAACTTAATATACTCTAAGCCACTTCACTCTACTGTGAAACAATCTACTTTATGCCACTGCACTCTGTGCCACTGCATTCTATGCAACTGCACACTACTCTGAAACAATCTATTCCACACCACTGCAGTCTATGCCACTCTGACCACTGCACTCTAGTTCAATGCACTCGACACCACTGCACGCTGACACTCTGCTCTGCAACACTGCACTGGCCACCACTGTTCTCTACACCACTCTACTCTGTACTACTACATTCTGCACCAAATACACTCTATTCCACTGCACTCTATGCCATTCTACTCTGCCTCATGCCCCATTCTATGCCACTGCACTCTACATCAGTGCACTCTAAACAACTGCACTATATGCCACTGCCCTTTACTCTGCACCACTGTACTCTATGCCAATTGTTCTCTGTACCACTCTACACCACTACACTGACACTCTACTCTGCAACACTGCATTCTACACCACTCTACTCTGTACTACTGCATCCTATGCCACTGCACTCTATGCCACTGCACTGTGCATCACTGCACTCTATGCCACTGCACTCTAGGGACTACACTCTACTCTGCACTGCACCACTCTACAGTACTCCACTCTGCACCACTCTACGCCACTGCACTGTATGCCACATGAGTCTACTCTGCACTCTATGACACTGCACCACTCTACATTACTGCAATCTCTGCCACTCTATTGTATGCCACTCCCCACCACTGCACTCTATGCTACTCTACCCCGGGCCACTCTATGCCACTGTACTCTTCGCCAATGCACTCTAAACAACTGCACTTACGCCACTGCCATCTACTCTGCACCACTATACTCTACGTTACTGCTCTCTGTGCCACTCTACATCACTGCACTGACACTCTCTCTGCAACATTGCACTCTCAGCCACTGCACTGTACACCAATCTACTCTGTACTGCTTCATTCTACGCCACTGCACTCTATGCTGCTGCACTCTATGCCACTCTACTCTGTATCACTCCACTCCACGCGACTGCACTCTACAGCACTATACTTTACTATGCATTGCACCACTCTACACTACACCACTGCACTCTGTGCCACACAATTCTACTCTGCACTCCATTCCACTGAACCACTCTATACTACTGCACTCTCTGAAACTCTGTTGTATGCCACTCTACTCCACTTCACTCTATGCCACTCTACTTTGTCCTACCCCACTCCACTCCACTGCACTGTACGCCAATGCACTCTAAACAACTGCACTGTACCCCACTGCACTGCACTCTGCACCACTGGGCTCTATGCCACTGCTCCTATGCCACTCAACTCCACTCCACACCACCATGCCACTAACCTTTAGCCATGCTGAACAGCAGCCACTCTGGTGTATAGCATGGCTAATGGCTAAAACACATTAGCAAAGCCAATTACTCTTGCGTAGACGAGACCTATTGGCTATGCCAATGTTTGTTAGTACTATGAGGTACTGAGATCCCTGAAAGAGATCCCTGAAAGTACTGTGAATGTGTAAGTCCTTATTTTAAACATGTATTAGATGCCTCGTCAGAGGTATTAAGTGCTATATAAATACAATACCACCATATTATAGGCTGCTACAAAATGCACAAATACATTTCGGTTAAATAAAAAAAGTCCTTCTCAGATACAGATTTGAATAATATACATTTTATATCTAGTACTAACATTTTTTATAACACCCCATTAAAACCACACACTCTACACCTCACCTTGGAACACCATTACAATACCTTCCTAAAAGAAAATACCTTTGCCATCAGAAAGCTTCAAGTGACTCCGTTGGTTAAAGTCAATAAAGGTTTTCAAGCCCATTTGCATTTGCATGTTTACCAGTTGCCCACATTTGCATTTCTTTAGGGAAGGAGACCCCCTGGCAAGAAGGTCTGTTTCATATCTGTCTGACCCTCCCTCCCTCGGAGCACAGGAGACTCCCTTACTTTCAATCCAGCTGGGGAAACTAATCTGCCCGTAATTTCGCCCTACCCTCCGTTGTACTTTTGGTGAAAGGCTAAAATTACGGACAAATCCATCCGTTAAGGCTTTCATCACAGACAACGGACGGCTGGGCGAAATTACGGGCAGTCCGTGAAATTTATGGACTGGTGGTCACCCTATTTGGCACGTCATGAGTAGGTATACGTGTGCAAGGTGGGCGGGGAAAACATTTGGAGTTACTGAAAGGGGATTGGTTGGCATGAATTTCATCTGCCTCTCTAGTCCTCTGTCTGCTCACCAGAGTTGGAAATCCTCATTTGCAGTAGCACTGTCAGGCCTTATGGCAGCTCAGTCTTGATTAGGAGGACTGCATTCTTACTCACACTGCTTCACTTTAGACACGGCCTTCCATGTCCTCTTGCCCACTGCACCAGTGAGATCCCTGAAGCACCTACAGTCTTGCATGGGGCTGACCCATAGGCAGAGGTCCTACCTGATTCTTTCTCTTTCTCTCTCCCTCTCTCTCTGCCATTCTCTCTTGACTTCCTGTTTGCACTGTTTTTCACTGTAAGGAGCGGACGCGTGTTAAGGACATCAACATCCTCTGCAACAAGCTTTGGCAAAGTCAAACCGTCTGGCAATGCCTGCCATACTTTTTAGCATTGTCAATATTTATTCCGCCATCATGTTTGCAAAAGGTTATTGTTGCAGGAGTTGCCAAGATCCTGCCCATAGAATAAAAAAATGGAGAAAAAAACTGAAATAACCTTTGTTCTCAAAAAAGCAGCATTGCCATAGTAGTCCCTAATACTGGAGGTAAGAAAGGGACTACCTTATGTGTGAATGTGCCCCTTGTGCAAGAGCAGAATGCAGTCATTCACACTGCAGTTAGAGGTGGGGTGACTCATAGTCCCATGATGTTTGCTGTGGTGGGCAGGAGAAAAATGGAATGACAGAACAGACCAATGTCTGAAACATTTTGGCTGAAAGTCACTATTTATTAATTTATTATACATATTTTTTTCTAAAAATAAAACGTCTTGGCTAATGCCAGACCTAATGACGCACTGATATTCTATGTGACCCTTTCACACAGAGGCATACCATGGAAGAGATGAAGACATTGAATAAATATTCAGCATTTCTTATCATTTCTTATCAATATAGGCCTACAGTGCTTCCAAAAAAATTAGTATCCATAAGCCACACCTTCAAAATAAGTGACTTAACTTCCAAGTCCTGCAACACATCTTGACCTCTGCTTTCATGCAGTTCAGCATTTGCCAGCATTTTCTCCAAAGTGCCACTGCCCCAAGCCCCAAATCAAATTAGGAAGAAAAATATTTTATATCAAGGTCGGTAATATGAACCTACAGTAATAACGCGTCCACTACACCATCATGGTAATATTATCTTTACCTGTCTTACCACCACATCTACTTACCTAGGCTTACCTTGATGTAGTGGTTCGATCGATATAATAGAGCTCATATTTTTGTTATGAGAGATATTTAACACAGTATGATGGTAGTATACAAGTTTTCACCAAGGCATGAATACAAATAAAAGACATGTATGTTGCACTGCTTTGAGTCAGTCTAGTTCAAAGCATGAAGCCAATGTTGCCGCTGCTGATGGTCTACAAACCCACCTCTCCTTCCTCTACATTTCCTCCTGGGTACCACCAATGAGTAGGCAATTGCAGTGCCCAGCCAGTGCTGTGTATGAAGCAAGAGGCTGTCAGCCATTTTATGGACAGGCACTTCAGCAAAGTGGTAAGAGAGAAAACGCTGCACACCACTTTCAGGCGGTGACCTCAAGAAATGGTTGCTAGGGAAGCCAGTGGTTTGTTCATTTAATAAACACCAGCTGCTTTCATGTAGGAACTTCTGTGGCACAAACTCACCCAGTGTTATCCTATAGGGGGCTATGACATGTTAGAAGATGATATGGAGGAACAGCGTGTGAGGTGAGACCACCCAAGGGGCAGGTTGGTGTCTTCCATCATACTAGCCTACAGACTGAATACACCCTAGACTAGCCACTAAAGCAAAAAGGGCACAGGGAAATTGAAACACTCTCGATATGGGGTGCGCTCAATTAAAATTTGAAGGACACCTCATCAAACAGCAAGTCAGTGGCTGGTGAAACCTCACCAAACACCTCTATCTGCATATTGTCATTTGTTGCATTGTAGACATGTGCCAACATGGAAAGGAAAACACCTCTCCTATTGATACTCCTTTTTCAGGGTGCCTATATTCCTTCAATCTCAGTCTGTGACATCCAGGGCCCCACCTACACCCAAGTCAACATCAAGTGGGATCGTCACTTTAAAGAACACCTGCACCCCTGTCCTGGAATTATGTACTCAGGGCTCCAAGGAAAGCCACCAGCAAGCCTTGTGAATAAAATATTGGAAGAGGAGAATACAAAATTCTGTATTCATTAAGTAATGGTGGAAACCAATTTCTCCGGTCTTAAGCCTACAAAGTCAACAAAATAAGACATCAAACCCCTGCGGTCAATAAAGGTCATTCATGTACTGACGTGCGCTATTCCCGGAGAAATCCAGAAATGCAATCCAATTAATAATGTCATAATACGACTCAAAATCCTGAGCAAAAAAACATTGTAGAATGCATGTTATTGATGACTGTTAGAAATGCAGGGCTAGGTAAAGAGATCTAGTTTCTTCATTACACTGGGTGGTCCCCTTAAAGAGACCTGCTTTAGCTATAAACTAAACAAATCATTCAACCCATGGGCAAACCCAAAGACACAAAGCAATTTGGGATCTTAGCCTTTTAGTCCTCAAGTTACATTTCTTCATACACTTCCCAAAAATATGAAGATGTAAGGAATGGTTTAGATGTTATCACCCTCAGAACTGCATGTCTTTTAAAGCTTAAACATGACCGAAACATGGACCTCCTAGCATAAGAAAGCTATGGGTGGACAGAACTCATACAATATGCTGTAGCCTATCACACAAAATTACATGAGATTCCATGGGATTACTCGAGGAGCATAACCCTACATTTAGCGCTATCTTCTTAGTGAAAAATTGATCCTTATATCCAAAACGAACCAGAGGGTGCATTTTGCGTTAAGAAAATAGCCATAAGATAAACAAGCATTTGCAATGCAACGAGTCTCGCGTTGGCTCGTGTTAGAGCTGATAGCGTTGTAAACTCCTAACCCGACTTTTCACTGGTTATGAAACCTATCAGCAAAAGTGCATTTATGTACTAACCGGAAAAAGTGCAATTAACTGTGTAACAGGGTCGATATTATGTAAAGCGCTCGTCTTCTGCCAAGCGAGATGGCACTGGGAAAATAGAGAGAAAGTAGTCCACGAGCCGGACGGAAAACAGCGAGCCTCGCATGTTTTCTGTACTTGGTCAATGCGCTCGAGGAGGCTATCCACCGGAAAAGGCATGACGTATGCATGGCTTCCACTAATGAAATCGAGCAGATTCTAACAGGCAAGCCCACAAACCAATGACAGACACTGACGTGACGTGGACGGGGCTCCGAGCCCTTTTTAGTAACTAAAGCGTCTCGCTTAGCGAAACACATGCGCAAGCGCATGCGACGCAGGCTCGACCCTAAAAAGAATAGGAACAACTGTAGCCACTCGCGCTCTGCTTCTGTGCTCTTGGATAAGTGTGTTTTTTGTGGCCAAAATGACTTCAAATTATCCGAAAGAATGTCATTTAGAAATTTTTGGTGATCTGAGTAACACAAAATTACTGAAATTACTGATAACTCCAGCTTAATTAACATTTCACCCAGGCTTAGAGGAAGCCCAATGAAAACAAGCATTTGCAATGCCACGGGTCTCGTATTTGCTCACATTAGAGCTATTGGCATTGTAAACTCCTAACCGGACTTTTCTTGCCACATAAACTAATAATGAAAAGTAAAACAGTTTCACATATGCGAGCCCATGGTCGCCATGAGCGTGAAGGAGACACAGAAAAGGAAATAGAAGTTTGCTTGCAGTGAAACTTATCGGCAAAAGTGCAATTATCCATGTTACCAGCAAAAGTGCAATTATCCATGTAGCCAGCAAAAGTGCAATTATCCATGTAACATGGTTGATGTCATGCAAAGCGCTCGACTTCTGCCCAGCGAAATCGCGCTGCGTATGAAATGAAAAGATAAAGTAATCCAGAAACCAGCTGAAAACACAGAGCGTCGTATGTTTTCAGTAGTTTACCGGTGCGCTCGAGGAGGACTGGTTGATTGAAGCCCACAGAGAGATTACAACAGGGTCCAGAGCGCTTGCACGCCCTTGACCCTAAAAACAGTTTCTCATTTTGTAATACATTAGTATTTTCATAAACTCTCATACAAATATTTCACTATCTTGAAATGTATAATGTCATGGCACTACTTATAAGCCCAGAAGTCATGCCAATTTAACATTAGGAATTGTTCTGAATTGTAAGACGTGCAATAAAATGATAGAGAGATAAAGAGGGTCATTCTGACCCTGGCGGTAAAAATCGCCAGGGCCAACGACCGCAGGAGCACCGCCAACAGGCTGGCGGTGCTCCCTTGGGCATTCTGACTGCGGCGGTACAGCCGCGGTCAGAAACGGAGAACCGGCGGTGTACCGCCGGTTCTCCGCTGCCCTGGGGAATCCTCCATGGCGGCGCAGCTTGCTGCGCCGCCATGGGGATTCCGAGCCCCATACCGCCATCCTGTTCCTGGCGGTTTTGGCCGCCAGGAAGAGGATGGCGGTATGGGGTGTTGTGGGGCCCCTGGGGGCCCCTGCAGTGCCCATGCCTATGGCATGGGCACTGCAGGGGCCCCCGTAACAGGGCCCCACAAAGATTTTCAGTTTCTGCCATGCAGACACTGAAAATCGCGACGGGTGCACCTGCACCCGTCGCACCCCTTCCACTCCGCCGGCTCCATTCGGAGCCGGCATCCTCATGGAAGGGTGTTTCCCGCTGGGCTGGCGGGCGGCCTTCTGGCGGTCGCCCGCCAGCCCAGCGGGAAACTCAGAATAACCGCAGCGGTCTTTTGACCGCGCAGCGGTATTCTGCCGGCGGAACTTTGGCGGGCGGCCTCCGCCACCCGCCAAGGTCAGAATGAGGGCCAAAGTGTTAGAGATTGGAAGGAAGCGAGAGAGAGAGGGCACCAGAGTAAGGTGTGCAAAGCGAACTGGAAGAGAATGAAAGAGTTAAAGTGAGAACATGGGCAGATTGAGGTGGTGAGGAACGTAAAACAGACAAAAGTGAAAGAGGGAGAAAGAAAACCAAATGAAAAAGCGAAGGGGAGAGAGCGTGAGAGAAATAGCTATTTAGAAAGCGAAAACTAAAGGAGAGACAGTGCATACATGTTTGAACAGAATTGTGCGAGAAAGAGAAAGATGGAGGAGTAGAGAGAGAGAGATGGAGTTATAGACACACATTGAATGTGTCGGTCCAGCTCAACGTCTTCCACAACGTCGGGAATGATGCACATGTCTGAACGGCCTATTATTCTAAGGTTTAGCAGCGCTAACAGCCCAGGTGCTCTCTGCTTCGTTGCATTCAGTATGTTGTTGTTGGCCAAGACGTCTCAGTGCTCCAGGGACTAGCAAAGGAGAACCCTGGGCAGCCTGAGCGGAAAAAGACAACTGCGCAGGTGCATTGTGGGAAGGGACGCCTGCCTCTTTAGCTGGTCAGTGCGGATGACGTGAGAGTTTGGCTGAGCCGAGCACAGCATCACAAGCCCCTAGGGGAAAGTAACCCAACGTTTGCCATGGTAGGTCACACATCTGAGCAATGGCCAGAAACAGATGTTTACACTTGGCCAAGGATCCTCGCCCGGCATTGAAAAGTGCTTGACGTGCCAGGCATTTGGGGCTAATTAACCCTTTATAGCTACAGGTTTTACTGGATTCACGCAGGGTGTCTGCCAAAGATTGTGTGAGGCGAACCTTAGACTCTCTGACCTCGGAGCGTCAAGATGTGCTTAGGCAGGGGAGTCTCGCCCCTCGAGCGCCTAGAGGAGGCCCTCCATCAGCTGTTAATTCTTTATTGGCCTATACTAGGCACCAGGTGCAGTGGCTGAATAAGACTGAAAAAAAGCCAATACCAACAGGAAGCATGATCTGGCAAGACCTCTTCCGGGTCAGAATAAGAAGCCTTCCGGGTCCCGTGAACAAATAAACAGACTGGGAGTAATCATGCCATGTGCATGGCAGGAATCTATAACAGCGTGGACCAGTTCCAAACCCAAACCAATAAATACTTGATTAGCTATCCAGACACTGAGATTTACTGGCAGTGACTTTTAAGACCAAACAACCGGATGACATAACAAGGTAGAAATAAAAACAATATTCTCAAATAGCCGATAGAAAAGCAGGCTGTTGGGGAGATGCTTCTGCAGTCTTAAACCGAGAAAGGAAATAGTTTTTGGTAGGCACCTGGTGCCCACCAAGGCCTTCTGCTGAGCCATGGGGGTTGGCGGGAATGGGGAACCAAATGCAGCCATGGCAAAATTCCTCTAACCATCCCCGCTTTATTCATCTCCTCGGGCTATCACTCTACTTCATCGATGCTCTCTCTCTCTCTCTCTCTCTTTCTCTATCCTTCCCTCCTCTTCTCTTTTTTTTCCGACACTGATTGCTTTCTCTCTACCTTTCCTTTCCCTTCCCTCCTTCTTTTTCTCTCTCTCTTGAAACCTCTCCGTGCCTATGTCAATTAACCTCGGGAAGCCGGTGTAAATGACAGAATCACAACGGGCTATCATGGGCTTCCAAAATGGCCTTGAGGTTCTCCAGCTGCAAGGAGAAATATACAGTGAAATTAAAGACTGTACTCTGGCTTCATAAAGTCAACATTCACTATGCGCACTATAAGTCTGACCAAATTATGAAGGATAGAGTGAAGTGGCACTTCCGTTTGAAAGCCAAAGACTGAAAGAGTGACATGGGGCCAAGCACTGATGTGAAGGTTCAGCAGTTAGGTGTGAAGGAAGGTTTGAGCTGATGGGACCCAAAATTTTTAAATTGTGAGTCCAGAGACACTAAAATCAAATTTTGTATTTTTTTCTGAATTGGGAATTGTGCTTAAAAGATATTTCAAGGTAACCCTAACGTTAGCCTATGGGACAGATAGTTACTGCAATAGTAAAAAACTAATTTAAGTGTTAAATAATAGATGTTAATTAATAGATGTTGAATAGTTGTTTTTGCATTACTGTAGCTGTCATGTTTATCATGAAGAGTACATCATTGGATTAGACTGTCCCAACAAGTGCATTAGATGGACAACCATGCTCACGCAGGTGTGTTAGAGTAGCAGACTGCCCTTGTAAAGAGTGTACAAGACTTGTCAACCGTCCATACAAGGAGTATATGATAGGAATATAGGGACTCTATAAATGGTTAGACATAAAGTCAATGCTTGTAAAGAGTGTATTAAAGGAGTAGACCTTGCTTACAAGAGTGCATGAAAGTAGACCAATCTTACCAAGGATGTATCAGATGAGCCTACACTTCTTCTGAAAAGAACATCAGAAAAGGAGAGCTTCCTTACAAGGAATTCAGTAGAAAAGTAGATCATGCTTATAAAAAACTGGATTGGTACAGTAGATTGCACTTTTAAAGTAGATGTCAGAGGAGTGGACATATTTATGTTACTATGAGTGCATAAGAATACTCGATAAACTGTACTAAGAGTTAGGAAGGTATGGCATTTGCATAATTTGCTTTTGTGTAGTTAATTGAATTTATAGTACAATTATGTGCAATTATACAAAATGAAAATCTGTAATTTTACTATATATTTTGATTTAAATAATAGCACTGCTCTCAGCAGCATCTTGCGTTCTGTAGTTTCCATTCGTTCGCATTACATTTTTACAGAGCATTGTGGTTTTGCTGATGCATAATTATGCAAATTGGTAAGCTGGGATCATTTCAGGAATTTGGCATAAGACGCATAAATAGAAATTGCCCAAATTTTGCAAATTAATCTGGTGTAATTAAAAATGTACAAAGGCCTACTATGAATGCATCAGTGGAACAGACGGCTCCTCCAAACATTACATTAGAGGGGAAGTTCATGCTTACAAAGAGTGCACTAAAGTGGTACAGCAGATTTACAAGGAGTGCATTAGATGAGTATACCAGAAACCTAAGTAGTACATTAGAGAAGTTGACCAGAGTTACAAAGAAAGCATAAGATTGAATAGGAGTGCATTACAGGAGTAGAACTGAATTACTAAGAGTGCATAGATGTTACCTTGTGTTAGACCCGGCGTCTTTTGGCGTGGTTTCCCCTGACTTTTTGCTTTCTGACCTACTATTTTGACTTTGTGCTGAACTTCGTTTTTGCTGGCTTTAGGACTCTGTACACTTTCTCACTGCTGACCAGTGCTAAAGTGCATTGGCTCTGCTTCTAAAACATGGTAACATTGGTGTAACCACAATTGACATGTTTGCTTTACTGGCAAGTCCCTAGTAGAGTGCATCATGTGAGCCCAGGGCCCATAATTCAAATATTACTAGTTGTCCTGCAGCACTTATTGTGCCACCCAGTACTGTAGCCTTTCACACATGTCTCAGGCCTGTTTCACCTGACAGGTGTCCCCACTTGCCAGGCCCAAAACCTTCCTTTTTATTACATGTAAGTCACCCCTAAGGTAGGCCCTGGTTAGCCCGACGGGTAGGGTAAAGTGTATTAAAAAAGTTGGACCTGTACTTTTAAGTTTAACTTGCTCAGATTGTGAAAAACACTTAAATTAGTTTTTTACTATTGCAGTAACTATCTGTCCCATAGGCTAACGTTAGGGTTACCTTGAAATATCTTTTAAGCACAATTCCCAATTCAGAAAAAAATACAAAATTTGATTTTAGTGTCTCTGGACTCACAATTTAAAAATACATTTTTGGTGAAGTTTTTTTTTTTAAATTGCAGGTCTGAAAATGCCACTTTTAGAAAGATGGAATTTTGTCACTTAACCATTCTGTGCCTTAGCCTGTCTCTGAACACACATCTGGAATTAGGTGATAACTACACTTGTGCATACTCTTCAGACAGTCACAACACAGGAGGGTCTAAGTGTGACAGGGAATACATCTGCATTCATCTGCATACCAATAGTCTTCCTGGGCAGAGAGAGTGAGATGTAGTTCACACTTGCATCTGAATAGGGTGTGGTCTGTCCTCACACAAAGGGCTGAGTACCCCACACTGGCAGTCTGGAGCTAGGGCTGCATTGAAAGGGTTCCTTGTGCAGGTCAGAGAACACCTTTGAAGGTAACCCAACATCAAAGGCCTTTGGGTATAAGTACTTGGCATGCGACAACATATACACAGATCAGTTCTGGTCTGAGGACATTCTACTGGGAATGAGGACTGCTGGGCTGTCAGGAGGGACTGACACTTTGCTGTTTGCTCTGCTGTGTAGGCCTGCTACTTCTTGCCTGAGTGTGGGAGGACTGTATCTAATTGTCTACATTATGCAATCTAAACTTTCGTCAATGGTCTTACTGAGGTTTCCTCCTGTTTCTGAGTCTCAGGGATATCAGACTTCACCTGCATCTTGCTAGCAGCACCTGGGCTCCTCTGATGTGAGTCCCACTCTGCCAAGTGGCGCCAAACCCAGTCCTGGGTCCCTGGAAATGAGTGTGGTGTTGCAACACAAGAACTGATTCATCAACACCAGTGTGTCACTTGGAACTGATCCATCCCGCTTCAGAAAAGCCTCTTTGCCGCCACCTGTATAGAAGTTGCAGACACAGCTCGCTGATGCAGCGACTCGACTTTCAACACTGCCCTGACTTGGTTGATGCAGCACTGATGCATCGGTACTAGTGCTCATCACTTCTGGACATCGATGCATCAACGATGTTGCCTGATCAGGAATGATGCATTGCCTGCAAGTGCAATGCATCCCCTCCTTGGATCAACACATCGCCACCGAGCATCGACGCACCTAATGTACTGTCAGCGGGTCCGCATGACTCCTGTACCCAGCCCAAGCTCCACCGCAGTCGGACTGAACTTTTGGATTTGCCCTGGTCCTGCATGACCAGGTAGCCCCGGGTGGGAGTTATAGTCTTCTAAACACTGCATTTTGATGTAATCTTTTAAAATTAAGAACTTGTATGTTGTTTTTTTGCCGTTTTTGTCCTGTTCGACTCAGATAAATATTGGCTATTTTTCTAAAGTGTGAAGTCCATTTGTGGTGTTACTGTGTGTGTGCACAAATACTTTACATATTGTCTCTTTAGTTTAGCCTGACTGCTCTGTGCCAAGCTATCAGAGGGTGAGCACAGGTATTTTTTTAGTGTGTATCTTACTTGCCCTGACTAGAATTGTGGTCCCTACTCGGACGGAGCACAAACCTTTGCCAATTAGGGACACAGTTTCTAACACCTTTTAGAATGGAACTCACTAGAGGCAGCCATATGGTTGCTCAACCTTGCATTTTCTGAAGAGTAGGCAGTGCGTCTT
The DNA here is from genome assembly GCF_031143425.1 of Pleurodeles waltl. Lineage (NCBI taxonomy): Eukaryota > Metazoa > Chordata > Amphibia > Caudata > Salamandridae > Pleurodeles > Pleurodeles waltl. The sequence continues at coordinate 47,076,177 of NC_090450.1, forward strand.
TGAACTCTCCTGCTCAGCATGGGATGCTGCGGCTGTGCCTATAGAGATGTGGTGCTTCTGCGGCTTTGCCACTACATGGTCTTCCCTGATAGAATCTGGCTTGTCCATAAGCTGTACGAAGCACTGTGCTAGAAGATCCATAGGTAGTGTGGGGGAGAGAGGCATGGAGGCAGAGAAGGATGTTAAACAGAAGGTCCCTCATCTTTTGCTTGCTGGCTCAAGGAAACGTCATTTTCCCAAAGAAGAAGATATGCTTAACTTAAGTCTATTTCTATTCAAGATAGTCTCATTCCCAGTATTGTCAGTGTTGATATTAGCTTTTTTTCCTGTGAAGACAAAGCCTCAGTATGAGACATGTCCCAATGCTCTCAAAACCCTATTTTCATCACGACTATCGCCATTTGTGTTTATTCCTGATTTTTCCTTCTTTTTTTCACAGCTGCACTCTAAGCTGGATATCACTCGTGAAAGACCTTCTGATGTTCTCTTTCTCAAATATGTATCACAGTAGTTTTGGTGCTTTACTTTTAAAACAATCTTATTATTCATCATCTGTCGTCAAGGCTTCCAATGTCACTAATAAGGTTTTTAAATCTCTTTGTGTTTTTTTTTCTACTAACTGAGACACTCTTAAATAAACACTTCACAACGTTGATGTTCATACTAAGTACTGGATGAGACTGTGTCTACTGGGAAGTGGGGGGTAGTCACCATTTACCCTGTCAATCAAGAAGGAAATAAGAGAGATTTTCACAGTGTGCAGTCCTTGAAAAAAGAACAAATAGACAGCCATTAAAACTGTGTTCGGATAAGTAGGTTATCCTTGCTGAGACTATTTCATAAGAGGTGACTTCTATTAGAAACAGTGCATGAGAACAGTGGACTAATCATACAAAGAGCAACTACCCAAATTCGATCACCATTAAAAAAGGTGATTTGAAAGAGGAAGTAATCATTAGAACAAGTGTCTCCAACCAGGCGAGCTGACAGTAGCTCCCAGACCCCTTCAGAGTAGCTCACAGCCTGGTGTTCATTTTTAAATAAGCACAGGGTCACATTTTTCCTTTTAAAGTTAAGGGAAGGCTGTTTGTTTTACAATGTTATCACCAGGTTAAAGGTAGCAGGGCCTGGTAAGGAGCAGTGCTGGAGTCAGAATTATGACACAGGGCACAGAGGTGAAGAATTGAAGCACTAAGGTATTTAACTCTTAAATGAAAGTCCTTGCGAACTCAGTATTGGAGGTAAGGACAAAATGATGTTTCTCAATGTTTTTAAATTGGTGAAAATTGAAATAAAAAGTTACCTTATAATCAAGTTAACTTTTCAATCTAATTTTCTAATTTTTTTATTCAAAGTGTTGCATTCACAAACAGCAGGTCTCTTCCTGTCATTGGCCAGCAGAACACTGTGCCATATGTATAACTGAAAAACACAGCTCTTTTTTAAACGGGAGGAGTTTAAAGTGCAAAAGTATGTTCCATATTATGAACATTTTTGCACTTTAAATTTGTCCCATTTAAAAAATGGTTGTATGTTTATGTTATACATATAACGGTGCCACATATGGTGAAATGTATGTCCTGTGCTACAAGTACGTACGACTCAGGCTCTCAGTTGTCCATACAGATATATCCCATTTATATTCTCACATGTTCATACATCACCAAAGAACATGCTCTCACTGACACACAAGGCATCCCTATCCTAGTGTCCCTAGTCAAAGTAGTTTGTTCAAATTAAATTATCTGACACTATGGGCATTAGGCTTAAAGTCAAGGAAGCTGGACATGGGGGTGTCTTGTGATAATTCGCTTATTTAGCCTTCAGTAGCTCTCGATGATTTTGACTGATCAGAACTAGCTCTCGCTACAGAAAAGGTTGGAGACCCCTGCACTAGAAATATCTTGGTAACTAACACCCCCTTTGTACCACTATTTTTCAAAGAGAACCCCAATAATACCTCCAACCCGAAGTCCACAAACACCATTGGTACTGAACACGAAAGAGTCCTTGTACTGCAGGCCACAGTACACACAATGCATCTCACAACCCCAGGCCTAGAGGCAAAGGATGGCATTGTCTATTTCAGGAATCGGTCCCAGTGGTGGAGCTGGAAACCACTAACTCTTGAACTATTGCAGGGCCACGAATACACCAGCAACTCCCGTGAGTTCTCCGTTTGTCACGGGAGTGGTAGCCCTTTAGCAGTGAGCTACTTTATCATCCATTCCCCTTAGCCCCACTTGCCTTTCCGTTCTACACTGGTGCTGTCCTGTGTCTTGTGCACTGTCTCACTGGGACCATGCCTCATCCTAAATGAGGATAAATGCTGAATCAGAACCAGTGTGCCACCTGGAAAATACCCATGACTTGCAATAATAAACATTAAGAATAAGCAGGCCCACTGGGATTATGCAATTGTGCAGTCGCAGCAATTTTCACATAATAATAGATTTTCCACATTTGCCACATAATCCGCCATCTGCTGCATAATCTGCAGATTTTAACAAAAAATGTGTTTCTAGCTCATATGGTTCAAACTTACTAAAAGTGCAGCAACCCGCAATAGACGGCCCTTTGAAAAGCTAGACTGGTCATATCACTGTTGGCTATTGCTGTATGTCAGTGTTAAACTGGTAGTAATGAAGTGCAATCAATGCCCAGACAGTGTTACCAAGTTTTAAAATGATGAAATAATGAAGTATTACTATTACAAAATGTGCTGCATTATTCCACATAATTAGCCTTTTCTTGCAACATAATTTACTCAACCCTGCTGCATACTTTGGCCGTCTACTGCCACATAATTTCAATGGCCCGAGCATTAGAAACAATTCTATAAGTGGTGAAGCCAAGAGGAAGCTGAAGTTGGGATCTGCTGTGCTCCTTTAAGAACATTATAACTATTGAATACGCTTGTGCCTGTCGTCTTGACAGAAAGGCGGCTGTAAGCACCTTTTCTTGCCTGAACAAGATGGATCCAGGGGATTCGCTGGATATTTTAGCCAGGAAGTTGGTTTCCATTCATGACAAAAACATAACTAAAGCGGTTGCATAGTGAGTTGACCGAGGGCCTGATTTAGATCTTGGCAAACCGGTTACTCTGTCACAAGCGTGATGGTTATTCTGCCTGTTGTATTATGATTCCCATAGGATATAATGGAATTGTAATATGATGGATGGGATATCCGTCACGTTTGTGACAGAGTAACCCCATCTGCCAAGCTCTAAATCAGCCCCTGATTTAGCCCAACATCCATCTTCGAACAGGTTGAGGTGTCAGAAAGGACTGTAGATCCCCTGACACACCCTTTGCGTACTGATTCTAGGCTTAGGTCCATCCTGTATCTGGATACATTCCTTGGGCCTACTCAGGGACCCCTTCAGTCCATGGAACAACAATTGGACCCTCTGATGTCTGCAGTGCCTGGAATGCAAGTAGTAACATCCCAGGCTGCACTCGTGGTGTCTTCAAAATGTTTCCTTGAGGATGCCAATAAGAACTCAGCATTTGCAAATCAATCTCATCAGAACTTCATATGCCAACTTTCTGCCTTTTGGGAGGATTAAAGTCACCTTTGTAGTCTCATATTTAGAGGACTAGCTGCATCATGGTCGATTCGTGTTACAGAATTATCTAATTCTATATAATGTTTAGGCATTTAAGACTGAGATGTAGAAACTATTTGTAAAAGATACCTATATTCAATAGGGTATATTGATTTGCTGAGCTTTAAACAAGGAAACTACGATCCACTTGTTTCTCGAGCCTCATCCAGTCAATAGGTTGTTGAAGGGGGGATGAACTGAAGAAAAGAGAGTGTCTGTTTTATTGGCGTCTAATGGAGAACCTCAAAGACCTTCTGGTGCAAGTAGTGAAGATGACTGAGTCATGTACAGAATTATTTGATGTAGTAGCCGAACTCGCAACACATATGGTGAAAAGAGTAAAAGTGACCACATGGTAATCATGTATCAGAAAAGGCCAGAAGCAACCAAAGGCCAAGATATTGTGTAACTCATGCAGAAGGTGTAATAAAAAGGCTTCTCTTCTAGATAAAATGCAAGCGAAAAAGAACTCAAAATATCTGCTTTTACTATGGTAAGGCAACTTATTCTATTCAGGAATGACTGATTAAACACAAAACACAAAACTATCAAGGTTCTAGTGACTGCCAAGTTAAAATACCCACTTGATTCTGTGATTACAGATAATTTCATGGTTCTGCAGTATGAAAAACCTCTTTATTTCACCACAATCTGGAAGAGAAAAATTTAACCTGAACGCTCTGTTTATCGTAATGAACTTTTCTCATGCCCCAATTCAAAATTGCAGAAAAGGATTTTCTGTCCACACTCATTTCCGGTTCCATGTCAAATGTAAAAAAAAATATGTGAACAGAGTGAAAAGGGCTGCCCATTATGTTGCATCGCCACTTTTTTGCTGTGGCTTGTTTGATAACGTTTCTACTTGTTCCTACTTCTTCGTTTTTACTCCTGTTACCTGTTTTCAGCCTGACTCTTGCCTGGTTATGTGTTTTTCTTGATTTCGTGTTTTCCTCTGAAAAGCTGGGGCCATGCTTCTTCATATATTTCACTCGAATCTCCGTCATTGATTCAGGCATGATAAATGCACGAAACAGACCATATCTTTATTAAAAAACAATTATTTCATAAAAGGAAGCCTGTTCCTCGGAAGATCTGACCTTAACAGCCATCAATCGACCAAAATCTCAACACAAACTTCCTCGGTAGTTGTAATTGCGGCAGTATGAGGCCTTGAGAAGCTGCTAATGGCCGAACCCCACTATCAGACCCACAGAGTCTGACAATTCACTCCCAACGTTTGTGGCATGATTTTCCTGGTTTAGGGGCTTATGTGGGGTTTGGGAGGATGTGGGACGTATTCCAAAAGGCGACAAATGCCTCACCTGCCATATTATCAGAGAATTTATTTCAACATAGCAGGTGGGACATCTAGAAGCCATGGCCCCCCCACCCTGCTGTAAGATAGTCTGCAATATTTAGAGAACCCCCGCCTGCCCATCTCTGTGGTCTCTGGTGGCACTAGGCAGCCCCCCCCCACTGCACTGCTGGGTTACTAAGTGAGCACCATGTTTAAAGTTCTCACTTGCCATTTTTGTTTGTTCAGAGCAAACAAACTTCCAATGAAAAGTTCTTTCCTTTTAACATAAAGATAATAACATCAGCATTCAATGGGTTTTCATCCTGTGTTTGGACAGCATTCTGCTTTTTCACTGCACTCTGGACACATGTAGGGAAAATGAGAGACAGTTGCCTTGTTCTCAATAATGCACACAACCATCAATGCGACCAAGCTGCCAGTTGATGGACAGGGCCTCCATGTTCAGAGATTTACTATGGTGTAAATCTGGCACTTCCCTTGATTCTACCAAAGTGAGAGAGTTTTGTGTCTGATGTGTAGGGAGGACCATAAATTTGTTGCTCTGCTACCTCCACTGTAAACTCAAAATGACACACTTAGGGCCTCATTATGAGTTTGGCAGGAGGCCGAGGCCGCCTGTCAAACTCTTTGGGCCGAAAAACCATCACTCCAGTATTCCGCCCACTTGCCCTATTACGAGTTTCCTCCTGGTCCAGCGGGAAACTCACCACAACATTGACATCGGCTCAGAATCGAGCCAGCAGCAATTTTGCAGTGCGTTGGGTGCGATAGCACCCGTCGTGTTTTTCATTGCCTGTAATTCAGGCAGTGAAAAGCGCGACAAAGCACCCCGTCCCCACCAGCCTTTGCATGGTGGTGGAACTGCCATGCAAATTCTGGCAGACACAGGGGTCGTAATCCCCAGGGCAGCGCTGCCCTGGCAGATTAAGACCGCCGGCACGGCCAGGCCATGGGCCGGCCTAAAAGTGGCGGTGCCGGCAGTCCAACCATGGCGCTTTCACCACAGTCATAATGTGAAGGTCGGACCGCCACTTTGACAGTGGTCCAACCGCCACACTCGTAATGAGGGCCGCAGTGCCTTTTTTAGAGTTTGTGGATGGGATACTCGTGCAAACATGGTGGATACCCTGTTCACGAATTACAAGTGCCATAGGCTATAATGCACTCACAATAAGGTGGACATTGCATCTGCCATGTTTGCAACAGAATGTCTCATCCAACAAACTCTAAAAAAGATCCTTTGTCTTTAAATGTGCCATCCCAGTAATATTGTTTACCAACACACTTTTAAATGTGTCTACTAATTTAGTCTACACATTATAGAAGGTAGGTTGTTGTTCCTTTAATTTATTAACCTTTCTTTTAGAAAAAAAATATATTATTTTGCTTGTACTACAAGGATTTCATAAACTCTGAGATTGTTAACCTTTCACCTATTTACTAATCACATTCAGACTTTATAATGCATGAGTGAAAAGTGTCAGTAGGAAAGTAATAAAAAAAAGTTTATTGTATGATTAATTAAAATCTTTTTCAATATTCTGTCCACAAGTTAACGAGTGCACATTGATCACGAATAAACCAGTACTACATGGGCAATGATTATACATTGATGTAAAATCAGACTTACTGTGCTGTAAGATAGTTATTAATAAAATGTGGGAGCAGTGTAAGTACCCCTCAATTAGGCTGTTACTCTCTTCCCACAGGCAGGGGATGCTCCCCAATATCTATGATCTTTTTAAACCCCTTCTGCAGCAGTCTAATACATGTAGCATTCAGTGTCCCAGGGTCCTGTGAGTACCTCTGTAAGTACAGGGAGATTAGTCAAGGACAGAAAATTATCCTTAAAAGGGCACTTAGTACATAGAAATCAAAAAGAGGGAGAGAGAAGCAGATGGGCCATTTAGGGTTTGAGTGCAAAACATAACAGGTGTCATGAAAAACATAAGACATTATTAATTCTCTTCTGGTGTTGGTATTTAGAGATGAAAGGCCATCTGTCAGAGAATTTAGAAAGGTGACATCTAAAGACTTTGCAAATGGGATGGTTTCCCAAGAGTACGCAAACAGCTCGCGGTTGTTAACTAGCATTCCCTGATAGTAACTTAATATATTTTCCAGAGAAATGCAACCAAATACGGACATTTGTGCTCGACGAAAACCTGTGTGCATTTGCCCGTTTGAAACCTAGTAATTATACCGGGGCCTGCTAAAATGATGGCGGCGATGCTAAATCACCTTAGTTCAGAAATTTGCTGTTTGCAAACTGAAATCAAATGGATTCCCTTTTCTCTGGCAGCAACAGCTTACATAGGCGCTGATGAGGAAGAGAGGAATTGAAGAATTCTGGGTTTGAGATAGTATGTTGTTATTATGTGCATGTACCTGACTATTGGTTTCATTATGTAAAAACAGCTGTTTTGGCTCCGAATTCTTATCCAGCTGTTCAGTAATAAGTCAAATTCTAAAGGATGCTTCACAGAACATAATTAGTTCAAGGTCATTTGAGGCTTAACTCTCTCATTCGCCAGTACTTTAGAGGAGTTAACTTCAGCTTGCTAAGATTCTTGTATATAGTTTTTCTGAAGAACCATTAGATGTGGGGTTGTACCGGATGGCTCACAAAAGGCAATTGTAGCACAAACTTTTGGAACATAGGCACACAAGGAAGAGGGTAATCTAACCAGGTAATATTGGTTGGGTGGAAGCAGCTGTAATGTTAATACATAGGCCCTCATTATGGCCCTGACGGAAGCGTTATTTTGGAGAAAGGTACTGCCAACAGGCTGGCAGGACTCTTCCCCAAAATATGACATTGGTGGTTTGGCTCAAGCCAAACCGCCAATGTACCACTCCGTCTGCCATGGCGATAACAGTTGCCGGGCTGGAGACTTCAGTCTCCAGCCCGGCAGCCGTCACAATCCCACCCTCGAGATTTTGACCCCACCTACTGCCTAGTTTTGTGCCAAACTTACGAAAACCGTGGCGGTAGGCACTATCAGTGCCAGGGAATTGCCTCCCTGGCGCTGATAGAGGTCTTCCCTGCCTCCCTCCCCCTCCCTAGAGTCCTCCCCACCCTTCCCCTCCCACTCCCAACCCCCCGACATACACACACCTACACAAACATGCATACCCATATTCATCCACGCATGCATACATTCATACACACACACAGCAACACACACTGACAAACATACAAGCACACGCATTCACACGCACACTCACACCCATACCTTCACACACGCATTCTACATGACTCACACCCGTATGCACACATACATTAACAGTCACAGACCCCCCACACACACAACACCCCCCACCCACCTCCCCTGTAGGAGAACCTGACTTACCTGCCTGCAGGTGCTCCTCCAGCAGGAGACGGGAATGCGGCGCTGCTGCCAGCAGCAGCGTCTGCCAGCGGATCACCGCCCAGGCCGTATTATGTGTCATGATACGGTGGCGGCGTTATGCTGGCACCACCTTACTGCCGTCCGCCACCATGACCGTAGTCGGAATTCCGCCAGCCTTCCGTGGGATTCCGGCTACGGTCATAATTTGGTGGACGGTAGGTAGCCACGGCGACAGTCTTTTGGAGGCAGTCGCCATGGCGGTAGGTGGGATTTACCGCCAGGGTCTTAATGACCCCCATAAAGTCTTACACTGTATAGGGTAAGAAACGTGCAATGTATTCAAGTGGGATAACAACATTTTCATAGAAATACATACATTTGGAGAAAACAAATTCGAAGGTACATTGTTTGAACTCATGTGTAGTTCAACCCCACAAAGTTGCATTGACTATAATTAATCCATCACACAGAGATCAAATTTACAGAATGGCAATATTTAAGGGTTTATATAAAGAGCCTATAAAACTATTGTGTGCAGTTACAGCAGTAGTATGTTGTAAAATTACTTCCATTATTATTCTCTATCAAGAGAAATGTTTTTATTTTATAGTAGAAGATTTGCCTTATGGATTAGGCATTTAAGATGCATGTCAGGAAGGAACATAAATGAATTAGTCCATTAATATGCGTGATATGGTTAAATAACTGTGGTTCGTTTGCCAAAGCAACTTTTTCAAGGCTATAGAGTAAGTAGTATGTAGGGAGCTGTGGCTGTTCGACTTAAGTAAATACTGGAAGGATTGTTTCCAAAGGTTGGTCCAGAGAAGGGAATGTATATCCTTACTCATTCCCAACCTTGGTCGAGATTTATGGGCTTTTGATGCAGGGCAGCGCAGCGAGTCACCTTGCTGTTCTGTCGTGCGTCAAAAAGGAAAGGGCAGAAACATGCTGTATCTACGCAATACAGTGTATTCCTGCCTTTTCCCACTGGGCTTGCGCTGTTCTGGCCGCCTAGGGCCAATGCAGGCACCCATGCACCATGGTGCAGAATGCAGCACACATAGAAAGAGGAATAAACAAGGAGAAATAAACATTTTTCTCTTTGTTGCGCCTGCCCTGTGGAGGCGTAAGGTTTTCAAACATTCCCATGTTTACACGGTCTTGTAAATCTGGGGATGCGTAAACATCCATGGGTGTTGCGTGTGAGCACCTACTGCAATGCCCATGGAAAGACTCCCATGTGAGTAAGGCAATGTAGCAATTTGCTCTACCTTGCCTTACTCCATATTTATAAGGCCATTAAAAGCCAGGTGGCTTTGAGTGGCCTCATAGATATGAATTCAAGGTTTGAGCCACCTTGGCATCTCAAAAAGTGCAGCAACAACAGTGCAAGGGGCTCATAAATATGCCTCCTAGTGTACAACTAAGCAGCCAGCATTAACCTGGCTATTCAGGACATAAGATCAGATGTTGGTTCATCGTGGGGCAGTGGGAGGTTCTGTTTCCTCCCTCTGTTTGAACTTATAATTTCTGATATAGCAGAGTAAGTTCAATCGTCTAGCACCAACTCTGAGGCTCAGAAACATTGGATATAGGCAGAGTACTGTTGTATTTATCCCCATCCTTCACTTGAGATCAATCTAATCAAATAATTTATGTTAAAAAATTAAAGCCTAATATCTGTTTTTTTTAAATAACATTGAGTCCACGATTGAGGAACACTTTGTTGAACACCTTGGTAGACAATAGCATGCTATTTCTTGTTATGATAAGGCAGAGTAGGACTTTTTGAAGTCCTGGTGACTTCACTTCAATTGCACATCAACTTTTTGAAATCATCTAGTTTTTTATGCAAAGTTCCTAAGTACTAACTGGTTGCTTTACAAAATACGGAATCGCAGTGGGTTGTAGAATGACCTGCCTAATTAATATTCATTAATGTGATTGCAATTTGTGACCCACTGTGGTTCCTTACCAGGGCCAAGCTGCTCTAAAAAGTTTTCTGTTTTGGAGAACTTCAAGGAGAGTAGGCATTGTTTCTTCGACGATAGTCCACTCCAATAAAGCTGCCATCCTGATTACCAAAGGAGATGGAACCTCTCTCCTTTTCTGTTTGTGAATCAGGTATCACCTCAAACTTGGAAGTCAGTAACACATCAATGGTGTATGACTGGAATTACGTTCACAAAATCATTGATACATACCACATCAACTCACGGTTTAGAATGAATGCCCATTACAAACCTCCCTCCAAATTGGAATTTGGTATGAGTTACAGAATTTGTTTTATGAGTTGGAACATTTTGCAGGGCTCACACATTTTTTGGGGGGCATATAAATAAGTAATTTAGAGTCACAAAGCCTGTAATGTATGAAATCGCATGTTTTTCAACCACTAACTTGCTTAGTTCATCTCACCCAAAAGAACAAGAATCACATCTCAAGTGCAACACATTTTGATAAAAAAGACTTGACTTGTGATGTAATGATGAAGCTATGGATTCCTGGAGCTGGTACATTCCTTTGACATAAAAGCAAAGAGCTAGGGCTTGAAAGAAGAGTGAAATGCAATTACACCCAGAGTTGTGCACAATGCCCATAATGCTTTTGGGCTCATCCTTCCTTTGAGCAAACGAAAATATATAAAAAAACTGGACTTGCCAAACTCATTTGGTGGAGTTATTTGAGAGGTTGGACAATACATGCAATTAATGAAATAGGGTGGAATCAGAGGTGCCAGTCTTTGAATGATTTCCACTGAGCGAGAGGGTGGGGGGTAACCGGCTCCTTGAATGGTTGGTCCAGAGAGGGAAGTGATTTGGAGCAGTGCCACAGCCTGAGTAGCTGAATGGCCACCCTCATCTTCTCAAATACCAGAAATAATGTATTAGGGCCATTTCCAGCATCCTGTAGATGTTCCAAAAATCCTAAACGGATTGTGAAGAGCAGAACATCCACATAGGAGCCCCACTGTTTGCTCTTCATGTCATAGTGTCTCTACCTCAGGTGGTCCTGTGGAACCTACTGATACATTGTGAAACACAGCGGCATAGAGTGATTTGGGAGATCCAGAATTGTATACACGTTATACTTCTTTGGGGACATTTACACTGTTTCCTTAAATGAATTTCAGTGAGCCATTTATTGTGCTGTGTTTTAAAAATAAATGCAAGATATGCATCTGGAGATAGTGTTTGAAGGGTCAGCCACTGAATGGTTGGAGGCATATATCAGAATTGCACCTCCAAAAGTGTTATGAATCTTCTAGTTGGTTAAACTCCCCTTCTATTGTTTCACCCTTACCCACCTATGGTTCCTTCTTTTGGAATCTTCATTTAAGCTGAAATAGAAAATTGGTGAATCCTCTCACATGCATGTCAGGTGAAACAGGAGATGCACCTATGATATGCTCTTGATAAATAGAAAGAAAGAAAAAAAAGGGGTCTGCTGCTGAGGGTCTTTTGCAAGAATGTTTGGTGAGATGACATACTGTTGCCTCCTCCCATGAAAATATGGAAACATATGATTCTTCCATCTGACGCTCCCCAACATAGGGGGCACCCTAGTATTACCTCCATATAACATTCGTTTGTACAAGTAAAGTAACATTTAGGTTAAATTATAATTTTTTTTAATTATTCTTACAGACTGCTTATTGAGTTTATCATTGAGGAAAAGCTTTTTTAGATTGCAGCCTAGAAGGATATTAGTGAAAATATTGGGGGCTAAAGACATCTTGGGGACCATTCAGAAATTCATTTGCCCGTTATTTGCCATTGGCTTTGTGGTTTTGTAACTCACATTTTCTTACTTTACATTTGCTGACTTTATTTCTTTGAAGCTGTCCAGCTTGAGTTTGTACCTTTCCTTGCCCAAATCTTATTTACAGTATCCTTTCAAGTGCTCCCTTTCTGTAAACAGGCCTGTAAATCTTGTTCATATCTCATCACATTTGATTTCCTTTCAAAGACCGAGGTCAAATGTCAGGAGGTGTCCTCCAAGGGTATTTGTTTACTTTTTTTTCTTTGACGTCAAACTGAGAGGATTTATATGACAATCTTGCGAAATACTGACGGTAGAAAAGAGTTTCTTTCTAGCACATGACTACATTTAAATTAAATGAACTATATAAGTATTTCAGAATATATCAGAATTAGGAACACAAATAAAGCACATCTTTGTTATTTCTGAAGTGTTTGGGAAACAAATACTTTATTATTATCAAAGCAAATCGTTACACTAGGTGATGCAACTTCCACACATTTCTATCTGTGCACTGTATAGTTTTATTAGTAAAATGTAATAGTAATTCAATTGAAAATGTGTTGTCAGTAATGGCAGTGGGCTACTACATCATGAATGCTCCACTCTACGCCACTCTGCTCTAGTCTGCACCACTCCACACCACTCCACCCTACTCTGCACCACTCCACGTTACACTACAGCATACCGCTGCATTCTGCACCACTCCACACTACGCCACTTCACACTATGCCTTTCTACTCTAACCTATACCACTCTCCTGTATGCAATGCATTTTTTGCCACTCTACCACTGTACTCTACACCACTCCACTCTAGGCCATACCAATCTCCACTGCACAACTCCGATCTATGCCACTGCACTCTACGCCATACTGCAACACTGCACTCTAATCCACTGCACTCTATGCCAATGCACTTTACTCTGTAACACTCAACTCTATGCACCTGCACTCTAAGTCAATCCACTGTATACCACTCTAATCTACTCCACACCCATACACTCTACGCCACTTCACTATACACCACTTTACTCTATGCCATTAAACTTCTTGTCACTATACACAACTGTACTACACACAGCACCATTGCACTCTATGCCACTTCTCTCTACTCTGAAACAATCTACCAATTACCACTACACTCTATGCTTCTCTATCCTAACCACTACACTCTATGCCAATGCACTCTACATAACCGCACTCTACTTCTCTGCAGAATACTTTGCATCACTGTACTTCATGCCACTGCTCTCTACCCACTGTACCCCACTCTACACCACTGCACTCTGAAATTCTTCTCTGCAACACTGCACTTTCCGCCACTGAACGCTACACCACTCTACTCTGCACTACTCCACTCTAGGCAATGTCACTCCTCTGCACTCTATGCTACTGTACTCTACAGCACTATGTTCTACTCTACTCTGCACCAATCTGTGCTATTCTACTCTGCACCACTCTACGCCACTGCACTCTATACCACTCGACACTAATCTGCACTGTGTGCCACTGTAATCTATGCTATTCGAATCTACTCTGCACCACTGCCCTCTGCTTCACTCAACTTTACGCCACTCTACTCTATGCCACTCTACTCTGCATCGATCTGTTCTGTGTCACTTTACTCTGCACCACTGCACTCTGCACCACTGTATTCTACTAAGCACCACTCTAATCTACACCACTACATTCTACGATGCTGTGTTGTACACCACTGAATTTGGTGACCCTGCACTCTACGCCACTATACTCTGCAACATTCTATGCTGATGCAGTCTACACAAGTCCATTCTACTCTATACCACTCCAGAATATGCTCCTCTATTCGACTCTACACTATGCCACTCCAATCTGGGCAGGGCTGGGACCCCAAAGCAGCCCTGGCAAACTTTGTCAGACCATCCCCCATAGGGTACATAGTGAGGGAGCCTGACCACTACCGTGGGTCTTGGTTGGTTTTCCTTGCCAAGACAATTTGCGAACAAATGGCAAAAATAGTGCATTCTAAAACCCATTTTCCATTATATATTCAGTTGGATTATTTTTAAAGCATAGTAAATGATAAGCTTACAGTGTATCAGGATACGTCAAACTTTATTGGGGCTCTTCAATGATTCCTTGAACATCACCATCTAACAGTGCCTCCCATCTCTCCTTGGCCCCTCTCTCATATGTATTTCATTTGTTTTATAGCGCCTCTCTTACAAGTGTATGGTGTTGAAGCGCTTTACATCACATACACATACAGAGACAATGAACCTTACATGTGTAAATAAGTGTATAGAAAATGTTACATAAGACAAAGGGCACTAAAGGGTGTAGGATTCACGTGTCATCCATAATGGTAGGCATTTTTAAGATTGCTTGGTGTTGGGTAGCATACACGCAGGATTCAGGACGCAATTCAGTGGTTAGGGTTGACTTTACTAATAACAATTTATTTCTACCTAAACAAACCCTTTTTAGATAAATTAGGATAATCAAAGACTGGGAAAAACGTAGCTTTCTAACCTGTACCATGCAGTTTGCATGCTGCTCTTTGATGGCAGTTCATAACTCACTGTGCTAGATTATGATTCTAATTTATGAACTGCAGAGCAACAAAAGGATATCTGTTGCACAAGCAGTAACCAAATGAGTATTGCACAAAAGGTACCGATCTGTGAACTGGATAGTTTACAATCTCTGTTGCAGGCATATTAACCCTCTGCGCTACAGTAAATGAAGTCAAACTTCCAATAGACAAAACTGTGCCCTCTCTCGAGCAGGTACATTAATCACCAGCGTTACCTTGCCAGTGTTATTGTTGCCTGAACACTATTGAATATACAAGGAACTCTGCTGTGCTTTTGGAACAGCTGCACTGCTACAAAATTGGCAACGCAGTAACAAAAGCATGACAATCTCTGACACTCCACTCTACAAAACTCTACTCTACTCTATGCCATTTCACTCTATGATACTCCACACCACTCTCCTCTACTCAACCAGCTTTTAACCATGCTGGGCATCAGCTACACTGTTGTACAACATGGCTAAAACACATTAGCAAAAAAAAACAATAACTCTTGCATAAGCAAGGCCTACTGGCTTTGCCAACACTTGTTCTCTTATTACGTTTGTATTTGTTATGCAAATTTGCACATTTCCACCAGTGAGGAATTATTTTGGACTAGTGAATACAAACTGAATATTTGCACCATTCAGTCACCTCTCACATTAATGATTATTTTGAAATTACGATACACTACTTCTAGATGTTAAAGGGATTTCATTGGATATTATTTGTTTCACCCCCCCCCCCACGCCCCGTCTACGAGAGCTCCGCTCCCCTCTCTGTCACGTGACTTCTCCTGGGCACCCACTGTGCATTCTCCCTGCTTGCCTCATAATTGACTCAATTTGTTTGTCGGTGTCCTTGATTACCGCCCGACGAGGCTGCAACATTGCAATTATTGCAATGAAAAGAAAGCAGCGGAGCTGCACGCTCAGGACACCCGAGCTGATTCAATGGCAGCAGCAAGTCATTGCCTCAGCAGCCCCATTCCGTTCAATATCCTGTAATTGCTTGGAGTTGGCGAGGCGCGCGAGACCTGGCAGTGCCCTGGCTGCACTGTCTGCCTTTTATGCGCCTCGTGTGCTGCGAGGTTGGCTCAGGGGTAGGTGCCAAGAAGAGTGCTGAGGTGAGAAGCGGCACCGGCCATCTGGCAATAATAAGCAAAATAATATCAGGGAGAGGGATGCGAGGAATATAAGTAAGAACACATGGAGGCATTATTACTCATACACTTCTTTTACACCTTCTTCATATTACTATTATTATTATTATTATTATTACTATTATTATTATTATTATTTTTTTTTTTATTATTATTATTATTAGTAGTAGTAGTAGTAGTAGCAGTATTATTGGTGCAGTAATAAGAATATTAATAGAAGAAATAAAGTAAATAATACTGTTGACTTCAGTAATAATAATTTCAGAAATATTAATAGTACTAATAGTACTAAAGTTGTAATTGCCAATTACCATTAAACACATATTTCATTCTTATGCTAATATTATTATTATTGTTGATATGCTT
This sequence comes from Pleurodeles waltl, assembly GCF_031143425.1. Classification (NCBI taxonomy): domain Eukaryota; kingdom Metazoa; phylum Chordata; class Amphibia; order Caudata; family Salamandridae; genus Pleurodeles; species Pleurodeles waltl. The sequence goes on from NC_090450.1 coordinate 47,092,305, forward strand.
ATTATTACTATTTAATGTAATACATCCTAATGGTAATATTAGTCATCATAATCGCAGTAATGAAACATTTGGTAGCCCATAAAGTACTCTGACTGCTCTGTTTTGAATTTGAGGTGCCCTCAGGGTCTTTATCTGGGATTATAAGGGAGTAGGATAGAAGCAGTGCTTAATCTGAGCTGATGGTTGCCCGCTTATTTGTGGGAACCAGCACTTATTTTACCTCATCGGACATTACCCAAGAGCAAGAGAAGGAAAAACACACAATGCAGAGAGAAGGAGGAAGAGAAAGATGGTAAAAGTAACAGAAAGGATGAAAGCAGAAACCTGCAAGAGTGAAAGACAGGGGGCCAACCCTTAAAAAATGAAACAGAAACATTTAGGGCCTGATTATGACTTCGGCGGAGGGGATAACTCCATCCCAAATGTGGCGGATATCCCACCCGCCTAATTACGAGTCCATTAGATCCTATGGAACTCGTAATTCGGTGGGTGGGATATCTGCCACATTTGGGATGGAGTTATCCCCTCAACGTCGTAATCAGGCCCTTAATTTTTCTGTCTGAAATGGATCCCATTTTCCTATAGGAAAACAGGCTGCATTAAAAAAAAAGTTGCTTTATTTAAAAGCAAGCACAGACATGGTGGTCTGCTGTCCTCAGCAGGCCACCGTCCCTGTGGTATTGCCCATTCCCAATTGGTCGCAAACTGCAACCTGCCTCATGATTCTTGATGAGGCAGGTCAATTGGGACCTCATTAGGAATCGCTAAACATGTCTGTGACACATCAGTACATTTCCCTTTGAGACTGGCAAATTACGACTTGCTTAAATTCGCAATTAGCGAGTCGCAGAAGGAATTTGTCATACATCTGGCCCCATGTATTTTGCATTGTGGCATTTTTTATTGTGGTCGTTTTTTCTTCTGCAACTCACGTCATTTAAGGGTCACTTTTATTTCATTTTTTGAATGGTGCTCTTTAAACTCATGCAGACATTGCTTACCCATTGTAAATATAGGTGATTTTGGAAGAATTTCAGCACACACTCTGGCTACTGAATTCTCTTAAGTGTTAATTAGTCTGCAGCTATCACACCCAAGAACCTCTGCACAAATCACTAGGGCAATATATGCAAAAAGAAGGAAATATAGCTAACATTGACCATCCACCCCAAACATGGAGCACTCTGTCACAAATGCTACCCACCAAATCCTCAGCCTTTCCCACCTCATTCAGAGACGGACCTTAAGTGTTCCATCAATGGAGCTCCTTTTGGCTCTGTTGATGGAATACTTAGTCTGACAGTGCAATGGAGTAGGGTCCATCAGAGGAAAGACATTACACTGTCCATCCTATTTTGGTTGGCTGATGTTGGCTGAGGGTCTGAAATGAACATAAAAAATCCTGCCATTTTACCTTTTAGAAAGCAGTGATGTGGTCTGCTGTCCTCCAGAGGCCACATCACTTTTGATGGGATTCCTATAGGAAATCCCACACCAACAATACTAGTGGGCCAGTATTCTGACACCCATACTGCTACTTCATTTTATGCTGCGATGGATAAGTTAATCCATCACAGTGCAATATAACCCCGCTCCCCTCACTCACAAACCCATCACTGTGCAAACACAGCCTCTGCTGTGTGTCCCATGTTCTACACATCCCATTACAAGTTACTGACCAGACTCAGCTGTATGTGCTCTGTTTAAAATTTATGTATAAATCGTCATGCCTGGCACCATATGAAGAAGGCTGTCTGCACATTTGCCTGGAGTACCCTATAGGATTCTTAGGACAGAATAAAGGTATCCCATTCACACCTAAACCTAAAGTCATGAGGATCTGAAGCACATGTAATTCTGCCAATTTATGGTGTGGAGTAACTACTGGCTAGAGAAATGAAACAGAACCAAATTCACAGCATACAGATATCATGGTCTGAAAAGGTCAGTGTCAAAATTATATTCAATTTACCGTGTATTCATCTGGCAGTCATGGGATATAAAATAATATCTGTCAATGCTTTCCATTTCTATATGCATTATTGCCTCAAGGGACCCCCACCTCACACTTGGCACCTGATCTGTTCTCTAAGTGGCACAGCGTAGGGTGATCACACTAAGAACAAGAATTGTTAAAGGACAGCTCTAAGCCTAGTAGAGAAGTATTTGTGAGTGAATACCGCAAGGGACACCCATTTCCTTGTATATATCTAGGGTCAGTAGACTTTCTTGGCAGTTTCTCTTGGATGACCTTACCATGGGTTGCTTGGGGGTGATCTCCCTTTACCGAAAAGGTAGCTGTATGGTGAGGGAAACGGGTGGAGTTGAAAGGGCAGAAGTCTGCACAGCTGTCGCGCGGTGTTACCTTATGACCTTAGGTATTATAACACTGGAAATGATTTAAATGCACAAGTATTCCTAGAACAGTAAGGGCGTTTTTTTTCTGAAAATAGGAGAGGAGAAAGCAAACACGTTTTTGTAAAATTAGTTTAATATCACAACCAATAGTAAGTCAATTAACTCTACAAATCACCCAGCAGACAATTGTCCTGCATCTGGAGAAGCACAAATTGTGTCCCAGATTCTTTGCACTGAGGACTTCCTGACTGCATGTCAAATTAATTAAGACTGTTGTATTCAGGTTTGCATTGGTCTTCTGCTATAATACAAAAGAAATGGCCCCCAGATGTATGAATGCAACAATGTTATCAACCAAATGGTTATTTATTCCAATCAATAGTCAAGAAAAAGTTTATTTATAAAAGCAGTGTATAACGGTGCAGTGGGTGTGAGTGAAAACGTGCTCTGTGTTCTCTCATTGGTACACTCTGGGGAGAATAGTGATCAAAAGTGTACATAAATACAAGAATAGCACGGCCCGATCTTGGCTAATCAACAATATAGATATGGGTCCATGAATTCAGTCAACGTTTTGATCCCTAAGGAGATGATCCCCAGGATGCTAGATATTACCGAGCCCTAGAATCATTAGTAGAATTGAACCTTGGAAAAGACTCAAGGGTAGATGCCAAAACAATCAGTCCCTAGGGAGTGATACCTAAGGATAATGATCCACAACTCTGGTAAGAGGTTGCCGGCCACAATTGTAGGCGTCCCCAAGCCAAGGGAGACAATGCTCCACTTTCTGGTGTGTACCGTGACCTTCTCCATGCAAAAGCAGTCCCAAATGGGTATGAGTACAAGGAAATTGGACAAGGTGGGATACAAGCAGCGTCCAGAAGGCAAGGTAAATAGTGAGTGGAAAGGACAGTGGCTTCAGCACTGGTCTCCAGAATGGGTAACACCAGCTTCCGCTTCTGGACTCACAGTGATATGTAGGCCTAAATCCTCAGAAGATCCTGCGGAGCCACGTAGCTGAGTAGAGTCTTCTAGCTGCAAGGTGTTGGTACTTGCAAGAGGAGCCTGAGTGCTGAGGGTCCTTAGAGGAGCCTGTACTGCAAGGAAGCTGCTCAAAGAAAGCTGCTGAAAGGGTCTTGGATCAGTGGAACTAGCTATGAATGCATCTGCAGCTTTTACACTAGATTTAGTAGCCATCTCAGTAATTAGAAATGTAATGGTGTAGAGTTTACCTACATTGAGCCAGGACTGAAGCCAAGCCTGCTCAATACAGTGTGTAACAAGACACACTGTTGGAAACTCCCATTCCCCATTCTCTTGAGACCCATATTTGAGCTCTCTCCACGAAGGATGGACCTCACCTAGACCAGTCGTGATTTGTTGTTTAGATTGCATTTAGACTACATCTTGAAAAGAGTCACTCTACTAGAGCAGGTTGAGTTTCAGACTCCGCGCCCAGGATCAAACCAGCCTCTGTGAACTCTACATTGCTACAACGCCAGCCAGGTTTAACCAATTAATTTGTTTCTGGATTGTACATCAAACAGAACTTGATATAGTATTAGTCTATTTTTATACTTGATTAGGTCTCTTTCTACTACAATCCTTTCCTTCTCACAACTCCCACACTTTGCATGCCGTAGCACACTCTCCCTTCTACTTACCTTCAGTTGTAATACCCAGTGTAATACACATTGTAATACACATTGTAATATCCATTATAATTCCAATAGTAATAAACATTTGTTGTCCCACTTTAAGTTCCCCTGTATAAAGGTTGTCAATCTAACAGTCATATGCAATACTTACATACACTCCCACTTTTCAAGACCATTATGCTGGAGTGGCCCCTGTAAATGTACGGTCTAGGCGCTATACCATGGATAATGACCGGGCTAGGATTTATGGAGCTTCCAGGTAGTTCAGTGAGTTGAACATTTGCCAGTGACCAATGGCATGAGCTAAAGGTAACAAGGTTCAAAACCTGGCATGGCTAACTCAGACTTACATCCTTCTAAGTTGGGTAAACTTAGCACATTAAATTGTGCAATAGGGATACTTACAAATTACAAATGTGTGGTATTAAGAAATGTGTGAAACAAGTTCTAGTTCGTGTTGAATGCTGTTGTGGGGGATCCTGCGGACTGAACACTCCCGCCAACTTGCTGTAGGCTTTCTAAGCTCCAAAGCTCGTACACAGGTCTCCATGTGATGCAAACTGCGTTGAATCACTTCATGTATTTATTTGGTGATTTGTAGGATGTCACATGGCACAATAAACAGTGCTTCCGGGCACATCAATTATTTTATGAGATCCTGCAGGGATGGTTTTAGAGGACGTGGACATACCGTGCATTATCATTTGTATCACAGACAGGCGCTATTCCTCTTCACTGGAGGGCATGACTAATGCCCGTTTTCACTTAGTAACAATTGGCAGCTCCTGCAGGGTAATGACCTTTGACTGCACGATTTCAGGCTACCGTGGTACACTGGGAACTATTGGCAAAGAGATTGTGTTCATGTTATTTTATTACTACTTGCATTAGTGTTCTGATTACAGTATGGTTGTTAAAGAATCTTTAAACGTGTGGTTAGTATGCTTCTGGGTTCGAGTCTCCTAATGACCTTTTCCCCAGATAAAGGTGGCCCAGGAGAGATATATATTTTACCATGCTTTCTCCTTTGTGTGTCTGATTAAGGAAGAAGAGGTACATTATATTGGATATTGGAGGTTGAGGACAAAATTGAGAGTTGTAGTCTAATCTCCAAATTGTCAAGTTAGATGAGATGGATATTTTCTGCGGTGTAGTGTGCGAATTGTTCATCACAATTGCAATATCTGTCCATAAGCAACCTCTCCTTTCACCCATTGGTTGTATGATTCTCTTTGATCTTGTACAGCACTCTGCTGGATTTTGGCTAGGTTCGCACTACAGAAGTGCCATATACATACATACATACATACATACATACATACATACAAAGCTTACATTGGTGTGGCAGGCTTCTGTGCTGTTGATGTTAGGGTGTATGCTAGCAGCTATGTTGCTTGAATTAGGATCTTTATAGGCGGTGATAGGGTCTAAGCGCATAGGGTTACAATATATATTGATGATTCCAGGATCTGTGCTGGCGGTGCAGGTGTTTACATCGTTGGGGTTAGTATTTCTGTCAGTAGTGTGATTTCTGTGCTGTTTGTAGCCAGGATCACAGTTGATTGGGTTAGGACCTTTATTGGTGGTGTTAAGGTCTGTGCTAGGTGGGGTAGGACATATGTTGGTAAATTTAAGATCATTGCTGGTGTGGTTTGAATTTATGTTGTTGGGTTAGTGTCTATGAGGGTGGCTTTAGATTATTTGCTTGGGTGCTAGAAGTTTGGAACTGGTAGGATGTGCACACGCTGGGCTGTTTTTTGTGGTTTTTTTTGGTGTTATTATCTATGTAGGTGGTGTTGGGATCTGTCCCTGTGGGGGTTAGGATCTAGTTGATGCACAGGAGAGATATCTATGTCGGTAGCGTTTAAAATCAACATTGGTGAGGTTATGATGTATGTTGTTGGGGTTACAATCTATTTAGGATGTATGATGTTACTCTCAAGACTTTCCTGATCGAGTTAGGATCTGTGCTGTTTGTATTATTGGTGAATGAAGGATCTGTGTTGCTAGGTTTGTGATTTATGCCGCCAAATAGAATCTAGGTTGAGGTGAGAATCTATACTGGATGGGCTAAAGTGTGTAATGATGAGTTTAGGATCTGTGATAGGTGGGTTAGGATTTATGTTGCTAGGTTAGGTTTTATGTATTTGGAGTAGGGGTCGGTGTATGTGGGTAGTCAATTGACAAGTCATACACCATGTTGGAAAGTTAAGTCTGACTTTCAGGTTAAGATCTTTATTCATAGTTCCAATCCAAGTTAGTCGTTCCACCTCTATGGTACAGGGTTGTGATCCCTGTTGGAGGGAAGAATACGCCTTTTTGGACAATAGTGTTATCATCCTGATTTATTTTTTGGTGGAAAAGAAGGCAGTCAATTAGGGTGGCGGAGGACCTTACCTCCACCACATTGAAAGACTGTGGTCCACCAAATTTAGAGATAATTGCATGCCCAGTGATTATCACTGTTTGTTGAAAGGTATTGTTGTTCTCCAAACCTTTTCATTTTTTTCAGAAACAAACTTGCAGAGCACTAGCTTGTTTCTACAAAACAAAAAAATAATGACCCCACATCCTTGGAGATTCCTCCCATGGTGGGAGGGTAATTAGTATTTGTTCCTGTCTCTCACCACCAGGTATTTCCTGGTTGGGATGAATGAGAAAGAAACAAACATTACTTCAGCCAACCCAAAGAGGGGTGGGCAGTGTAATGTCCTTCCTCTGATAACCCCTACTCTCTCAGGCTGTCAGAGGAAGTATTCCAGCAACAGAGCCAACAGGAAATCCCTTGATGTCATCTCTAAATGAGGTGGGGTTTCTCAGGTGAATTTGTGATAGAGTTCCCTGTCTGACAAATTCTAAATTGTGCGCCATGTTTTCGAACAGATGGTCAATTTAGCTATGCTTTGCTTCTTTTGGCCTTTTCTTAGGTATTTGTGCAATACATAACTTTAATTGAGTCCCATGTGAGTGTCAGATGTAGACTAATCAACATTTAAGCGAAATCAGCAGGGAAGGTTTGTGCCGAATTCTCCCAAATTCACCTTCACGTACGATAGATTTGCAATTACTGCGTGACTATAATAAACAACATTCTAAAATGAGAAGTGTGTACTACGCAGTCATGTGTGTGCTAGACATTATTTAAAAAAATAGTGATTTACAAATGTGTTTCCAATGACAAGACACGTCGACTTAAGATAGGTAATATTGTAGACTTATGAAGGGTTATTCCAAAGAATTTACTAGTGGTCATCAAACAGAAGCACAGTATCTCCTCCTGTTTTTTCTGGAAAACCAACTTTTTCAGTTCTAATAAATCAGACGCTTTAATAGGATATAATTCAGAGAAACATTTGTATTTTTTAATGTTTCTTTCTAAAAAAAAAGAAACTATACCACCACTTGAAAAGGTGCACTTTTTCTAGTTCTTAAAAAATGTTGCTTTTTGACTTTGCTCTCAGGCATGTGCATGTCCCTGATCACTCTTGCACATACTCTTGCCAATTATACAAGATGTGATTTACGCATGCCATCTAATAAAATGCTTGTGAATTAGCAAAAAATAGTATAATACACATAGAGAGCATGATTTGTGACAGGAGTACGTTGGTGTACATCTCATCCTTTGAGTATAACCGGAAGTGAATGCCTCTTTCTGTACAAGAAGGCAGGAAAAGAGAAAACGGCTAAGTACAAGAGGGAAACTGATGAGGGGGAGTGTAAAGGAACAAGTAAAAGGATGCAGAAGAAACGTGAAAGGGAACTTTGGGTCAAAGAAAAAACAGAGAGAGGGAAAAAAACAGAGTGTAAGAACCATGGGTAAATTAGAGAATCAGGGGAGGAAGACTGACTATAGGAAGGAAATCCATTGATGTCATCGAGAATACTAACTACTGTGTAGAACATAGGAGAGAAAATTGACTAGGGGAAAGCGATTTTGGTGCATGAGAAAACAGAGGTGAAGTGAAGGGTACAGTGAGAGAAGGCTTTGATTTGAAGCAAGTTAGCTAAGGGAAATACATTTTGATTCACCTCAAATAAATGTTAAACTTCTCAGGAAACGAGACTGAAGGCCAGACTTTTACAATGATGAGGTCAGGGGTACGGTACAAACTTCTTGGGTTTTGAAAGCTACTGAACTCCCACAATTTGATTGATCCAACTCTTGGCGTGGAGAAGGTAAGCATTAAAGTTATTCTCTGCATTAGAGTGAAGAGAGCTGACATGCATTTGTTTTCTTGTTTTGGTGCTTAGCGACTACAACATTTGCATTTCCACCAGACAGATCCCCCGAATGATCAAGCACTCGCCATTATACTGAAGGCAGACTGACATCACATGGGGTGGAGGACAGATTATAATGGCCATTTATATTTTGCAAGGACGGGCTCCTGATTTTAGGAAACATAGTGAGCAATGACCATTTGCTTTTAGAACGAAGGATGCCTTTTGTGATGTATGGAGGTGACAAATCATCATTTGTATCCCGGACAGGCACATTTTCATTTTAATGGATGGTAATACTTAATGACCATCTTCACTTTCAATCGATTGGCTATGCTTGGAGAGTGGTGACCTTTGGTAGTGGTGGATGTCACCCTTATGTGATGCATTAGGGCATATTGCTAATACAATTGTTCTACGTTCTTTCAGGACTACTGGGATTACTGGCTATGCTAGGGCATGGTTTTGTTAAATGATTGTTCAGTGCCTGATGTCCATTCCAGTAGGATCAAGATTTTACTACAGGTTCTGGGGCTATCTTAATTATATAAATAGTGTGATGTGATTGTTACATTGATTTTTCTTTGATCATGAGGGACGAAGATGTGATTAAGTTCTGTAGTGGTAGAGTATCTGGTTAAATTGGAATTTATGTTTTTTGAGGGTTAGCCTTCCAACTGTTAGAATTAGGATCTATGTTTGTGGTTTATGATATATGTAGCAGGGTTAAAACCCCATTCTGATAATGTTAGAATGTAAGTTGCCTCATAGGCCTATGATGGCAGGCTACGGTAAGAGTTGAGGATATTTGTATTATTGCTGGGGAAGAAGACATCTATGTTGGTGGTTTGAGATCTATGTTGGTGTCATATTATCTAATTGGTTGGTGTTAAAGGGCTAGAATCTAAGTTGGCCCTTGCTTCTGTGATGGTCAGCTACAATGTTTTAAGAAAGTTTGTTTTATTGTTGGGAGAGTAGGGAACTATGTTGGTGGGTAAGGGTCTGTGTTGTTGTGGATGTTGATTGGTTCCTATGTCTGAGAGTCATGATGTATTTTGATAAGTGACGCTTGGGATCTTTGTTAATTTGTTCAGATAGATCATGATGGGATGTCGCCCTCCACTCTTTGATGTGATAATCCTTGTTAGAGGTGAGAAGCCACTTTTAAGAATGAGGATAGACAGTATGTTTAGAGTTGATGGTCCACTTTAATTATGTTTCCTAATGTCTATAATGTGTTTTTCCTAGTGATTCCTACAGTGTTTGATATCCTTTTGCAACAGGTCTTCCAGATTCATTAAACATGAGTTGCCAATCTGTTTTTAATGTAAAAAAGGGGGAGCACTGGTCTGCATCAGGAACATTGCTGCTGTTATGTAGGGCTGGGGAAGCATCTTCTTACTATAAAAAGTGATAGCAAATCCATTCTTGCATTTCCATTGCTAAATGCTTTTAAAGGTGCCCGCTTTGGTAAAGTCAACAATAGTGACCAACCATCTTGAGAGTCTATTTATTATACCTTCAATTTAGCTACCACATTGAGAAACGCAACATGGCCTGACGCAACATGGTGGTCATCTTGAAAACAAAAAAATCTTTTCATTTACTTTCAAGGTGGCCACCACATAGAGTAAGTCAAAGATATATGATGGAATTTGATAGTTGTTTTGAACGTATAAAACATTATTTTTTTATACTTTCAAGTTGGACAATATTCTGGCATCAGCCTCTATTATCAGAGTGAAGGTAAACAGTTTGTTTGCAATAGAGCATGGGATCTTCTGCAATGCACAAAGGAAGCAAGGTGAGAGATGTTGCATTTCAAGTTGAGCAGCACCTGTATTGTTTTGGAGCCTGGACCTATTGAGGCTACAGGATTTCCAAGTATTGGCAGAGATGATGCAATATTAGAGCATTTGCTTAGTTTGGGTTTTGTGAGTTAAGCACAGAAAGTTGGTGGTAACTATTTGGAAATCGTTAGGAAAGGCCCGAGGTTTATATTGAAGAGAGTTGATGCTGAAAGAGGTATGTATGTGATCTGGAGTAAAAAAGAAAGTTTGAGTTACTGCCAGCAAATACCTTAAAAGATGACAAACAAGTGTAAAGAGGTCTATGCCACTTTGACTCCATCAGTGAGGCGACAGAATAGGCTCTTGTGATTTTTCATGTCAATGTTGTCCATGGCTTTGAGAAATTCAACCCACATTTCAAACTGGACAGATCTTGTTCCCTGTCTGCAGCACCGTCATTCTATGTAATAGACCCATCAACAAGCACACTGTAACTGTGTCATGTGGCTGAAGAGGCTCTTGCACTACTATGGGTAGCTTGGGGATGTGCTAATTTATGCACTGACTGGTAAAGATTGCTGTGATAGGCTTGAGAAGAGCAGACAGGAATCCTGACACACATTGCAGGGAGTATTGTGGGTGGTGCAGGGGGGGCTACATGCATATGTGTACATTATCCATTTTTTGTTTTAACTCCACTATGCCTCAAGACTCATCAGTGGACTAGACCCTCAGACACCAACTTGGTCAGCAGATGGTGACTAATATTACTGTTTAGAATATTGGAAGTTTGAGAGATTTGTTAAAGGCAAAGGAGTGGCTCAGGGCCAATACTGGCTGATACAGACTTCGGTCGTCTGAGTTATAATGTTTGCTTTGCTTTCCCACTATTTATTTAGGACATTCTGGCCCATATTTATACTTTATTTGCACTGCATTTGCGTCATCTTTTGACGCAAAAGGGACGCAAACTTACAAAATACAATTTTATTTTGCAAGATTGCGCCGCTTTTGCGTCAACAATGATGCAAATGCGGCGCTAAAAAGGTATAAATATGGGCTTCTGTCTTTTGTTCTGTATGAAACAAAGTGTGTCTGCTGTATGGTATAAGGATATTGTAAGTCATCGAGATGGTCATGAACCTCTAAGATGACTAGCAAAATCCCTCTATCATTTAGCAGAGAGCATTATATTCCTTATATCACATGGTTAGACTATCATGCTTCCTACAAACTCGTAAATCCTAGGGAACTTACTCCTTCATCTGAAAGAGATAGTATGGTTGAAGACATGAAGAATAAATATGGAATCTCTAATACAAAATTAAAAACACCAAAAAGCAGTTAGTAATTTATTGCAAACACATAAAAGAAATAGCTTATTGTAAATCAGATTTAAAAAGCTCTGTATCTCAGAGTGGATAGTAAAGTGCAGAGAGATTTGTTCTATCCTGTAATACTGTTCATGGGAGAAAAAAAAAACATGTTGCTACGAGTCTCTTTTTTCTGCTGATCACAATTCATTTTAGGAAAAAAAGGTCCCAAGAAAAAGGTGTTTAAACTGAAGAAGGAAAGGTGCACCATGGCCTGCCTTTCACCTTGGCATTATGATGTTACAGCTCAGTGGTAATGAGTGATTACAGTTGATCAGCTGCATCTTTGTCTTGCACAGTTGACTAGGGATGTCACAACTTGACTGTAACAAGGAAATAAGAGATAGGTTTTTATACTGGGACTGCAGACTTCCATGTAGTATAAAAGCTTTATAGCTCCTCCTTGTAGGAGGCTGGCCTGGCTTGTAGTGGGTAACAAAGGTACTTACACCTTGTGCCAGGTCCAGTAATCCCTTATTAGTGTAGAATAAGTGTTTCTAGCAGCTTAGGCTGATAGAAGGTAGATATGGCAAAGCAGCTTAGGCTGAACTAGGAGACATGTAAAGCTCTTACTATACCACTCATATCATATGCACAATATCATAAGAAAACACAATACATAGAGTTACTAACAATAAAGGTACTTTATTTTTATGACAATATGCCACAAGTATCTCAGTGAGTACCCTCAGTAAGAAGGTAAGTAATATACACAAGTTATATGTACACAAACCAAAATTAGGTAAGTAAGAGTCAGGAAAGTAATGCAAACAGTGTATAATTACAATAGGTTGCAATATGCAAGCATAGGTATAGGAGCAACACAAACCATATACTCCAAAAGTGGAATGCGAATCACGATTGGACCCCAGACCTATGGGAGCTTGTAGAGGGTCACTGGGACTGTAAGAAAACAGTCAGGGTGTCCAAGATACCCCACCCCGAGGCCCTGAAAAGTAGGAGTAAAGTCCACCTACTACCCCAAAAGAGCACAATAGTCATGATAGGGGTATTCTGCAAGAACAACAAACACCAGCAGTGCACTGACAACGGATTTCCGGACCTGAGGACCTGCAAGGCAAGGAGACCAAGTCCAATAGTCGTGAGAGTGTCCAGGGGGGGCAGGAGCCCAGGAAACCCCGGATGAAGTTGCAAGGAAGCTGCCTCCGGATGGAAGAAGCTTGGAGTTCTGCAAGAAAGAAGAGGACTAGGGACTTCTCCTTTGGAAGACAGATGTCCCACATTGCGATGAAGCTTGCAGAGGTGTTCCCACGCAGAAAGACCACAAACAAGCCTTGCTAGCTGCAAGGGTTGTGGTAGAGGTTTTTGGGTGCTGCTGAGGACCAGGAAGGACCAGGATGTCGCTCAGCAACTCAGAGAGCCCTCACAAAAGCAGGCAGCACCCGCAAAAGTACCCCAACAGGCACTTAGAAGAATAGTGAACCTGAGTCCACGCGAAGTCACAAAAGTGGGTCCCACGACATCGGAGGCCAACTCAGAGGGTTGTGCACTGCAGGACGGAGTGCTGGGGACCCAGGCTAGGTTGTGCACTAAGGAAATACTGAAAGAGTGCACAGGAGCCAGAGTAGCTGCAAATCACGCGGTACACAGATTTGCAGTCTAGCGTGGGGTTGTAAGGACTTACCTCCACCAAACTTGGACTGAAGAGTCACTGGACTGTGGGAGTCACTTGGACAGAGTTGCTGTGTTCCAGGGACCATGCTCGTCAGGATGAGAGGGGACCCAGAGGACCAGTGATGCAGTCTTTTGGTGCCTGCGTTAGCAGGGTGAAGATTCCGTCGACCCATAGGAGATTTTTTTGGAGCTTCTGGTGCAGGGTGAAGGCAGGCTACCCCCAGAGCATGCACCACCTGGAAACAGTTGAGAAAGCCGGCAGGATTAGGCACTACAATGTAGTCGTCTTGCTACTTTGTTGCGGTTTTGCAGGCGTCCTGGAGCAGTCAGCCGTCGATCCTTGGTAAAAGTCGAAGAGGGAGATGCAGAAGAACTCTGGTGAGCTCTTGCATTCATTATCTGAAGAATTCCCCAAAGCAGAGACCCTAAATAGCCAGAAAATGAGGTTTGGCTACCAAGATAGGAGGATTGGCTACCAAGAGAGGTAAGAGCCTATCAGAAGGAGCCTCTGACGTCACCTGCTGGCACTGGCCACTCAGAGCAGTCCAGTGTGCCCCCAACACCTCTGCTTCCAAGATGGCAGAGGTCTGGGACACACTGGAGGAGCTCTGGGCACCACCCTGGGAGGTACTGGTCAGGGGGATCCCTGAACTGGTGTAGACTGGCTTATGCAGAGATGGGCACCATCTGTGCCCATCAAAGCATTTCCAGAGGCTGGGGGAGGCAACTCCTCCCCAGCCCTTCACACCTATTTCCAAAGGGAGAGGGTGTAACACCCTCTCTCAGAGGAAATACTTTGTTCTGTCTTCCTGGGCCAGGGCTGCCTGGACCCCAGGAGGGCAGAAACCTGTCTGAGGGGTTGGCAGCAGCAGCTGCAGTGGAGACCCCAGAAAGGCATCTTGGCAGTACCCGGGTTCTGTGCTAGAGACCCGGGGGATCATGGAAATGTCCCCCCAGTACCAGAATGGTATTGGGGTGACAATTCCATGATCTTAGACATGTTACATGGCCATGTTCGGAGTTACCATTGTGACGCTATACATAGGTAGTGACCTATGTATAGTGCACTCGTATAATGGTGTCCCCACACTCACAAAGTCCAGGGAATTTGCCCAAAATGATGTGGGGGCACCTTGGCTAGTGCCAGGGTGCCCACACACTAAGTAACTTTGCACCCAACCTTCTCAAGGTGAAGGTTAGACATTTAGGTGACTTATATGTGCAGTGGTAAATGGCTGTGAAATAACGTGGAAGTTATTTCACGCAGGCTGCAATGGCAGGCCTGTGTAAGAATTGTCAGAGCTCCCTATGGGTGGCAAAAGAAATGCTGCAGCCCATAGGGATCTCCTGGAATCCCAATACCCTGGGTACCTCAGTACCATATACAAGGGAATTATATGAGTGTACCAGTATGCCAATGTGAATTGGTAAATTTAGTCACTAGCCTGTTAGTGACAAATTTGGAAAGCAGAGAGAGCATAACCACTGAGGTTCTGGTTAGCAGAGCCTTAGTGAGACAGTTAGGCATCACACAGGGAACACATACAGGACACATACTTATGAGCACTGGGGCCCTGCCTGGCAGGGTCCCAGTGACACATAGACTAAAACTACATACATACAGTGAAATATGGGGGTAACATGCCAGGCAAGATGGTACTTTCCTACACTCCTCCTCGAGTTATACTGGATGTTTAATGCATTCTCCCCCACTATAGGCCATAACCTGTGGTTCAGGCCTGTAACTCACAGAGAGGGCATTTAACACCTTTTATAGCTGTCTACAGCATCATATATTGTTGTATTACTTGCTTTGTATACAGCACATTCTGGCACAGCCTTGTAACTCTTTAAAACTATAAATACTAGTTGTTTCTGGTACCCACCTCAATAATACCCATTAATACATACAGTAACATGTTTTGATATAGTTTGCTTTTCAATGCAAAGCATTTTATAAGGAACATCTTAAAGTGCATATGTTCTTAAGCTACAAAATGTGGTACATAAGGAAACAAATGTGACATAATACTCTGGTATAAGATCCAGTGACATGTAAGTTGCACAAAGATTTCTACAGCAGATGTACTGACCGTCCAAGATGTTTTACCACTTCTTGAAAATGGAATGGCAAGTTTGCTCAACAGGGCAAAGAGAATCGATGTTTCAGCAGCTGCTGTAAAATTGTTCTACAGGGCTCTCTTCTCATGTGCATCAGGGCTACCACAGAGAAGAAGCTTCTTCTCTTTGGAAAACATAGGTGGTCTCACCCAGGCTTGAAAATAGCACCACTAGGAGCATCATTCCATTTATCAGAGGCAAGAGGGCAGATGAGTCTTAAGTTACATTAGAGGATTGGAGACATGCAAAGGCTGATCCACCCACTTAGGCTGCATCGCAATGTCAATCAGCAATTCACAGCTGGTGATTTTAAGGCTGCATAAAGTTTGATGAGAAGACTGCATTTTTACAGGTTAATGTTTTAGTAATGTTCGTGGCTGCATCAGTATAACTCTTTTAATCTTACTAAGGTGTGACAGGGACCTAGAAGACTTTTAGGGCCGGGCAAACAAAGCTCCTCACCTTAGGGTAGGAGGACACCAAGATGCCTGCTTTTGCAAAAAGAGTTACTTCTGTTTGGCATCCCTGTAGATTGCTGAATATGCATGAGTTGGGCACTGGGAGAGTGGGACTCTCAACTTGTTTTTGCACAACACCAGGTGTAAAGGGGCACCTTATGTAAGTCTTCTCTGCTCAACTTTTTTCACTCAGCAGTCAGAGCCACACCTGTGTGATGAGGACACGCTAACCATAGCAGAGTACTCTCCCTCAAAGGCCACAGAGATATTTACCTGGAGGGCCAAATGCTCTGCACCATTGTACAAGTGCCTAAAATCTAATGTTATCTTAATTTATAATAAATATCCAGGGAGGGGGTTCTATGATATCAGGGGTCTCAATAAATGCTTGTTTCCGGATCAACTCAACATTATCAAGTACCATGGTAGACTGGAAAGTTGGATATGTGCTCAAATTTGGCTGAACCTCCTACATTTAAGTTAGCTAACTTGTGGCGTCTATGTACTTGAGGGTAGTTGAAAATGACTTGGTGGCGAACAGGCATGGTATGCCAGTACAAATACTTTTGCCATGAGTGAAGTAGCAAATTGATCTCAAATAGTTTGGGCAGCCATGGGTCAACATATCAACTGCATAATGTGGAGGCAGGTGCCTTAAAGTACTTCACAAAAAGTGTCACAAGTTATTATTTGAATAAAGGCATTGATTAAGCTATCACAATCTTTGTAGAAAGAAGGTCAAGTCCAATGTGAAACTCCATCCATAGTCAGGTTTGGCTACCAACTCCAGTTACGGGGTTTTGGGGAGATTGAGACTTGTTATAGCTCTTGAAGGGCAGGAGCAGAGATTAATGTTTACCTGTAACCCTTTTTGGAGGTGCCTTCCTGGTCTTCCATTTTAAAAAGCATGCATCTCGTTAACTGTTACCTTTACTTCTCCCTTTGTGTATGCTTGATTTTTATGGTTTCGTGACTTATAGTTTATTTCATCTTCATTCTCGTTGCCAATTTTAATACTCTGTGCTATCCATTTTGTATGATTGGTTAAATGTGATTTTCTTTATATGTTTGAAACAGTTTACATTAAAAAACAGAACCTCTGATGGAGACTTAAGAGCCATGGTTGTAGTGCTAAATTTTGTGCTAGTGGTGGGCACTGGCACTCATTTTTGGGGACAGGGACATATTTTTCATCCACCCACTTTGACCAAGAGCAAAGGTCAATATATGGGGGAGGGGGCTTGTTTTTCATCCACAAACTTTGACCAGAGCAAAGGTCAAAGAAATAGAACCTCAATCATAGGAAAACAGTGAGAAGAAGACAATCAAAGATGAAAAGCAGTCTGCAACAAAAAATAAAGAGAATGGAAGTGCAGGGTGGCAGGAGAAGGAGGCATGAAGCCGATTCAGAAAGGCGCATCCTAAGCGGCACCGACCTAGGGCAGTTAAGAGAAACTTTGGATCCCTGGACCTAATTTTTAACGCTGCTTGGTTGAATGTTAACAGAATCACAGTGTTTTGGGTTGGCAGCCATGTTTTGGCCCGAGTGCCCACACTGAGTCAAAAGGCAGGGCTTCCCTGTGCTGTTCCCCTTAAGTGGATCTAAACTTCTCACTGATGTATTTTTGACGAGGACTGTTGTTTACACACAAAGATGGCGGACTGTGAGGTCGAGAGAGTGGCTCGCATCGGGCAACGGAAGCCACTTTCCAGCAATAACATTAATGGAAATATCAAGAGGGTCAGCTGAGATTTACTGCCTTATTTATGGAACCAAAACCGTGAAAGTGTGTCCAACTGACGTGAATTATTCAACAGCTGCTTAATTAGGTGAAAACTAAAGTTATTTCTCCCCTTTCCTCCAGGCTGCGGCTGTGTTTACCTAGGGCTAGTCGAGGCCCTTTTCCTGCCACATATGTAATGTTTCAGCCTGGCCCTGATGAGATTTACAGGCCTTCTGCAGATCCCCGGAGCCTCTTAATTCCAAGGCCCTTCTCTCCATGGGGTGTTTCTCTTTATTGCCCTCCTGCTTCCATTGCCTATTCGCAGCTAAACGCCTGACACAAGGTGTTGCGTGAAGCAACCATTTCATCAAAGTGGTGAATGCTAAGGAAATAACTCTTTTAGGGCCTCACATTTAAAAACAAAGCCATAAGACAAGCTGGTCAAAATATGAATGGAAAGAGGCCTTCAACATGCCCCTTCCCAGGACTCAGTCCTCCTGCCAACACATGTCATGGTAGAGAAAGCTTGCATTGTTTCGTGTTATCCCTTCACAAGGGAGTATCTAGAAAAATAAAATACCCCCTACTTGAAACCATATCCTGAATGGAAGAAAGTGATGGAGCAGAGAGTGCAGGAGAGGCTATGCTCACCAGCAGGACATTTTGGAAAACATATGACGTGTTGCATTTTGCATGAACTGAGTGTTTTCCCACGTATCTTTTTCCACCTTTCCATCCACTGATGCATCGTCTATCCATCATTCCATCTATCTTTATTTTCCATCCTTCTATATTTGTTTTGTATTTGTTCTTTGATACTTCCTTTCCTTTTTCTTCCATATTTCACTCCAATCATCCTTCCATTGGAGCATCCTTACTTTCATCATTCCATTGTTCCAGCCATTATGCCGTCTTTTCATCTATTTCATTCAGTGACGGGGAAAACAACGAGGAAAAAAACACTTATCTTTCCCGCCATTCCCAACGACTCCTGCCGCCTAGCTAGTCGCTCCTCTCCTCGCTCCTCTTCTTGTGGTGTCCCAGCATTCACTGGGACACCAGCACAGGTTCCCCAGCAATCCTGGCACTGCTTTCATGCTAAACCTAGCATGAAAGCAGCACCAGGATTGGTCTCAGTGGCTTGGACAGCTGCTCAGACACAACCCTTTAGACTGTGCAGTTTCTCACTAGCCGGGTTTGAGAAACCTAAATGCGCATGTGTGTTTGGCTGACCTAAGTGCTCCTAACTCCTCTTCTCCCCTCCAACAGCCCTGCCTCCAGTCATGACTCACAACAACGAGAAGGGGTGGGGCAGCGCACGCGGGGTGTGGTGTAAATAAAACATAAATGAAAAAAAGAAAAAGAAAAACACCTCCTCCTCCACGTGCTGCTCCACAGTCCCTCGTCACTCCAGGCTGCAGGCACAGGCTCCCAGCCTGCCCTGCGGCCTATCCTGATGCTGCTTAAAGCAGCATCAGGATTGGCTGGAGCGCCCAGCCAGGGCACTCCCAGGCAGACTGGGAGCATGTGCAGGCTTTCTGTAACCCGGCAACAGAGATGCCAGGCTTGAGAGGGCCTACTTCGCGCATGTCTTTTTGGCCTACCGTGACATCTGGCCAAACATACATGCACAGTGAGGTGGAGTGCTGAACACCCCCCTCCCCATCGCTGCTGTCACACCAGTGGCCCCACCCCTTTAAAAGAAAAGGATAATAAAGAAACTTTATTATCCTTCCTTTTAAAGGTTTTGCAGCTGTCACTGCTGGCGGGGGCCGACGCTCCTCCGCCCTAATGGAAGAGCTGTCCATGCCTGCCCCGCCCCTCCCTGCAATGCTGGTTGAGCCAGCAGATGAAAAATAAAACAATAATAAGCTATCATTTTATTTTTCATCTCCTGGCTCTTAGCTTTTGGGTGATGCCCCTCTGCCATAGCGGAAAAGCCGCCCCTGGTTTCATTTATCTTCCATTGTTCCTTCTATCTTTTGTCTTTAATTCAATCTTCTTATTTAAAACGTTATTTTCATTTCTTTCCTTCTCTTTCTATTTGCAACTTTTTTACACGCTTCAGTGCTGCCTTTCATTTTCTTCCTTCCACCCTCCTACTCTTACACCTTTCTCCTGCCACCATTTTTTTCTTCGATCTTTATTTTCATCTCATTCATCCATTCATTCAATTGTTTTATTGTTTTAACTTCCATCTTCCTTTTTTTGCAATCACGTCATTTACCTTCCTTTTGTTCCTTTGGCATTTTTATAGTTTCTAATTCTTTTGCTAGTATACTTTTCTGATACACCTTTGACCTCCACCCACGTTGTATTGTTTTGCATTGATCACTTCTGAGAAATGACCTGCAAGTCAAAGCTCAAAGCTGAGAGGCCGTAAATAAAACTACAGTGAGCCTAGTGCTAACCCAATGCACTCCCACTGCAGTGTACCTCAATCCATACCACTTTACTCCAATCTACCGCACTCCACTACAATCTACCCAACTCCAATCAGCTCCACTCCTATCTACGCCAGTTAAATTTACCCCACTCCATTCAAATTTACTCCACTCCACTCCAAACTCCACTGCAATCAATACAACTCCTCTCCACTCTGTTCTCCCCATTCCACTCAAATCTACCCCACTCCACCACACTCTACCCCACTCCGATCTACCACAGTCTACCCCACTCCAATCTACCACACTCCACTATACCACACTCCACTCCATTATACCCAAATTCACCGCACTCCACTTCACTAAAATCCACCCTACTCCAATCTACCACATTCCACTCAAATCTCACCCACTCCATCCCAATCTAACCCACTCCACCCCAGTCATCCTCCCTCCAATCTATCCCACCCCAATTTGCCACACCTCAATCTACCCCTATCTACTCCAGTCCAATCTACCCCACTTCATGCCACTCCATCCCACTCCAATCTACCCCACCCCACTCTACCACACTCCAGTCTACCCCACTCCACTCTAACCCACTCCTCTCTAATATACCCCACTCCCAACAACCCCATTCCAGCCTATCCCTCTCCATCCCAGTTTACCCTATGCTGAATCCACTCAATCTACCCCACTCTACCCCACCCTAATCTACCCCACTACCATTCACATATGTCTACTCCACTCCACTCTTCCCCAATCGATCTCCCTCCATGCCCACTCCAATCTATCCACTCCACTTCGCCCACTCCACTCCAGTCTACCCACTTCACTCCACCCAGTCTACCCCACTCCACTCAACTCCAATCTACAACACTCCAGTCTACTCCACCCAATCTAGACCACTCCAATTCAGCACTCCAGTCGACTCCATCTTCCCTACTCCACTCTACCTCATTCTACTCCACTCCATTTCCCTCTAGCCAATCTATCCCACTGTATTTCACTCCAATCTACAATATGCCACTCAAGGCTACCCCACTGCAGTCCAATCTAACCCACTCCACCCCAATCCACCTCACTCCAATCTACCCTAGCCCACTCCTCCCCAAACTACCCAACTCCAATATACCCCATCCAATCCACCACACTTCGATCTACCCCGCTCCAATCTACCATGATCTACTCCACTCCCATCTATCCCACTCCAAATGACCCCACTCCTACCTATCTCACTCTGACCTAAAGCACTCCATCTCAGTATACCCATTTCACTTCAGTCTACCCCACCGTAATCCACCCAATCGATCCCACTCCAATCTATCCCACTCCAGTCTACCCCACTCCACCCTCATCTACCCCACTTCACTCCAATCTACTTGTCTCCTCTCCAATCTATCCCACTCGACTCTATCTACTCCTCTCCAGTCTGCTCAACTGCACTTCAATCTACCCCACTCCAATCTACCCTACTGCAATCTATCCCACTCCAATCTACCACACTTCACTATAATCTACCACAATCCACTGCACTCCGCTCTTCCCTAGTCTACCCCACTCCACTCCAATTTAACCCAATATATCTCACTCCACTCCCCCCACTACCCCACTCCTATCTACCACACTCCAGTCTACCCCATTCTACCCAACTCTAGCCCACTCTACTCAAATCCAATCTACCACACTCTACTCAAATCTAAACCACTCCACCCCACTTCACGCCAATCTACCCCATCCCAGTCCACCCCAATCTTCTGCAACACAATCTACTTCACCTCACCCCACTTCATCCTATTCCCCCACTCTACACCACTTCACTTCAGTCTACTTCACTCCAAACTACCCCACACAAATCTACCCTACTCCACTCCAATCTACCCCACTCCACCCTAATTTACCCTACTCCACTCTCCCCTAATCTATGTCACTCCACTCCAATTTCAACTCCACTCCACCCTACTCAACTCCAATCTACCCCACTCCGCTTTACCCCAATATACACCACTCCAGTCTAATCTACTCCAACCCACCCAATATACCACACTCAACTGTACCCCAGTCTACCACACACCATTCTACTCTACCTAATCTACCTCATTCCATTCTACTCTACCTAATCTACCCCACTCCACTTCACTCCATATTACCACATGCCACTCAAATCTACCCCATTCCAGTCCAATCTATCCCACTTCACTCAAATCCACCCCACTTCATCGCACTCCAGTCAACTTTACACCACCCCACCCCATACTAATTTATTCCAATCTACCCCATCCAATCCTCCCCATCTCAATCTACCCCAATCTACTCCACTCCACTCCAATCTACCCCACCCTAATCCAATCTACCCCACGCCAATCTACCCCACCTCATCCCAGTTTATCCCACACCACTCTATCAAACTCCACTCCAACCTACTCCCCTCCAGATTACCCCACTTCACTCTACCACAATCTATCCCACTCCTATCTAAATCACTCCAATCTACCCACTCCCACCTAATCTACCCCACTCCACCCTAATCTATCCCACTCCACTCTACCCCACTCCACTGCAATCTACCCCAATCCAATCAACCCCTATACAATCTACACAAATCCATGGCACCCCACTCTTCCCCAATTTACCCCACTCCACTCCAATCTACCCCAATATATCCCACTCCAATCTACCCCACTCTGCTCCAAACTACCCCTCTCCATTCTACCCCACTCCACCTCAGTCTACCCCAATCTACCCCAATTCAATCTACCCCATTCCAGTCTACCATGCTAATCTTCCCAACTCCAATCTACCCCACTCCAATCTACCCCAATCCACCCCACTCCAATCTACCCTATCCTAGCCCACCCCACTCTGAACCACTAACCTCAAGCTGAACAGCAGCCACACTGGTGTGCAACATGAGTAAAACAAAATTGCATAAGCAAGACAAACTGGTGAGTGGCCACTAAGTTTGCGCCCCACAAAAACAGGAGTCTCAGCAGCCTGGCACATCAGTTTTAAGAGTTGAGCATCAGGTATGGAGACCATGGGTCTCAAACCCCAAACCTTGAGGAAATACCATTTGATTAGTTCCAAATGGGTTCTGTTGGATCTATGTATAACATTCAGTAAGGGGAAGTCCTTGAATAAGGCTTTTCTAGGCCACTTCCCAGGTGCTACTAGCACTGGCACTAGTTTGCCCAACATGCCATAAAAGGTAGCAAATTGTAAATGTAGATCGTGGCAAAATGTTGCTGCACCTGGGAGGACAAAAGTTGTAATTACACTGTATGTTCATTTTAGAGAGTTGAGATATACAAGTGGAATACACAATAGTTCCACTCCTAAAGTAACAAGCATTGTCAAAACCAATATATCCGGCCTTGGAAGTCTTGAATTTATTTTAGTTATTTATTTTTGCAAGTACCTGTCATATGCAAAACCTTTTGTGAAACATCTAAAAATATAAAAACAAGCAGTAGCAATGTCAATAGGTTTCGCTTATACAAGATGAATTGGCTTTGTCAAAGTTTTTATGCTATGTTGCTCAACCACCGGTGCTGCGGTGCTTTATGTCTAAAAAAGCATTAACAAAGCCAAATAGCTCTAGGTTATGCAAGTGCTTCTTTGGCTTTGTTAATGTTTTTTGTGGTGGACAGAAGTGTTCGAGATAGCAGGGGGAACCAGAGTGTAGGGCCAGCAACTTAGCGAACAGCCGGAGGGGCAAGAAACACAAATTAACAGCCATGATTTCCTGCACTTGTGAGAGATGTATGGGACACACACACACTGGAGGAAGGGAAACCAGGCTTCCTTAGTTCTGTAAAGGTCATTGGTCAGTGGGGTATGGGCACATTGTCAGAGAGATGATGGGGCTGATAAGGGAAACACTGCAGAGACGAAGAATCATAAAGGGCAGGGCTCAGGCCATTGTAACCTTTTTTTAAGCCTATATTAGTAACGTTGACATGCAGGTGTCATCCTCCAGTCACACTCACGGACTGTGTTGTGTGGTTATCAAGATTAGAGTTGCTTCTTCTGTGACAGAATGCTCCCTGGACAATGGGCAGGACAGACGAATGGGCACTTCAAAGGAGACAACACCCACAATGTGACTTTTAGAGACTGAGACCCTCCCTAAATCACATTTGTATCTGAAAAAGGATTATAAAAAGACTTAGTTGAGTCTCCCAAATGGTCAAACTGTAGTGGTACATCACCCTGGAGAAACTCAGCATAACTTCTGCCTGTTGTAACCAGGACTCCGAGCCAAGTACAACCAATTTCCTGCTGGGAGAGGGAACATCACCCGGGGAATCAAGACCACTTTCACAGGAGCCTGGAGCACCAGCATCCGCCATACTGCAGAGAAAGAGGACCCTGTGATGAATATGAGAGTTCCTGGAACAAGAGAGGTCCAGTTGAGATCCTGCTGAGTGGACCCCTTTATAAAAGTGAGAGTTGGACCGCCACACCTATCGGGTTGTCATTACATATGCTGCTCAAGTTGATGATCCCGTGTTCCAGGTGGGAATGCAATGAAATTAAGGGCTGTCACCCTGGTGCAAAGCTGTGACCATAGAGGGCCATTGCCATGTGCAGTGCTGTGACCTGAAAGTATTTTGCCCTGTGTACCACTTTTAGTAATCCCTGTATACAAGGTGGGGGCCGTGGAGGGGAGAGAGAGGATTGATGCCCTTGACGGCATGTAAAAATGAAGCATAACAGGTTGTGAACCATGTAACCAGAACATCTACATTACTATCTGAAACAAGATGCCTTCTGAGGCCTGCACCTGAGGCCTGCAGCTGGAATCAGGAGGCCACACCGCACACCTGGAGGAGCACTGTTGACATCAAGTTGCCTTGCCTGCAGTGACAAGAACAGTCACCACTCAGCATCAGCTCTAAGACACACTAAGGCTTCTGTTCTAAACCTGTAAATAAACCATAGTTTTCTTTAACTTACCTGTGTCAAATGTAATTTAACAAGGAAGAAAACACAGACAGAAACACACAAACACTGAAGCAGGAAAATACAGGCTCAGACACTGAAGCAGGATGACCCAGGCACTAAACAAGGAAAGCATTCAGGCTTAGCAGCAAGGAGACAGAGAGTGGGACAATGAAGCAGGGAGATATACTGCAGGGAAGAAACAGAATCAGACAGTGAAGCAGGAAGTCACAGACTCAGACAATTAAGCAGAGAGGCTCAGACACTGAAGGAGGGAGACACACACTCATATATGGAAACAGGAAAATACTGATTTTGTTGTGCCTTCAGCCCACTCTGCAGCAACTCCTGCTTTTCTCCGGGGTGGGCAGGATGAGTAGTTCATGAACAGCGAGGGCGAGGGCAGTGGGCCACTACATTTCCTTTGCTGCAAACGTACATCACGACAGCTGGCCTGCCGGTAACTCCTCTGGTGCATCCATTGTTCTCCCTGGGTGGCTGGTTGGGAAAATGCTACCAGCATGTCAATGTTCTTCCTGGTTCTCCTTTGGCCCAGAATCTTCTAGTGAGGATTCCAAGATGGTGGCTCCTCATACCTTTAAGCATACTTTCCAAAACTATCACTACTACTACTCCTCCTCCTACTACTACTACAACTACAAGGTTGGCCCATACCTCCAGCAGATCAACACTGTTAAAACCTGGGCTACTACGGCAACCTGTAGTCAGAGGCTGCACAATGAGCATCCGTCTTCAGAAAGGTCCAACAGATTGAGACACTGAATTCAAACTCTGATACTAAATTTGGAAGCCAGTGAGTCAAACATGTGAGTCTGTATCCTACATTGTCTGCTACAGGGTCAGAGTCAAGTCAATTCAAAATAAGCATTATTTGATTTTAAAATAAAATCATAAAAGCATGAACAAACCTTATATCAAACAAACAACTTTAAACAGAGATACACAGTGAATCTGAATAAGCATAAACAATCCAAGGTATATAAATTTGTCCAGGTGTAAGTTCATCCTGATATTAAAAAAAGTCATTGAAAACAGATAAAAAAAAATTCTGATTGATCATTGACAATAAATACGTAGATATAGTGCAACAGTTCAGAGGCATGGGCAATGACTATAAAAACAAGTATGCAGGATGACATCGTACACATTTATATTCACGCAGAGGAGGTAATAAAATACTCGTTCCTCAAAGCTTTATAAAATTTGCAAAATAAAACAGTATGCGCCGTAGTTTGATTCAACAATTGACACAACAACATTTGATTAGTGTCTTAGACCAATCTTTGACTGTGGGAAAGTTTATCATTCGATGAAATATATCCTGCCTAAATTTAGTTAAAATAAATCCCTTTCTGGCATTCAGCACAAGGTTAAGATATGGCTGTACATCATAAGAAACTTACATAAATAATCCACCAGGTGGATTTGATTCACATCACTATTCCTAACAGCGAGCAGGGAACTTAATTTTCTTGACCGAAAAGATTTAAATTATTCCAAAGGCATTTAATTTAATTCAGTTTCAGTTTTTGTATTACAAACATCAGAAAAACAAACCCAAAAACTGCTACCTGCACAATTAACACTAGACCAATTCAATACATGCATATGTGAGGCAAAACTGTGAAATTACATTTTCCACATTCAACACAGTCACCCGTCCCTATGTTAACACTAAAAATAAATTCTTACTTCAAGTATAATGCCTAATTGATTAATCAATTCTGTTTTTCGTATAAGAATAAGGTCCCCAAATTTGCACCTTACTCTTGAAGAGAGCTCTTGAAGAGGTCGACGGGAATGCCATTGGTCACAGGCGCTTTCCGACATTTACTAGCCGTAAGAGTCCTATTGGCCTCCTCTAAGGAGAATGCAAGTCTAGAGCTGCTACTCTAGCGATAGCAGCATCAACAACAAGGGGTGCTGTCTCTGCTGTCTTATTATTAGGATTTAAATAGATGTTTCTAAAATGAGTCACCCACTTGGTATCAGTAATAGCATACTCCACTCTAGGGGCCATCCCGAATCGGACATTGTCTAGTAACGGATAGATCTTGCTCGATCCCCTTTGTTATTTCTAGGAAGACCATAAGAATGTCAATAGGGCTAGCTGAGCCATCTAGACATATTTCAAAAGCCATTCTATGTGTAGAGACCAGCAATTCCATAAAGTGTTGAAGTTAATTTGTGACCAGTAGGCCAGGAGCCAGGACCCCAAATTTAGTCTGTTGGTGTCACACAGGGAGATGGGTTCAAACATGATTTTATTGCAAGGTATGGATGCCTAGAGATGAAAATATGTGATACCAAGTCATCACTGTAGCTGAAAAATATCATGGTTTTCATGCAAATTATCATACTTCTTATAGCGAGCAGCGAACATGTGGAAAAATAAATCTGATTCCACCAGACTGGTTAAATTCAATATACTTTACAAAAATAATTATGAATATTAATTGTAATAATAAGAATATAGTCCTTACAATAATAATAAAACTTCATTGTATTCCTCATATATTGATATAGATTCTATGCATAATTTTCACTTACAATTTCAAATAATAATAGTTGTCACATCTTACATAATCAATGTATGTCATTGGTGAACATAAACAGTTTTTTATCATTCACATTTGTCTTCATCATCATCTTCTTCTTCTGAATAGGTGTTATCATTTTCTGCCTGTTTGAATTTCACAGGCAGGAAGTCTGAACAAGTCACTTTAGGTCATTTAGACAGCTGACACATGTTGGGAGTTTGCAGTTCCTAATGCAGTTGCAAGCTAGTAGATCTAACACAGTATGAGGTGCTGGCTGCCCTCCCATCTAGTCCACTACCAGTTGCTCTGCTCCCTCTCGTTTTTCCAACTTCCACCCTATCCCATTTGGTCTAGGTGTCTGTGGATCATTCATAAGACTTCTCTTGCTTCTAGCAGCTTGATAATTTGCACGTTTGGCTTGTTTCTTCAGACATTCTCTGCAAGGTGGGAGTTGATGACCACCTTGTGCAGAATAGGTGATATCTTAAGTCATTCACGTGATATCTTAAGTCATTCTTTCGCAACAGAGCTTCTGGAGTTGCTAAAGTCCATGGTAAATGTCCTAAGGGATGCGAGAGTACATCCTCCATTTGAAGGGTCTGATGCTGTGCTATCACAACTGATTCAACCAAATAGTGCTTTGTCTGCTTTCATGATGATTGCCCTGCCATTGCTGTTTACTGCCTTCTTCTTGGATATGTTAGTTAAGGTTTGTAATTTGTTCATTTTCATTGGGTCATGAAACTTCTTAATAGGTGGATTATTTTAAAGTTGGAAGTCTGTATAGCACTATTCATCTATTTAATGAGCCTTTATTATGTCGGACACTAGGGGGGTCATTATGACCCTGGCGGAAGGCGGAGAAGCGGCGGTAAGACCGCCAACAGGCTGGCGGTCTTTCCTAAGCGTATTATGACCATGGCTGTTACCGCCATGGTCATCCGCCGGTTCTCCGTTCCGCCCACCAGGGCGGAGACGACCGCCGGGCTGGAGACCAGGGTCTCCAGCCCGGTGGGCGTCACTATACCGACGGCGGTATTTGGACCCGGCTGACCTCCATGGAATTCATGCGGTTTGAAACCGCCATGAAATCCATGGTGGTAAGCACTATCAGTGCCAGGGAATTCCTTCCCTGGCACTGATAGGGGTCTCGCCCACCCCCACCCGACTCCCTCCCCTACCCCCCCACCCCCCCTGCCACCCTCCAAAGGTGGCAGGACCCCCTCCCCACCCGACCCCCAACATAACAACACTCATACACACACGACACGCACGCAGGCACCACCAACACACATACACGCACACACACTGACATACATGCCAATATCCACACACACAGTCAGACACGCACACCCACATTCAAACATACACGCACACATCCATACAGCCATACCTACAGACATACACGCACTCATTCCCATACACACAACACCCCTGCAAGCATACGCGCACTCACACCCCCCCTCTACATACAAACACACACCCCCATGCACGCACACAACACACAACGCCCCCCCACCCCCCTCCCCTCACGGACGATCGACTTACCTGGTCCTACGATCCTCTGGTAGGGGACGGGAGCCATGGGGGCTTCTCCGCTGACACCACACCGCCAACAGAACACCGCCATGCCGAATCACAGGACGTGATTCGCTGGGCGGTGTTCTGTTGGCGTGGAGGTGGAGCAACCTCCACTTCCCCGCCGCCCGCCAGTATGGCTGTTGGCTGCTCTCCGTCCGTAAAAGGACGGAGAGCTGCCAACGGTCATAATAGGCTGAGCGGCAAACCGCCACCACTGGCGGTCTTCCGCACGGCGGTCCCTCAGCAGTCTGGAAAAAAGACCGCCGAGGTCAAAATGAACCCCTATGTCTTAGGATGCCTTTTTTTGCGTTTGAAAGACTAATGAGATCATTTGGCCCAACAAATGGGTTTATCCAGCTTTGAACCAGACTAACAGCTCTCGTAACAGTATCTTCGTCTTTTTCAATTCGTGACTTACGTAGGTCTGAGTGAGTAGGATCTGATCTGTTGTTACAGTCCATTTCCCTTACATGACCCAAAAAGGCGCTTCGGTGTTCAGCCTTCATATAATATCTTTTCACAACACCCGCTTTGAGGTTGAACCTTTTTGTACCACCCAGAGTCTATGTGTCTTTGTTGACTGTTACCTCTATCCCATCGTCGACCGGAATACAATCAAACGGATCAATACCTGTCAGTTGAACTGAAAAGCATTAGTTGATGAGGTTGTGGTGTATCTCTGGATGTTTCACTGCAAGTAATGCAATTTCTGCATAGTATACAGGAAGATACCTAGCGTAGTTCATCCTGTCATACGCAAAACACCATGGGATCATAGAGTGTATGGCAGTAAGATGTAGATGCCAATTTCCTTCTTGAGCAGCATGTAGCAGAGCCAGCAAGACATTTTCAATGATATCCACATACCATAAAAAAACGCAGAGATCACCATTGTCATGATGAAGATGTTCCAGGAATACATCCCAAAGCTGTTTTACCTCGGCTACGTCAGCAATGTGCAAGAGGTTGTATAATCTCTGTAGGCATATCTCATTTGCAAAGTCATTAACATACTCAGGGAAGGAGAAGACTACCTGAATGCTCTGTTCATGATTCTTCTCAACCCAGGAGATAAATTGAAACCAAGCCAGTCTCAACACAGCAGCATATACGCACTTGTGTACTCTAAGGAGCACGATTGTACATACAACCTTCTAGTACTGATGATATTGATCCTTCTGCTACCATGTCTGCTTCAATGCAAAGGATGAGAAGGCCAACGTCTTGAAAGTTAATCACAAAAAACCATAGAGTACACTGTTCCAGGATAGAGAAGCAGAGAAACCTAACTCTTTAGGAGCAAGAGCCCCCACACATCCCAATGGATGTCATGCTTCATCATGGGAAATGCTCCTCATCAGACCAGCTCTACAATGTCTGACGTGCTCCCCAAAAGGGGGCTCTTTGCCGGAGTTCTTTAATAGTGACTGCCGTCATCGACTATGTTGTGGACAATGCCTATCTGCAGACACTAAATAATCAGGAGAGAAAATAACTAAAATTGGCTCTAAACCTCAAGTAACATCACCAGTTTATTCAGCTAGTATGAGGTGTATGCCAAGATAAAAAACAAATTGAAAGTGAAGTGTGTGTGGTCATGCTCAGTCACTTTCAGAAAAAATGTTGAGAGCCCTGAAAATTTCATAGAACCTCTAATCAAGGGTCAAAGCAAAACACAAATGATGGATGGAATCCGGAACCAATCAAACATTCACCCCCAGTCACAGATCTGGCTTTAATCCATCATTCTTTTGCTCACCATGCCACCCCAGTTTAGACCCAGCCATATGCAAATCAGTCTTGACCCTGTTCCTCATGGGAACAGTTCAGCACGAACTGCCAGGCCAGGTCCTCCCTGGACCGGAAACAAGCATCCTGGGACCGGTTTTAGGGTTTCCCTTCATCAGCCAGGCTAGCTTGAATCCAGTGGCATAGTGAGCCCGGGACCCACGTCTGGGCATACCCAGCGCACTTATGGCAGCAAAAGCAAAGCAAAACACAAATGATGGATGGAATCCGGAACCAATCAAACATTCACCCCCAGTCACAGATCTGGGTTTAATCCATCGTTCTTTTGCTCACCATGCCACCCCAGTTTAGACCCAGCCATATGCAAATCAGTCTTGACCCTGTTCCTCATGGGAACAGTCCAGCCCAAACTGCCAGGCCAGGTCCTCCCTGAACCGGAAACAATCATCCTGGGACCGGTTTCAGGGTTTCACCCTTCATCAGCCAGGAGCCCGGGACCCATGCCTGGGCATACCCAGCGCACTTATGGCGGCAAAAGCAAAGCAAAACACAAATGATGGACGGAATGCAGAACCAATCAAACATTCACCCCCAGTCACAGATCTGGGTTTAATCTCGTTTCAGGGTTTCACCCTTCATCATCCAGGCTAGCTTGAATCCAGTGGCATAGTGAGCCCGAAACCCACGTCTGGGCGGCAGAACACAAATGATGGATGGAATGCGGAACCAATCAAACATTCACCCCCAGTCACAGATCTGGGTTTAACCGATTGTTCTTTTGCTCACCATGCCACCCCAGTTTAGACCCAGCCATATGCAAATCAGTCTTGACCCTGTTCCTCATGGGAACAGTCCAGCCCAAACTGCCAGGCCAGGTCCTCCCTGGACCAGAAACAAGCATCCTAGGACCGGTTTCAGGGTTTCACCCTTCATCAGCCAGGCTAGCTTGAATCCAGTGGCATAGTGAGCCCAGGACCCAAGTCTGGGCATACCCAGCGCACTTATGGCGGCAAAAGCAAAGCAATGATGGACGGAACGCGGAACCAATCAAACATTCACCCCCAGTCACAGATCTGTGTTTAATCCATCGTTCTTTTGCTCACCATGCCACTCCAGTTTAGACCCAGCCATATGCAAATCAGTCTTGACCCTGTTCCTCATGGGAACAGTCCAGCCCAAACTGCCAGGCTAGGTCCTCCCTGGACCGGAAACAAGCATCCTGGGACCGGTTTCAGGGTTTCACCCTTCATCAGCCAGTCTAGCTTGAATCCAGTGGTATAGTAAGCCCGAGACCCACGTCTGGGCATACCCAGGTCACTTATGGCAGCAAAAGCAAAGCAAAACACAAATGATGGAAGGAATGCAGAACCAATCAAACATTAACCCCCAGTCACAGATCTGGGTTTAATTCATCGTTCTTTTACTCCCCATGCCACCCCAGTTTAAACCCAGCCATATGCAAATCAGTCTTGACCCTGTTCTTCATGGGAACAGTCCAGCCCGAACCGCCAGGCCAGGTCCTCCCTGGACCGTAAACAAGCATCCTGGGACCGGTTTCAGGGTTTCACCCTTCATCAGCCAGGCTAGCTTGAATCCAGTGGCATAGTGAGCCCGGGACCCACATCTGGGCATACCCAGCGCACTTATGGCAGCAAAAGCAAAGCAAAACACAAATGATGGACGGAATGCAGAACCAATCAAACATTCACCCCCAGTCACAGATCTGGGTTTAATCCATCGTTCTTTTGCTCACCATGCCACCCCAGTTTAGACCCAGCCATATGCAAATCAGTCTTGACCCTGTTCCTCATGGGAACAGTCCAGCCCAAACTGCCAGGCCAGGTCCTCACTGGACCGGAAACAAGCCTCCTGGGACCGGTTTCAGGGTTTCACCCTTCATCAGCCAGGAGCCTGGGACCCACGTCTGGGCATACCCAGCGCACTTATGGCGGCAAAAGCAAAGCAAAACACAAATGATGGACGGAATGCAGAACCAATCAAACATTCACCCCCAGTCACAGATCTGGGTTTAATCCATCGTTCTTTTGCTCACCATGCCACCCCAGTTTAGACCCAGCCATATGCAAATCAGTCATGACCCTGTTCCTCATGGGAACAGTCCAGCCCGAACTGCCAGGCCAGGTCCTCCCTGGACCAGAAACAAGCATCCTAGGACCGGTTTCAGGGTTTCACCCTTCATCAGCCAGGCTAGCTTGAATCCAGTGGCATAGTGAGCCCGAAACCCACGTCTGGGCGGCAGAACACAAATGATGGATGGAATGCGGAACCAATCAAACATTCACCCCCAGTCACAGATCTGGGTTTAATCGATTGTTCTTTTGCTCACCATGCCACCCCAGTTTAGACCCAGCCATATGCAAATCAGTCTTGACCCTGTTCCTCATGGGAACAGTCCAGCCCAAACTGCCAGGCCAGGTCCTCCCTGGACCAGAAACAAGCATCCTAGGACCGGTTTCAGGGTTTCACCCTTCATCAGCCAGGCTAGCTTGAATCCAGTGGCATAGTGAGCCCAGGACCCAAGTCTGGGCATACCCAAAGCAAAACACAAATGATGGACGGAACGCGGAACCAATCAAACATTCACCCCCAGTCACAGATCTGTGTTTAATCCATCGTTCTTTTGCTCACCATGCCACTCCAGTTTAGACCCAGCCATATGCAAATCAGTCTTGACCCTGTTCCTCATGGGAACAGTCCAGCCCAAACTGCCAGGCTAGGTCCTCCCTGGACTGGAAACAAGCATCCTGGGACCGGTTTCAGGGTTTCACCCTTCATCAGCCAGTCTAGCTTGAATCCAGTGGTATAGTGAGCCCGAGACCCACGTCTGGGCATACCCAGGTCACTTATGGCAGCAAAAGCAAAGCAAAACACAAATGATGGATGGAATGCGGAACCAATCAAACATTAACCCCCAGTCACAGATCTGGGTTTAATTCATCGTTCTTTTACTCCCCATGCCACCCCAGTTTAAACCCAGCCATATGCAAATCAGTCTTGACCCTGTTCTTCATGGGAACAGTCCAGCCCGAACCGCCAGGCCAGGTCCTCCCTGGACCGTAAACAAGCATCCTGGGACCGGTTTCAGGGTTTCACCCTTCATCAGCCAGGCTAGCTTGAATCCAGTGGCATAGTGAGCCCGGGACCCACGTCTGGGCATACCCAGCGCACTTATGGTGGCAAAAGTAAAGCAAAACACAAATGATTGACGGAATGCGGAACCAATCAAACATTCACCCCCAGTCACAGATCTACCTAGGACTAATGCTGTTGCTATAGTTCAGCGAACGGTCCGTGCCGATTCGGGAGCACTGCGGGAGGGTAGGTCCGACAGCACGGACCGTTCGCTGAACTATAGCAACAGCATCAGTCCTAGGTGTGTGATTTCCCAAGGAGCCACATTTCACAACTGGGGATGGGCGACCTGCACTTTTAATTTTGACCGGACAAACAGTTGGCTTAAAGTAAGTGACTGTTCCTTAGTTCATAGACTTGGGTGTCGTATTATTATCTACATTCTTGGTTATAGGAGAAGTTGCATTTTGGTCCTAATGAAGCGTCAATGGATCCGGCTGGACCACAAGTCGCGAAACATTTTGACCCTTGATTAAAGGTTCTATGATATTTTCAGGCCTCTCATCATTTTTTCTGAAAGTGACTGAGCATGACCACTCATACTTCACTTTCAATTTGTTTTTAATCTTGGCCTACACCTCATACTAGCTGAATAAACTGGTGATGTTACTTGAGGTTTAGAGCCAATTTTATTTATTTTCTCTCCTGATGATTTAGTGTCTTCAGAAAGGCATTGTCCACAACATAGTCGATGACGGCAGTCACTATTAAAGAACTCCGGCAAAGAGCCCCCTTTTGGGGAGCCCGTCAGACATTGCAGAGCCGGTCTGACGAGGAGCATTCCCGATGATGAAGCATGACATCCATTGGGATGTGTGAGGGCTCTTGCTCCTAAAGAGTTAGGTTTCCATGATTCTCTACCATGGAACAGTGTACTCTATGGTTTTTGTGATTAACTACATTGGGAGACTGTACACTGGATCACTAATCTCCCTGTCTCTTCCTTGTCGTTTGATCAACGTCTTGAAAGCACACACCTTTATCAATGTTGGATGGATGATACAGCCATGGTGTTGATGTCAAGTTTGTTTAAATCATTGTTCTTATGTGCAATTATGGTTGATAAATTATCTTGTTCATGTCTGTTGCCTTAACATTTATAACTGAGAATTCTCTTTTCAAACTCTAGTTTTCTCTCACTTCCTGGAGCATGACACTATCAGGTAGGGCCAATAATTTTCCTTGGTTGCCTGGGAATATGTGGAGTTGGTTACCAAATTTTCTTCTACTATGCTTCTTGGTTGATTTGTCTATTCACTGTATTCCTCTGCATGTCATGAGGGTTTCAAGCCTTTCGATGAGAGCTGCCACACGTATTACCTCTTTGTTCGTAATAATCACAGTTCTAATATATTAAAATAGTTCATCATATGCTTCATCTCTCATATTTTTGTAGTGATCATCGGTTTAAATGTTAGGTGCATGATCTTCTTCCATTGATTTAACCCTTATATAGTTCCTATAACAAGATGCATAATAATGGGCTTCTGCAGCCACTATGTCCCTACTACAGCCTCCTAAGGTCTTTGAATCACAAATAATGGTTGCACAGTCCTGAAGCCTTTTGTTAAGTCTAAGCTCCATGGTCTTAATTAATTTCTAACATGTTTATGTTCCCTTGTAGACTTTTCTCTCAACAAAATATATATTCTTCAACATACATGTTTGACTTTAATGATGTTCTTCTGTTTCTGCATTTACTCATGCACTCACTGATTCCAGCATCATCACTGACACTTGCATCTGCTTTCCACTTATTAGTCTGTAAATCTCTCTTCATAGTAAACAGGCTCCTGCACTTCCTGTGGTAAAATAATTGGGGAACTTTGTTGCTTTCCACATTTCTTGCAATGTCTAACAGTGGAATGTGATTTGTTGCTTGAGCTGCCTCTAACAAAGTTTTCTATGATGAGTAGTCCTGCGGGCTTGTCAGCGTAACTCCATGTTGGACATTTGACCATAAATGAATTATACACTGGGGATCAGACGGACAGGATGTGCTTGTTTCAGTTTTCTTCATGATACTGCACAGTCATTTACTACCCGGAGGCGCATTAAGCCAGGCAGATGTCCCTGGAGGAGTTTAATAGGACTCTTACGGCTAATAAATTTTACTTTGTGTACTTCATTTAATCATAATTACCATTATAATTATTAGCAATTTTTATAATCACATTTACAGTAATTGTATTTTTTTATAATAAAATGTACAATTATAAACATTATGAAAAAGGTCCATTCACATCAAGGTATTTTGGGAGTGGAGTGGTAACTCACAAAAGATAAAGAGTTATGACTTGCTATCACATATTTTCCATCTCTAGGCATCCATGCCTTGCCGATAAATCATATTAGAACGCATTACCCCAAGTGGTACCGATAACATAGTTGACTCAATGCCTACAACAGAGAGCGAGGCCCTTGAGAGTGACAATCTCTGTATTATCCACAATACATGAATTAGCAGTCTTAAATTGTGTGATCAAATAATTAGATTTAAAATCTATGCTTTGTGGTTAATGGTCACTCGGGACAATGCTGTATGTGGTGAAATTAGATGTCAATGAAGAGTGCCTTTGGGAGGATAGTATATAAACAATGACCACTGGGGGCACACATTTCATTACACACTGCGAGATCATGATTGAAAAACATTGTGTTCAATTTATGCCCTCTGGCACTGTGACTAAAGTGGGATAGACCACAATTGTTAATATCCATCAAGCCACAAATCTTGTTTGAGGACGAGGGGTACAAGTAAATGTTGAAATCACCACCCCAAAGTGTGAAAACATCCTTTGTACCACCCTTACAAGTGTTCTCAAGGTCATTATCAAGCTGTCCAAGAACAGACGGGATTTCACTCCGCAAGACGTTGTTGTAAAAATTAACCATCACAGCAATAACAAGCATTTGCAATGCAACAGGTCTCGCCTTTGCTCAAGATAGAGCTATTAGCGTTGTAAACTCCTAACCGGACTTTTCTTGCCACACAAGTTGAAAGAAAAAAAACAAGTGGGATCGCGTTATGTAAAACGCAGCACGATCGCACTGAAATTGAAAAACAAAAAAACAAGCCTGATTGCGCGATTTAAAACCCAGCGCGATCGCGCTGTGTGGAAAATAATAAGATAAAGTTGACCAGAAACCATGCTGAAAACATAGAGCCTCGATTGTTTTCAGTTGTTGGCCGGTGCACTTGAGGAGGGCTAAACACCAAAAAAGGCATGACGTATGTATACCTTTCACTAATGAGATCAAGCGGATTTAAAAAGGCAAGACCACAAACCCATGAAAGTGACAGGTGTGACTAGGGTGTGGTTAAAAGCCCAAAGAGAGATTACAACAGGGACGGATCGCTTGTGCGCTCGACTGTAAAAAGGGTTGAAATTTCAGTGCTAATTAGTTTAAAATATTGGGGAATTGTCCCACTAGAAACACTGCAAATAGTTAAAGATGTAAATGGCTAAAGCACCCTTAGGTCTTCCGGATATCGTTGCCTCGGATGAAACGGGGAAAGTTCTAAAGCCATTAATATGTATGGGTTTGACGGACCACATCTCCTGAAAGTATAAGATCTGAAATTAAGTAACAAAATCCACCCATTCTGTAATGTTGGCCTTCCCACATTATCCTGCCACATTCCCGCCAAAATAATATATTACAGGGTGAATGCAGAATACTATCCTCTGAGAATGTATTTGAAATGAAGCAGTCAGACATGTTGTTTGTGGGTAAAAGAGGAAGGGAGCTGAGCCTGTCAAAGGACACTTCTGATGTCAGTTTGCGTGGTGGTAAAAGCCTTACAGTCATTACGGCACCATCGTAGCAAGGAGTAGCAGCTGAATTATTAACAGAGGGAAGAAGAGGAAAACTAAGTCTGTCACGGGTCTCTCCTGATGTTAACATGGAAGATGGTAAGCATCCTTCATTCATTATGGCATTATTGTTACTAAATATAGCGGACAGGGATGGTATCAGACACTGAAGCAATGACACAGAGTCAGTAACCGACACAGGGGGTCACAGACATAGCTACTGGACAGGGAAACTTAGGCAACGAATTAGGAAGACTCTGAGTCAACCATTGAGGTGGGAGACAGTGAGGCAAAGTGATAGACTCACCGATGCAGAAGGACACAGACTTGGACGCTCAGAAATGTGAAAGACTCAGACCCTGAAGTAAGGAGACACAGACTCACACATTGTAGCAAGGAGGCAGACACACTGTAGCAAAGAGACACAGACTCACACATTGTAGCAAGGAGGCAGACACACACTGTAGCAACGAGGCAGACACACACTGTAGCAAGACACAGACTCACACATTGTAGCAAGGAGGCAGACACACTGTAGCAAAGAGACATTGACCCACACACTGCAACAAGGAGTTACAAACTCATACACTGTAGCAAAGGGACACAGACTCAAACACTGTAGCAAGGAGATACAGACTCACACCATTACACGGAGTTACAGACTCACACACTGTAGAAAAGATACACAGACTCACACACTGTAGCAATGAGACACAGACTTACCACTGTAGCAAAACGACACAGACTCACAGACTGTAGCAAGGAGTTATAAACTCCAATACTTAAGCAGGGAAACTCAGACAGTGTTGGAATGGAGAAATGAAACGGATAGAAGAGACACAGACATTGGGAAGAGTGGCGTACTCCAGGGTGGAAACATGGTCACAGATAGTAGGGCAGGGAAACACAGGCAAGACAGTGGGGTGAGAAGACACCGATTCTGACACATGGGTAAAGGAACACTGTCATGGATATCAGGGCTGAAAAGTGGGAGACACATATTCCCAGAAAACAACAATGGCAAGGAAGGGTGAGAAAGACATGGGGTGTGAGACACAATCAGCGAGGGCATCCCACAAAGCAGGAGGACACAGCCACGACACAGAGTGTAGGATACACAGCTGAACGGAAACATAGCTAGTGAGCATAGACCGCTCTGCAGTCACCGTACTTTCTGTAAAGGGGCAGTCACAAGATGCAACCCCAGTGAAGCACCCCTTTGTGGAAACCTACAAGAGATAACACAGCTCACAAGGACAGACACCTGCATCAAGCAGCAACATAAGTTAGTCAGTTAGTGATTTAGGGCCTGATTACAACTTTGGCGGAGGGGATAAATCCATCACAAATGCGACGGATATCCCGTCCGTCGTATTACAAGTCCATTATATCCTATGGAACTCGTAATACAGTGGGCGGGATATACGTCACATTTGGGACGGATTAACCACCTCCTCCAAAGTTGTAATCAGGCCCTAAATGCCCAAAATCACACATGCCAGCAGCTGGATTGAGTACAAACATTTTGTAATAAGTCAACTGCACTTTTCACCAGGATGGATGCATGACGGATATCCCGTGTGCCTTAGTGAAAGTGCATTGGGACACAGTGGGCTTTTAATGAGGAGGATGGGATATCTCTGAGAAAGTACCGTCCGTCAAACTCTAAACCAGGCTCAAAGTCCAAATCAGGCCCATTGTTACAAAGTGAGCCCATCCTGGGTCTTTTCAGTTGTTGCTTTAGGAAGTAAATGGACAAAGGGGGAGTCCCTGAGGTGTTTACTTGACAGGAAACCCCGTAGGCACCACCTGAACTCTTCCGAAGACAGGTCCCTCTCAGGCAGGTGTCTGCCCTTTATGTGAAGGCTTTGTGCTGACACACACAGCAACCATTCATTCGATTCACTTCCACGGTTGTGTCGTAATCCCCCCGGGGGCAGAACGAGGGGGGGGGGGGGGGATTATTCCAGTTTATATCATTACTTGGGGCAAGATGTGGAATGTTTTCTTTGATTGTTTTATGCGTTAGAAATAAGTTTAATTGGCCCGGAGTTGGCTGCCAGCATGAGGCTCGTAAAAGATCGGCAAATTCACTCAGTGTTTATTTAGGGCAGGCAGCCAGAAGGCGAGGGCCTATTCCTCCTTCAGCAAAGAGGTGCTCAGCCCACTAGCGAGCTCCAGAACTGCGATCCCAGCTTTATCGAAATGATAAGAGCTATTCATAAAAAATCAGGACGCTCGGTACATAAACCATACGCTGCTAATTTAAAACGGAGTCTAATTGTGTAATTTGATGTTTAAATGCAAATAAAGCATTTTACACTGACGGGGACTACTGTCATTATTCCGCACATTAGCAGAACACGGTGTAGAAATTTGCATTTTGTCTTCAAGAGAAAATCACCAGACATATTGAGCAAAAAAATCATGTGTCTTGTACTGAAATGATGACAGGTGGCAAACACAGGCTCCACCACAGAGGAGAGCAGCTTTTGAAAGCCCAGGATGTGTGATTGTTTATGGGTGGCCAAGAAGGGCAATTTAAACCATTTGGCACTTCACTGTCATATGTGTAAAGCAGTTTTACCCACACAGCAGACAATTTCCTGCGGACTGGTGTCCCTCCCCAGAGGTGCAGTATTTCCAGTTGCAGAGTGTTTCAGGGCACCGGTATAGCTCTGGACCTCGAGAACAGCAGCAACTGGATGGACTAAATCACCTGGTTACTGTTACGCCTAAGCGGCAGTGGGTAAACAGTCGCTACACAGGAGATGCGCACTGGTGCAGCAGTGGTTAAGCAGTTGCTACACAGCAGATGCGCACTGGTGCAGCAGTGGGTAAACAGTCGCTACGCAGCAGACGCACACTGATGCATCAGTGGGTAAACAGTCGCTACGTAGCAAACACGCACATGATCCCGCACCAAGCATGGACGGACATCTCAATTGCATACTCCTCAACACATACTCCGTCGTCAAGCACGCAGTAGAAGTCTGGGACCTTCTCGACTCAACTGCCTCGGACGTCACCTTCTTCAGGGAGACGTGGATCACCCCCACCGCCTCCCCAGACATTGCCATGGCCATCCCGGACAACTGCAAAATCATCCACAAGGACAGAGCCAACCGGCCTGGAGGAGGCATTGCCATAGTCTATAAGAACAAACTCTGCCGGACAACCACTAAAGAGTCACAGTCTTAGTCAACCCACGAACACCTACATCTCGGGATTCAGACAAACCCAAACACCTCCCTCCATGGCATACTCATCTACAGGCCACCCGGATCCCGACCCCAGTTCTGCGAAGACATCTCAGAACTCGTCACCCACCAAGCACTCACCTCCTCTGACTACATCCTACTCAGCGACCTCAACTTCCACCTTGATACCCACGATGACCCCCAACACCACAAACATCCTGGACAACTCACAACTCTCAGCCTCAAACAACTTGTCAACATCCTCACCAACAGAGCCAGACACATTCTCGACCCCATTTTCTCATCAGGGGACAACATCACCATCTCCCACACCTCCGAACACCATTGGACAGACGACAAGTGCATCCACTTTACCTACATAAAGGACACCACATGCCACTATGCACCCCATCCGCCCGGCAGCTGCTGGAGCTAAGTCACAGAATCACAGAATCACAACTCACCAACGCTCTCAACCAATCCCTCCCACCGGACGCAATGGATGTAAATGAAGCAGCACACAACCTACACCTCTGGCTATCGAACTGTGCCAACAATGTAGCCCTCCTGAGTAAAACAACAGGAAATTGGCAAAACAAAACACCTAACTGGTTTACAGCAAACATACAGGAATCCAAGTGCTCCTGCAGACGACTGGATCGAAAGTGGAGGATCAGCAAATCAACTAAAGACTGCACAGCCTGCAAGAATGCAGTCACTACGCACCACCAGAACATCAGAGCCGCCACAAAAGCTGCCTTTAAAGCACACCTCAACACCAGCACTCATAACAGCAAAGAGCTCTTCGCCACTGTCAAAGTGTTATTGAACCCCAAGACAGACAACTCTTCCATCCCTTCAAGACCTCTGCAACAACCTCGCCACCTTCTTTCACCAAAGAATCCAGGACATCTACAAAGGCTTCAGGAACAAAAACCCACCAGCATCACTCACCACCACGGACATAGCACCTCATCAGATACTGAACTCCTGGACCCCCATCACCAAAGAGGACACCTAAAGACTAATAAACTCCATCCACTCGGGAGCACTCTCAGATCCATGCCTTCATCATATTCTTAACCTGGCCAGCACCACCAAAGCACTGGAGCTCTGCCGAACTATCGATTGATCCTTCAAGTCTGCCACCTTCCTCTCAGACTGGAAACGTGCTTAAATCAACCTGCTTCTCAAGAAACCCACCGCCTACCCTAGGGAGCTGAAGAACTACAGGCCAATCTCTCTGCTCCCTTTCCCAGCCAAGGTAACAGAGAAGGCCGTCAATCAGCAACTCACCAAATTCCTCAAGTCACACTATATCCTAGACCCATCCCAATGCAGATTCAGAAACAACCACAGCACTGAAACCACACTCTTAGCAAGCCACCAACGACATACGCATCATTCTGGACTGCGGAGGCATGGCCACACTCATCCTCCTCGACCTCTCTCCGCTGCATTTGACACCGTCGCCCACTCCACACTCTGCGACTGACTACACCTCGCCGGCATCTGAGATAAAGCTCTGGATTGGATCAGGTGCTTCCTCACTGGAAGAACATAGAGTATCAAGACTAACTCCATTTACGTCAGAACCCAAAGACACATGCTGCGTAGTGCCCCAAGAATCTTCACTCAGCTCGATGCTTTTCAACGTCTACATGGCCCGGCTAACCAAGATAATCAAACAACACAGGATAAACATAGTCTCCTAAGCCGATGACACCCAACTGATTCTCTCCCTGTCCAAGGACTCTGCTGTGATCAAGAGAAATTTCCACAATGGGATGAGATCAGTCGCTGCATGGATGGAGGCCAGCTGCCTCAAACTCAACTCGGACAAGACAGAGATCCTCTTAATCGGCTCCATGCCTTCTGCCTGGAACGATTCCTGGTGGCCCACCGCTCTGGGAAACACCCCACCCCCATGGGCCATGCAAGAAACCTGAGCATTGTCGTGGACTCCTCTTTATCCGTGACCCACAAAGTCAACGCCTTCTCTTCATCATGCTTTCACACTCTCTGACTCCTGCAGAAGATTTTCAAGTGTGTTCCCTCTGACAAAAGGAAGACAGTCACCCACTCACTCATCAATAACAAACTGGATTACGGCAACACACTCTATGCCGGCATCACCAAGAAACTTCAATCTAGTCTACAAAGTGTCCAGAATGCAGCAGCCAGACTCATCCTGGACACCCCCTGACACAGCCGCATCTCCTCCCACCTCAGAGACCTACACTTGCTCCCAGTCAACAAGCGCATCACATACAAGTCTTGATCCACACCTGCAAGGCACTGCACAACATAGAACTGGCATACCTCTAATACCGTCTCGCCTTCTACGTACCCAACAGACATCTCCATTCCTCTCAGCTCGCCCTTGCAGCCATCCCCAAGATACAGAAAAGGACACCAGAAGGAAGATCCTTCTCCGACATGGCAGCCCAGACAAGGAACATGCTACCTCTTAAGCTCAGGCAGAGCACATCACTGAAGCAGTTCAGGAGGGACCTCAAGACCTGGCTCTTCGACTGAGCAGCATACCCACAGACACCACCTTGAGACCCTATGGGTAACTAGCCGTGCTCCACAAATCTCTGATTGATTGACCAGTGATTCACCGCAGCCAAAAGTACCATGCACAGATGGTGAGAGGCATAGCTTTACCTGCTGCTGCTCTTAACCTGTGAGGTGGCAGGGCCGTGTCCTGCTGTCTTGCCAGGCATGGTTGTTGTGGTCATTTGCCACTTATGTCCGCTGTGCGTCCTACTGTGGGTTTTGAAACTGGGCCATGTGCAGTTAGTACACCCATTCCACACTTGACTTTCAGAGTAGCGAGCGTGAGCAGTCGCAGACTTCTCATGGAGATAGTATATGAAGAAAAGCTCAGAACTCAACAGCCAACCAACAGACACAATAACTTACTGACCAACCCAGTGTTTCTCTTTCAAATAAATTACAGTAATCACACAGGGAAACGTAATA
Organism: Pleurodeles waltl; assembly: GCF_031143425.1. Classification (NCBI taxonomy): domain Eukaryota; kingdom Metazoa; phylum Chordata; class Amphibia; order Caudata; family Salamandridae; genus Pleurodeles; species Pleurodeles waltl. Next base: position 47,136,024 of record NC_090450.1, read on the forward strand.
TTACACAACACAATGAGAGTCCAGTACCGGGTTGTAATCATTTGCTTCTGTCAGTGAAGTGCTGTCCCTATCCATTCTCCCTAACACCCCTCTCCTTCCACTAACGTTGAGTTTCTGCCTCTACAGTTCCCAAAGCTCTGAAGACTAGGCAATGATTAGGCACAGGGGCAGATCATTCAAAGCAGTATCGCTTGTTAGCTGAGCACCTTGGTTTGAGGCCTTTTTCTGCCCTTTGTTAAAAAGTCTTAAGCAGCAAAGTTGTCTTCCAGTGCGACTTTTGGCCTGATTATAGTTTGATAAATTGGGTTACTCCATGACAAATGGGATGGATATCCCCTCTGCCATATTACGTATTTATCATATCCTATGGACATTGCAATACTGTGGACAGGATATCCGTCAGGTTTGTGTGGGAGAAACCCGTCCGCCAAACTCTAAATAAGGCCCTACGTATCTGTCCCCATATGCAGGATATGTCCTGTATTTTCCTGTTCTTGGTTGTATTGCATGGCGGGCTGTACAGCAGGAATGGAACATGCTCCTACTCTTACCCACTGGTCCTATTTTGTGGAACCAAGTGTCAACCACAGCACTTGTGGCTTCTCAGCCAAATTTCTTCACAATGATGTCTCTGGGGCAGGGCGATCTGGCTTCCCCAGCGGTGGTCTCAGCTGGTAGCACCTATATCTCAAGCCTGTAGCCAGACTGCCGGACAAAAAAGGGAATATTTTGTCTGGTGCATTTGTGATACAGTTCACTCTAGAACTGCATAGAGAGACTGGGGGGCCAATTTGCAGCAGACATAACTCCTAGCTCTCTCCCTTCGTTCATTGGCTCGCCAATCCAAGAGAATGCCATGCAAGCTCTGATTTCACCTCTGCCATGGCCACTATAGACTAGGGATCTCAATTGAAAGCTCACATTTTTGAGTGTACAGAGGTTGTGGTGGAAATAATTATGGTAGTGATTGAAACCCCTGGATGATTCTCAATTCTAAACAACTCTAAACAACATGTATGCTGAAGATGTCTTGAGGATAGCAAAGTAAAACCGCCTTAGGACCAAGACTGAGTGGCCCACAAGTTAGCTTCAGATAACCATTAAGTTGCCAACTACTCCACAAAAAAGTCCATTCCTATCTAGGTAGAAGGTACCAAAATAGAGAGTTGTCCAATGTCTTTGCATGTTACAGAATCCTACCAGTATATGTACTTGATAACTTATTAGAATGTTTTCATAAAGTACATTCTGTAAGTAAATATAAGCACTTCAGAAAGTCACCCATAAGCTATCCTTTGTCAAGAAGTCCTTTGGGAGCCCACTATGTAAAGAGTCCTTGAATTCTGGCTCAGCTTATACTACTAAATTTGATGGTACTTTCTCAGGATGCTTCAAATACCATTTGGACTCATTGACACCAAATGCAAGTACGCAAACATGCTTTAAGCCATGTTACTTTCTTTGAATGATGAGATTGAGACGAGCATGCAGAAGCATTATTAATGAAGACTGTATACCAATTTTAACTTACGGCCCTATTACAAATTCTGCAAAAGTATGTTTTCAACAGTTTCAGTCACGTAGGTTCTGAAAAGGAGTGCAATGTAGTATTCTAACAATTTTTTCGGCATAGTTGGTTATCCTCCATGTCCCGGGGCACTTCAATGTATGTACTATACTTGGAGGTAGGTTAGATGCCTACGAGTAAGAGAAAGGGGTGTTGAGATCCTTGCATGCATGCACTCACACAAACACACACAAGTACTTAAATTATTGCTATTTCTTTCTCTGTTTCCTGACTGTTGATTGGTTTTCAGACTCCAAAACAACTTAGTTTTCTTCAGATCTTATACACATGGAACAAAGTAAATGATCCTAGAATAATGTTTTTAAAGTAATAACTTTTTAAGGAGAGTCCATTTGAAAAGAAAGTGGGGAGTCACAATCTCTACATTTTGTAAGACGTATCCTATATTTGATAGTATTTCTAGGAAACCACAAGAACTGATGTATTCTATCCAGTGTGGGGGAGTTATCTGGTTTTCAGCACATGCTGTCTGGTTAAGACCGTGTTCAAAAGTGGTTAGGGACATGGAGGTACAGTTGTGCCAGAAGTATGTTTTAAAGACACTGCTAGTGACCACCTGTAATACCCACTCGCTCTTCTGTGGGCACGGTTTCTGCGGGCAGCGATTCTTCACCTAGCATAAGTTTAATTAAATTGGTCAATTGATCAAGAAAGGGTTTCAACATTGTCTGTTGTCTGTAACTGTACACATTTTCAGAGTTTATCACCCATCTGTTCTTGAGCACACACATTATCAATTTGAGAAGCAAGATGAGCACTTGAAGTCTGTTTGTCTTGGTCACTTTATGAGTCGGACATTTCAGCTTGAATATCTCCAGTGGTTAAGCAAAGATGGCATTTTGGAAGGCTGGAAAGTAGCAGACTCATCTCACACACACCCTCCTTTACATGACCATTTGTTCATAGGACAAAGAGATCACCCCCCTCACCTGGCAATATTTCTCCAGAGAGGAGGCTGACAAGTGAAGTTGTAGAAGCTTGTCTGTGGTGTGTGTCTTGGGAGCTTCGTAAATCTGTCATTTTCCTCATACTTGGGCCAGGTGAATAGAAAGAGGTTCAGCTTATGGGCATCCAATGTTCTTATCAACTTACCATTAAAGTGTAGATCTAGTTTTGCTAAAGTCCTCAAGGCTACTTGAGACAGGAGGCTTTCTTGAGCTGTGTGTCACTATCTCACATAGAGAAAATTTGCCTGACATAGTTATTGTGCTCTAAATATCATTTGCAGGAATGTAGTTCCATTGGTTGTAGAATTTCAGGTTTAAACACCAATAGGATTATAAATTTGTAGATAACATTTAGGACCCAATGGTTTCTTCAAACTATATTCGGACAACGGTCTGGCTCCACACCACATCCTTGTGGTCAGAAGGGGACTGTTTAATTGCATTATCAGATTTAGCCTCTGACATTTTGCTTCATATGTTTTAATTTGGAACCTCTTTTTGAGGTACCATTCTATATGAAAATGAGTATCCCAGGCCCAGCTCTCCCCGTGCTGCTGCAATGCTCTTACTCCTCTCTTCTCCTTGCTTTTTCACCCATTTGTTTTTTTGAGTGCCTTCTCCTTACTTTTCCCTTGTTTTCACTGTTTTCTCCTTGCTTTTCCCGCAGTTTTTGTGTGCCTTCTCATTGCTTTCCCTTCGTGTTCACTGTCTTCTCTTTGCCTTCCCCCCCGTTTTTGGTTTAACATCTTGCCTTTTCACCCATTATTTTCTGTGCCGTCTCCTTGCTTTTCCCTCATTTTCACTCCTTTCTCCTTGTGTTTTCCCTCTTTTTTTGGGTGCTTTCTACTTGCTTTTCCCTCATTTTCACTGCTTTCTTCTTGCTATTACCCTGTTTTTGTGTGCCTTCCCCTTGCTTTTCACTCATTTTCACTGCTTCCTCCTTCTTTTCCCTTGCCACTCCTGCATGCACCCATTATGTCCTGTCTAACCCACTTAGCCCCACCCACCAGCCTCCCCGCACCTCTCCTTCCTCCCAGGACCTACTTAATGGATGCTCCAGTGCAACCCCATTGAACAGGTGCCAGCTCGACCCATACTGCTGCATTCCTCTTGCCCTGTCTTCTCCTTGCTTTTTCAGCGCCTTGAGGCACTCATGGGTGATTTGCCGTTCTTTATAAATCCTTGATTGTTTGATTGATTGATTATTGTTACATGCCATAATACAAACTATGTTCCACAAGGTGGAATCATGTCCCAGGGTTCACTCATCGGGTCTCCAGCGCCTGCCAGAGGAATGCTTCTGATCCTATCACTGTTCACCAAGTATGTTGGCCCAATGACCTCATTCCTAGTAGTCTCTTTTTGTGATTGTGAAATTCCATAGTCAAACCATTTCCCGCACTAAGATTTTCATGTGTGTACAATATTTCCTTTTGGAAATTGCTGTCCATAAATTTTGGATGTGTTGATTTTTAATTTACACTTTTGACTGTGTCGGAATTATTGCAATTTAGGGCCAGATGTATCAAAGGGTTTTACCCATTCTGTGTCAATGGGAAAATGCTTTGGTACATATGGCCCTTAGTTCCCAATGATGATCTGATAATTTCAGTGGATCAAACACAGTCAACAGACTGTACATACTCATCATAATAGTTGAATCAGGAGGCTGTACTGATTCTTTGAAGACTGAAGTACTGAGCATGGTTTTTCTTCACTCCACCCTTATTTCTACACACACACACACACACCCACACGCAAGCACGCACACACACACACACACAATATTCTTCTCATGATATTGGTCTAAATACATTTGCTACCATTTGGATCATTGTTCTTCTGAAGTTGAATTCTTTAAAAGCACTAACTACATAAGAAAATGAAAAAGGTGAAGGAAATACCTTTAACAAAAAATTGTGAGGTTTACGCTGTTTCTTTCATGAGGTTTGATTTTCAGCTTTGCAATTCTAGTTATTAATTGCTTTTCGGTTTTGTTGGAAAAACTATCCAACTGTTTAGCTTATCACTGTTTTCTACTGTGCAGACCCGAATTACAAAGATTTTGCTGCAAATACTCTTGCAGTAATCCCATTCACTCCAGCATTCCATGGTTAAGTCAACAAAAAATGAGGAATACCACAAGCTTACTCTACAAACTTAGCAGTAAGCCACAGGTACTACAGGAGAATTTGACGGTGCTCTCCTTTTTAGGTCTGGCTTGGCTCCTCAGCTGTTGCTAGGCCTTATGTGATTACGTTTTACAGAGAGAAAGGCTTTGGCTCCAGCCATATGTTGGTGGAGAGAAGCATGTATTTCATTGGGCAAACATTGTGTACTTTCACAGAAAAAGTACCCCCAGTCATCTGTGATTGTTTTGTTGTATACCCAACTGCATGAACCAGCAGCAGCATGCCTTCTTAGACAAGGGTCATTAATAAACATAAAGTATCAAGCTTACAATGGGAGAGAGCTTCAGCTTTCAGGGGCACTGCATGACACTCTTAAAATGTCTAAGATAAGCAGATAATTTACGGTGTTTGTTTTTCTCTGGCAGCAGCACAGATACCTTTCCCTTTTCATTATTCATTTTAGACTTCACAGTGCAGTTGTGTGTTTGAAAGTTGTATTGAATACCTAGTGCTACAGACATCCACATATATTTTGGATCTGCCAGCACAGCACAACTGTCACTTCAATTTATGAGATCAATAAAAAAGAGCGGTCAGGTTACTATTGATAGAGGGTCTTAAACTCCATTCACATGCTGGTTTCCCTGAGTATTGGTTTTGGTCGTGCCAAAATTGTGTATGTTCACTATATATAGTACGTGTATTGCACTTTTTGGCTTGTGGCAAACCTTATTCTCAAGGTCACTGGAACTATGCGATTGTACGGCAGTGGCATTTTTTGCATAAATATAGAATTGGTGTATTTCGCACATAATCCATCATCTAGTACATAATCTGCAGATATTAACAAAAAATTGTGTCTAGCTCAAATGGTTGGTCACTTTTCTGTTGCTTATTGCTATATTTGAGTGTTAACCTGGTACTAACGAGATTCAATCAATCTCCAGAGAGTGTTAACAAGTGTAACAAGCATTTGCAATACAATCGGACTCGCATTTGGTCCAGTTAAAGCTACTGGTGTTGTAAATTCCTAACTGGCCTTTTCTTGCCACATAAATTGAAAATGAAAAGTAAAACATTGGTTGACAAAAGCGAGCTAAGTCAAAGTGCCATGGCTGCCATCAGCATGAGCGTGATGGAGAGACATAAAAGGAAAAAGAAGTTTGCTCACAGTCAAACATATCGGCACTTGTGCAGTTATCTATGTAACACGGTCAGTCTGCAAGGTGATAACAAAACCTCCCTCAAGGAGGAACAAGCGTAGAGTATTTACCAATTACAACTAAGATTTTTGAAAGGCAAGCCCACAAACGGGTGAAAGTGATGGGCGTGAGGTGGGCATGGTTATAACCTCACAATACTAACAACAGGCCAAAGCACTTGCGCATGCGACATAAAATGACAAAATAATGAACAAATTAAATCACATATGCTGCATTAAGCCGCAAAATTTACTCAAACTTGATGCATATTAATGCCCTCTACTGCTTCATAATTCCAGGGTCCCTACCTATACCCAATACTACAGGTCTGAGTTGGTTATGTGGCAAGCCAATGACCATTGCTGCAGACCTTAAGTGATACGGAAATTACTTTGCTGCTTATGCTGCATTTGGGTGCTAAAGTGGTACTAAGGAGGTGAAAACATTGCCCAGACAGGGTTAACCTGTGTAAGAAATACAGAACACAAATGTAATACTATCACAATATGTGCTGCATTACACCATCTAATTTGCTTGTGTGTGCCGCATACGTTAGTGAACCCTGCTGCATAATTCGGTTCTCCTCCGTCGCAAAATTCCTGTGACCCTGCTCATGCACTGCAGAACGAGCACTCCATAATAATGATTTACCAAACCGGTAATCGCATGAGGGATGAGAAAAAGTAGTAAATAAAATAACCTTGCATCAGTCACTAACTTGCAAACATTTCCATTGAACTTTGAGAAAGTTGCAACAAAAACTTTGCAAATTCGTACACCCCATTTAATTGTATAGGGAGCTCTTAGTGAAAATTCGGTAATGTCACAGACAATATTTCGTGGAAAGTGGCGTTCCCAATCCCTGCTTGAACTGTCCTTTAAGAAAAGGCGATAACAGAGTATTTTGGTTGCCCAGTATCAGACAGTGCACTTAAGTTTCACCTGTCCTTGCATGATTAGCTCATCCAAGCCAGGTTTTTCTTTGCATTCTAGGAATTGTAGTTCTGCTAATCCAATTATGTACACTCAGGACTACAACAGTTCTACAAATCGCAAAATGCAAATGTATATATACTAAACTGGATAAGTTACCCATCCACGGAACTGAAAAACTTGACATTGTGTGGTGCTTCTGCAATCTTCCAATCATGCATTCACTACAAGGAACCTATATTTGTTATTCCCACAATGCTTAGCGAGAAGGGGTGGGGGAAGTAGAGGCCCAAACGGAAGGAAAGGTCTCAGTGGATTTGATTTCGGTTCCTCTCTTCTGCGTGATGATGTTTGAAGTTTTTTATGATTCAATAGACTCCTTGAAAGAGCGCTCGGAAGATAAACAAATTAGGAATTTGTCTCAGTTGAGTGACTGCAGATGAAAATTATACGGTTGCACTGACTGATTGCGCCAAGCCAGGAACATTACTTGATTCGTTTAATGTGGGGGTAAACTGTAGATCACCGAACAAACCGGCCTGCCCCTACATTTGTGAAGAGTTCAAATTGGACTCGACATTGATGACCAGCCAAAGCTGGAAGTCAGTCTGAAAGGGAAAAGCCAATCCGACCCAGATGGGGAGGAGGGAACTCCTTCTGAAGGCAGCAGTCTATAATCAGTAGAAGGGGAAACGACGTCAGACACTTCTAAAACAGTCTGGCGGGAAAGGCTCACACATCAGGTTTGGACACATCCAGGTGCGCACCACGTGTCCAGGGCTAAAAAAATGCCAGTACATCTGTAAATAGCATCTGGTTATCGTAGGTACCAACCTGGATTTATAAGAGGGATGCCACCTGGTCCTTTTTTTAGGTCGAGGGTGCAAGCGGTCTGACGTGTTGTAATCTGTAAGCTTTTAACCACGCCCATCACTATCACTCGTTCATGGGTTTGCCTTTCAAAAATCCTTTGTTATCATTGGTAAATGCTTTACTTTTGTCCCTCCTTGGGGCGGTTTTGTTACCCCTTACCCATCAACCCTGTTACATGGATAGTTGCACCTTTGCCGATACGTTTGACTGTGAGTGAACTTCTTTTTCCTTTTGTGTCTCTCCTTTGCGCTCATGCTCATGGCAGCCGTGGCGCTTTGAATCAGCTTGCTTATGTCAACTGTTTTACTTTTCATTTTCAATTTATATGGCAAGAAAAGTCTAGTTAGGAATTTACAACGATAATAGCTCTAACTCGAGCAAATGTGATACCCTTTGCATTGCAAAGGCTTGTTTTATTTTTTGCCAAAATGATCAGTATGATAATGTTCCAGCAGGTGTAAAACATATGGAAATAACAAAACACCAGTAATTATATTTGTTCAAAGTACATACATAAAAAAAAAAAAAAACAACTACAAGAAGAAAACACTAAAATGTACTCTACTACTGCCTTAATGATTCATGACTGATTGTTAAAGTAAACAAAGAAAAGCCATGTTAAAAATGAGTAGAGATGATTAAGTCCTATTTAGTAAAACATTCTGGCTCATGCAGAATCGTAAAACTTAAAGAAATTGCTGTTTTTGTCCTCTGGCAAAAGTCTCAACCCAGTGGCGTTACAAAACTTGAGGGGGACCCCCTGCAAAGTACCTGAAGGGGCCCCTCCCCCTTGGATCCAGTGAGGGGCCTGTACAGTGTGCTGAGGGGAACCAAGGGAACTCAGTGACCACCCCCCCCGCTCCTTGGGGCCTGCAGGGCACTTTGTTATGCCACTGTTGCAACCCTAAAAAACATACGTAGAAAGCATTCTGAGCTAGTTTAAGGCCGAGCAATGGATACCAACCTGTGAATCCAAAGAAAAATAGAAAAATCCCACCTACACAAATAAAACACAGCTAAGAAGTTTACCTAGATCAGAGTGATTTTACTTTCATGCTTACTTTACAATCTTCTAAATCAAACATGTAGACAATTGAGCACTGGTGCTCCCAGATCCATCTGTTATGGCACCATGACAAAATAGAGGGTATGGTGAATTAATAATGGTAGGAAGAGCTATAGAAGTGGCAGTAACATAACATGTCCCTGTAATGAGGCTGGGATGGATTCTGCAGTTGTGACTTTGATTTACCTGGCCAGTCATGCAATGCTAGGTTATGTTTTACTGTTGGTCTGTAGAAGGCTTCTACCACCGGAAACAAGTAAGGTTACCAGATTACACCATATTTGTAGGAAGGCAACACTCTTTCCTTGTTTTTTTTTATTATAAACCTAATGCATTCTGGGAATTGCAGTCCTGTTTCAGTTGAGTTGGCCCAACTGAAGTAACACAGCTGAAAAACACATCTGTTGAAAAAAAGCTGTGTACTAAAGCCCACTCTTGGTGATGTGGAGTAATCCATTAACCATTACCTAGATGAACCCCTACATTTCTGTGCACTTTGAGTTACATTTGCCCTTATTTTTCATGCAGAATCTTATGGTGTGTGTCATGCCCTCTCCAGCCTGGTAGCATGCACAAGAACACACAACACAACACAACACAAGAGCTTGTAGTTAATGTCTTTGATAATCAGTGTAGAACATGTAACTCTCAATATCACAATAATAGTTAAAGACCACACATTGACCCCTCCCAGATCGATTACATAATTTTCTCATAAGTCTGGCCTCGGTCTCGGGGTCCTAACACATACAGTTTCCAAGACATTACATCTCCCCCTTGATACACAAAAAGACATAAACAAAAGATATGAACAAATAGCAGCATCACATTTCTTCGATCAGCCGTCTAGGTGTTTATACAGTTTTGCCCGGACTGCGTGGTACAAGGTGTTTGAGCTGTACAGGGGGGGACCTCAGGGGTACAGGGTCTAATGTTTGATCAGAGTCTTCAGGTGGGGAAGTTACCTTTGGATCTGTAGGGACTGATGATGATCAACAGGACAGATGACTGAAGTGGAATGGTTCTCTTGTGGTGGATTCATTGGGTAAGTGCCATTACAATATGTCCCTTTCGTGTCACAACTTGCAAAGGTTCAAAATTAAATGAAGGATCTGTCTTTTGCTTTTGTTTGATGAGAACCAAATCACTATCATCGAAGACAACTTCTCGATATTGACAATGTCAATCAGGATACGTCTTCATCTGATGTGTCCGAGCAGCATCAGTAGCACAAATCACATCATCAAGTAAGGTTCGCTTAGTGGTTCACTGTAGTAGTTTGGTTCTCATGGATCTCCCGAACATCAGACAAGCAGGACTCTCACCTGTAGTAGAATAAGGGGTTGACTAATAAGCACAGAGGGCTTGGCATAACGCCTGACTCAGATCAAGTCCCTCTATCACACGTTGAACCACCTGTTACAGGGTACCCTGTTTGACTGAGATCACAAAGGTGTGCTTTTCTTATGCTTCATCTCAGGACTGAGTAGAAACTCCTTGCTGTTGAATGGTGGACCATTCTAAGACTTGAGAATGTCCGGTATGCCCCGCACTGCAAAGATGTTATCTAGCCAGTCAATCACTTTGTCGTGGGTTGTGGTCGACATGTCTTCTACCAGAGGAAACCAAAATGCTCACCAGTGATCACCATAAGCTGATATCCATTGGTCAAAGGCCCAAAGAAATCAACAGCAATCTTCCCACGTATGAGCAGCAAGATTAAACATTGTCAGGGGATGCTGGGCCATCTTGGGAGACAGGCAGTTGCATAAGTGACATTTGAAAGTGGCGGGCCTAAAAATCATTTCTGGCTTTGAGCAAGCAAAGCAAATATGAAAAAAAGAGGGTAAAACTGTGTTTTTACAACACATTTTCATAAAGAATTTGCCTGAAATATTGTAGGTTTAAAATATAGTTCTGTACTTGTGTGTCAGCCTGAGTGCTTTTTCCACAGACTGCCCTCTTGCATAGGTAAGTGTAGCACTATGTAACACACAAATACTAACAACAATGAAACATCGACCACAGAATCAGTCCATCAAGCAGTTTGTGCTCAAAGTTCATGGGTACTGTGAACCATTCGGTACTTCCAAATGCATCAGCCCACATAGCGGTTAATACTTGTGGACTCCAATGTTTGCTTCTGGACATATTTTTCTAATCTGCTTTGTGTATTTCTTTCACAAAAACATTGACTGGTTTTGCATAGAGCAAGAGTTGGGAATATCATGACCAAATGGCAATTCAGGGCTTTTCGTCCAAAATTCGTCCCTTTAAGTGACTGATTGCTAACTGACACAGTAATATGTAGAAGCTGCTCATTTAAATAGTGATTGATTGGTTTGAGGTTATACCTCCCTCCAAATGATATTCTGAATGACTTAAAGTGGTTATTGTTTACCCTTTCTGTTCTTGGCTGACATATATGCAGAACAACTCAGTGTCACAATGCACCTTTTAAGAAAGATGTTTACTTGCTTAAAGTCATGTGTAATGATTTTATCCGGTCCTTATTTTTTAGCCAACAGGACATATATGGGAAGATATTTGAGCTTCGATGTTAAAAGTGAAATACTTGTCCCAGGAAAGAAAACTGCATTTGTATAGAAATGTTTTATTAGCTGCAGATGTTATACAAGACATATAAATTATAGCTAGTTATGACAATCTGTGTCATTCTTCATTTATTCTTTTTAAATCATAGCCATTAGAATACTCTTGGTAACGTCAATCCCACAATACTGGGAAACAGTTTTGCCACCAATAAATCAGTCAACCTCATTTATTTATATTGTACCAGTGGTTCCCAATCTGTGGTCTGGGGACTCCTGGGGGTCAGTGAAATCTCCTCAGGGGGTACGGGACTGCTTAGAAAATGAAATAATATTAACAGAATAGGTCCCTAGCTTTCCGTAATGACTCAGTGCGGGGTCCCCGTATTCGACTAATGATTCATTGTGTGTCCCTGGGTTCCAGTAATGATAAAGTGGGGGTCCACAGAAGTCAAAAGGTTGGGAACCACTATATTATTCGATTAACTACATGCTCTTGAAGTAGTTTCCCAACTTAATGCAGCCCTGCACAGCAAGGTATATTCTCTTTTTTTGTCTTAGGCACAAATGGCCATTTCTCGCTACTGTGGTGTACCCGCTTCCCTATAGTAAGTCACCTTGTCCACATGCCATTTGTAAGCCACACACTTGTATGCTTAAAAAAATCTTTCAGCTGACACAGAGGCCGTAACAGAATAATGAATTTTGTAATAATTAATGCTTAATGCACACAATGGCTGTCTCCTCCTTATTTTTTCAAGCTTTCTTCCAATTTAATTAATATTTAGCGTTGGCAGCAGTCTTGCGGGTAATTTTTCACATTGTGAACAATTTAAATTGATTCACTGATCCTACTTAAGGCTGGTTGGGCTCCCAGTCTGGAATGGCAACTTCCCGCCTATGGCTAGACTTGTTCTCAATGAACCCTTGAGCTCCATGTACTACTGTATGCTATGGAAGGGCAAATAACAACAGAAGTCAAAGGGTAGGGCAAAAGAAGCACAGGTGCATATTTCACCTAGAGATGGCCACACACAAGTGGGCTGTCAGGAAATCACAAACACTCCACGGCCCAAATACTATTTAAAAATAGCAATGACACTAAGGCTATTTTATTCAGCTTTGCTCGGGCATTCCTTAGCATATGCTGTAGCAGCGTTACAGGAATCTAACGGAATCGAGATCAACAGACACTTCCCCCTCGCTGTCACTGCACATATAGAAAGCTGAGGCACACTTTAAGCAGAAGGTGATCTGGAGCCTTCAACATTCTTGTGGATGCACCGTGCATATTTTAAATTTCAGCTTCTGGTAGCAACGCCACCTTTTGCATCAAGCCCACCCTTTCCCAAATCATCACATGGTGGGTGGGGTCAAAGAGGCTTCCTGACCCCACCCCACCCTATAAGGAGTTGTGAATGGTTGAAGTGGCTGAAAAGCCAGACCCTGATAGACGTGTAGCCCCTGATGCTAAAGAGCTTCAGCCTGTACTGCCCCAGAGTTCCCTTTAACTTTGCACTGTCAGGGGGCTGATTTAAGTGCCATATGCAGTTGCTTTGCTGGGCTGATGATCTCACATACTTCAGTGCTGTGAGAGTGTCAGCATAGCAAATGCTAATTAATGGCAGCCAGAGATACAAGCATATGCTCATTGAGCACGTGTGAGTATGGAAGCAAACAATTTAGTGCTGTTGTCATTGTCAGCACTCGAGGGAGAAAGGTGAAAAGCTTTATTTAAATTTGCATTATTCTTAATTAGATGTAAAAGAAAATATGAACAACACAATTAATTAAAGGAGAAATTAAGGAGGGCATGGTCCGACAGCCCACCATTGCGAGCCTCTCATGGCTAGATCAATAACTTGCTGTCTCCAACTCGCATGTATGACAATCTGGGATCCTCTTAGCAGAATCCCTTCTTTAGTGAAAGACAGTTCATCTTCAACATTGCAATATTTGTCTTGAAGGTCAAACACTCCGTCTCCAGGACTGGGCTGCAATAATGTCTTTAATGGCCAACATGCCCTTATCAGCATTGGAAGTGGCAATGATCTGCTGAATGGACAGAGCTGCATGCTTGCTGGACTTTACAATGAAGTTGATGTACTCCTCGCCAGTTTTCAATGTTGAACTGTGACGCTGTAGGGATACTCATGAGAATTAATAGGCAGGGTTTTGATTTTTGCCTGGCTTGTGTACAACTGTATAGTTGTATGGAGCATCTTGGCTTTTGGATTGCGAAAAATGGTGAGTAATGCCTGGTGATCAGTGATGATCCTGAAATGCTTTCCATACAGAAACACATGAAATTTTTCACAGGCCCACACCTCCTCCAGACTCTCCTTTTATGGCTGGGAATCGGAGCGTTCTGTATCAGACAAACTTTGATTGGCATATGCCATAATGTGCTCCAAGCATTCGGATGTCCACTATGTTAAGGAAAGATTGCTTCCAACCCCACTGGGCTCGCATCAACAGTGATCTCTGTGTGCAATTTAAGATCAAACTACGCCATCTCAGATGCATGTCGAATTGCATGTTTTATATTCTTGAAACTACAGTCACATTCAAAAGATCATAGGAACTGAAGATTTTATTTTGTCAGGTCTCGAAAAGGGGCACTAGCTTTGGCAAAGACATAAATGTACCTTGAACAATAGCTTGACATGCCCAAGAAAGACCGTACTATAGTGACATCTTGTGGAGAACTGGTGTCTGAGAGTGCTTGTACTTTGTCAGGATCAGGAGTCATGCCTCTATCAGAAAATATATGTCCAAAGAATTTTAGCTCTGTTTCGTGAAATTCACACTTTTTGGCATATAAGGTGTGGCCCCCATCTGTAAGTAATTGACACACATGTTTGAGAACTTTATCATGCACCTTCAGTGTTGCACTAAATACTAATATTTCATCACTGTAATTGAGGGCATATGTCACAAGCTTAATGATCCTATGTATAACATCTTGGAATATTTCTGCAGCAAAGGACACTCTAAAGCTTAATCTTTTGCATCTAAATAGACAAACGTGAGTCGAATAAGTGGTAATGTACCTGCAGTTCCCTTCCAGTTTAAACTGATGGTAGCCCTTGTTTAGGTCAAGATGGGAAAAATGTGGCCCATTCATCTGCAAGATCATATCCACAATGTGTGTACCAGGATGTCTTTCTGTCTTGATTGCTTTGTTGGCTTGGCACATATCAACGCAGATGCGCACTGTGCCTTCACTGTCTTTTTCAGCACTACATCGATAGGGGACACCCATGGTGTGGGACCGGTAGAGCACTTAGTAATATCATGTTTCAGCAAAGTTTCTAGCTCCTTCTCAGCCGCTTCTTGTATGTGACATGCTATCCTGCTGTGTAAGATGTGCAATAGGCCTGATGTTGTCATTAAAGTTGCACCTTCATTTGAAAATTTCAAGTCGTTTTATTTAGGTTGTAGTTGATGGATATCCGTTTCGGGTCAACAGCAGTTGTAAAGCTAAGTAGACATGCACTGGGTGGAGTACCTTGAAGAACGTGAATTGGTGCCTGCACAGACGTCTTCTTATGCCAATGGATTGCTATGAACGATCCTTTGTGCTGCAATGGTTTGGAAGCAACTCATGTGTACACCTCTGTAGGTGACATTTTGAGTTGTGGTACAGGCAATAGACTGTGGAATTGTTCAACTGGCATGATGTTGATCGATGCACCACAATTGATTACAAAAGTAACCAGTCAATCATTGACTTTCAGTTTCATTTTGGGGCAATGTCCATATGAGTTCTTATCAGCTCACTTGTTTCTGCCATTCTTTCATCTTCCATGCAAGCGGCAAGGACCCCTTGTACATGTTGTTCCCTTTCACCCTCTTCGTTGTCGCTCAGCGATGATGTCAAGGATCTCTTGCAGGATGAACTTGATGGCGATCGACTTCATTTAGTCTCGACCTGTCACAGGTGAGGTCATGTTTTGTCTCACTGAGTGTGGTGAGGTTGCTTCTGGAGTACTCTGGCATCTATCTTCTCCTCCTGCTTTGATGCACTTGGTTTTGTCTTTGCTTTACGAACGGTTATACAGTGGGTCTCCTTTCCACTCACTTTACACTTTTGTTTGATGGCTAGTCATTTTTTCTTATGTGGAAATGAAAATCCACATCAGAAACACAGTTTTTCTTTTTTCAATTATGTTAACTTACGAGCATCTGCTTGGTGCTGCTGTATACTCTTCATGACTAATGCAGTTTTATCTTTTGCTGTTCCTGCTTCCATGTCAGCTGCATGCCGATCGACTCGTTCCTCACCTCCGGCAGCCAGTAATACCTCTTTTCTAAACTGAATGTCTCTTGCAATGTGGGTATTCTGAATGAGTCTGACAAGCAATGGCTTCTTTATCATTAAATTTCCTAAATTTGCAGTGTTTGATGAGCACATCGAGTTTTCAACAAACAAATCCATTTTTCCACAAACTTGTTTTCTCACTTGAATGAAAATGTGACTGTTATAGTTGACGTATGGTTAGACATGTCTCAGTCTTTGAAAGTTTCTTTATCACTTCCTTCACTCTGTCACCAGTGAGATTATTTAAGTATTTTCTCATCACTTACTTCTTCCAAAGCATATATGAAATCAAGAGCTTTGTGAGCACAACCCCTGTGTTCGCTCTCGAGTCACCTCGCCCCATTTTTAGGTTGTATGACTGGTGAGTAAGTTCACTTCTAGTACATGGTTGTCACTGTCCTCTAGCGTTATGTCTGGCTTCTGCTGCCTTTGATGTTGTACTTAGTTATCGCTGCCTTAGGAGTTTTCTTTGTATGACTGGTGGTTCAGTGTTGTGGTGCTTTCTATTTTTCCTTAGCATGGTCAGCAAGTCTTGGTGGGTTTTTCCAACAGTGCTCCCTCGTTGGACCTTCAACTTCTCCACGAGGCCTTGTACGGGCTCGAGTGGCACTGGCACTCAACATACTCCACTGCATTTTTCTTCTTTTATGCTTGGGTGCACATGGCATGACGAGCAGTCTGGTATTTTGTGCAAACTTTCAGGGAGATCACTTCTGTTTCTTCAGGGCGCGTATCTCTAACTTTTCGCCAGTTGTCGCATCCTCCCCAGCCCGGTAGCATGCACAAGAACACACACCCACACGGGGCTCGTAGTTAATGTCTTTACTCATCAGCATACAGCATGTAACTGAACTCAATATCCCAATAACCGTTAAGACCACACCTTCACAACTCCTAGATTGATTACATAATTTCCTTCAAACGTCTACCCCTAGTCACAGGGTCCTAACACATACAATTCTAAGACAGTACAATGTGCTGAACCATAAATGAGGCCACTTCAAAGTGCTAGGAAGAAAGACACATACAGGGATGGTAGGAACGATAGCAAGAGGTTAGAACCCAACTAGATGTCTGAGACTAGCTGAACACTGGCATTCTTCAGTTGATCTCCTAGGTGAGGGGAAAGATGACTGCAAGTTTCTGTCTGATATGTAATTGCAAGTCAGCATTAGCAGTCAGGGCTTTTGTCTCTGCATGATTAGTGCATGATGCAGACTATATTAAAAATGTATTGTGAATTTCACCTGAAGCTGGTGGAGTGTGTTCAGGGCTAACTGGACATTGTTCTTTGTCTGTAAGTGTATGCACGTCTCGTGCCTGGGTTTGCACTCTTTGAAGCCTGGCAATTGGTATATTGGGCTGGCAGGCATAGATTGCATTTCAGTTTTGCATTTCAATAGTCCAGGTGTGTTATCCAGAACTCAAGTTAGTTCTCTCCATTGATTTGTTTGTAAAGGTGGAAGGATATTCCAAAGGCGTAACTATGGATTGTGTTTCTTCTTTGATGACTCCACTGACTTATGGGATAAATTGGAGGTCCTTTTCTGACTTGTTCAGGATCGGGTGGGAGGATGGTTGGGGGCGTTCACAGTGAGAGGCCTGATTGACTGGACCGAAAAACAGGGAAGACTATTGCCTAATTTGTAAAAGGATAAATGCCATGGCCCAATATTTTTCTCAGAAGCCAACCTCTGGAACTGCCGAATGAAGGGGTTGCCAAATACCTAGCTTGTCTAATCTTAATTCCAATTTACGACTCTTTCATTCACCCCCAGGCATTGCCTGTTCTTTTATCTCACTCTTGTGGGTCATTTTCTCCTTGTTTTTTTTTTTAACCTTTTCTCCTCTGTTCCCCTTTTTTACCTCTCTCTCAATCTGTGTCAAAATGTTATGATGGCAGAATAAGTTATGTTCCGTAAAAAATGAGTACCAGTGGGTTCTATCTGCAACCAATGGCTAAAATTAACCACTGGTGGGGTCTCAAGGCCAACCATTACTACTATTGATATATCAGTCTCCCTCCATTCAAGTAAAGGATTCTCTCCTTCGTCTAGTAATTTATTTGATCTAGGCAGTCCACTATGTGCTTCTCTGTGCTGTCCTGATGCATTTTTATCTGGGTGTCATGAGTGTACATGTGAAACTATACCTGATGTTAATCAGTTATTGGTGTGAGCCTAAAGGCTTTGAAGAGAAGATGAGAGTGTTAAGAATACTGTCGTACTGACTCTGGTTAAGTAGGAATGACCTACAGCAATCAATGTCCAGTCTAGATTCCCTTGCCTATTCCTTACACCTCTGTAATAAAATGTTGTAGATCTTGAAATAGGAGGCTGTGGTAAAGTCAAGATAATTCAAGGCTGAGTGACTATCTTCATCAAGAGTAATAGGAACATGTTCACCAATGTCTCCAGAGTAGAGTCTGTGCCTTTTATTGATCCGAATCCCAATTTGTGATCGATCAGGATGAGGCTCTGTTCCTTATACTCTTGAGGTTTACTGGCAAACTCTCTCCCTGAAACTTTTATTGGATACCCCTTGGGGTTAAGGACAAGGGTGTTGCCAGTAGGTTCTACTGCATGGGTTTGACAATTGTGCATTTCAATCGATCGAGGATTGTGCATCTAACGATGGAGACATTCATTAGATTTGTAATGTCTCCTGAGAGCACTGGTAAAAGTGTTTCTAATGCATGCTTCTGGGCCTGAACCCCTGGGTAGATTGAAGCTTTTATTTTCTTGGCTAGAATGAAAACTTCCTTCTCTGTCATGGATCTGAAGGAGATTAGAGAGCATGGGTGCATATCGGAAATAAGAAGCTTATAAAGAAATAGCAAAGTGCTTTTAGTAATGGCTCCCAAGATGCTTAAGATCCTTTTTATAGAGGATATCCAACAGCTCTTTATATCGGTGCTGTGCAAACTTTCATGAAGAAAGGTCGAGCTCAATTTTACCACTCTACAACTTACTGGCAAAATGTAATTTCCTAATAGTTTCCTTTCATGAGACCACTCACCATCCACTCGGGTAAGGTACCATGTCAACTTTTATAGCAGTTTATCCCAATTCCTATCTTACCTCATTAAAACAGTCTTCTTTTTTCTAATTTTGAACAGTAAAAAGTTTTTCCTATTGAATATCCCTATTTGATTAGAATCATTGGGAACCAATGATCAAAAAAAATCATACCTTTTAGATAAAAATTGAAGAGTTGAAATTGAATTGCTTTCCGTACAAAGCTATTTGAGTTTTCTTACCAGACCCCGTTCATAAAGCTTGCATCAAGTGATACTGGGTACCATCTGTTGCTAAACCTCTGTGTCTTTTGTCCAATCTAAATTCATTCAGTTCCTTTTTGGAAGGATAGACTGTTTTTTATGGGCTATTGGAATTCCAATTACATATCATAACGGCAAAAAACATTTGATATATTTTGTCAGGGCAGAAATTGAGACGCTTTTCTGCTAAAACTCCCAAAGGCATTGCTCGCTTATGTCTGCATCCACAGTTGTGAGCTACCTTCCTTTGAGTTTGTGTCCCAGGAAATAGTCCCTAAATGGACAATTCCTGAATCTCATTTCGATTGATGCTCTGAGCTTGTCCTTTCTAGTGTCTTTTAAAACCCAATGCTTTGTTGACCATTCTCAATTTGCAGAACCATTGATGGCTGAGACTGAAATCTCTGTTTAATTTCAGTTATGTTTTAGGTGTACAAAGCAGGAGAATGAACAAAAGCTCCATGCATACACCCAATAGGAGCTGCGCCTTATTCAAGTCACACAGCTCTGGAGACATTGGATATACTTTCATGTGTGGTACACGTTTTCTTTCAACACTAACAATTAAATTCTCCTAACAGAAACAATCAATATGTTTCCAGGTTGTAAAACCAAGAAATGTTGCAGAGCTTCCAATGTCAAATGTATTAGGTCTTAGAGGCATTGAAATTGCTTCAATTGATTCTCTTGATTATTATAAAAAAAACAGAGGTATTGCAGGTGTCTACGGACTTATATATACTAATTTGCACACACGTCTCTCAGCTCAATTAAAATCATCAATACAAGGTGGGAACTTGGAGGAAAAGTGTGGTTTCATTAGAAAGGACTGTTTGTCTTAGACACTTGTGGACACTTTGATGGGGTTGAGTTCTGGGCCTCCAGAGGGAAGTTCTCTACACATCTTCCACGGGATTGGATTTTCTCACAGACACTATTAGAAGGCCATGCGCGGTGAATCGGGCTCGGTATTTCTTCATTTACCCCTGTGGATTATAGAAAAAAGCTCTTAAATCCAGGAGGCAAAGATCTGTTTGAGTCACTTCTCCACTATTTATCCCTGTAACCACTCAAAGTGCAGGTTCCAGTTTGAATTACGGCTTTGTTTATTCTTGGCCCACATAAGTAATCAGTCCCTTGTGGAACATGAGTAGCGATAACATTCAAGCACTGGTGTTCCTGTTTGCGAAGAAGCATCTTCCTTATATATTATCAGATGATATTGTTGTCACACTACAGCGTACTTTAAGATTGCAATCCCACGCTTGCTTACATGCTCAATCTTACTCTCTCATTCACTCACTCAATTGCTCTCATACTCTAAAATGTTCTCTCTTCATCGCTCGCTCGTTCATTTGCGTTCATACTCACTCAGTCTATCATTCTGCCTCACCCCTCACTCTGTTGCTGCCCAACTCACTTTCATCATCTATCACTTGTTCACTTGCTCTCACGCTGTTCACTCCTGTACTCATTCGTACTCATGATCAGTCAATCTCATGCTCAGTAATTGTTATTCTCCCTCACTGACTGACACTCAGTCTCATAATCACTCTCTCCTTTCCAATCACTTCCTCAATCAGATGTTCATGCACTCACTAATGATGCTCAACCCACTGACGTTTACCTGCTTTACCTAATGATCTCACTCTGACTCATTCGCTCATGCTCATTTATTCACTCACTCCATATACCTCTCCCATTCACACACTTATATTTACCCACACATTCTCAACTCATGCTCACTCACTCATCCATCCGTTTCAATGAAGAAGAACGCCCTCCCTCCGGGGGGGGGGGGCAATAGCAGACATTGCCACCCCAAGACCCCCACAGCACATTTCCCCTGACACGTCTGCTGATCAGAGAAACATCTGATTGGATAAAGACACGCTTGTTTGAATTGTCTGATTTGTGTACAGCAGGCTGGAGGAGGCTTGCACGCGGGTGGACATTGCATCAGTTTCCATGTTACTCGATAACCTTCCTACACAGGGCTGCTCTGTTCTGCCTGTCAGACTGATCACGATTCCCAGGGGCACGGACCGTGATCAAAAAACTCATTTTGTGAGTAACCGAAACAGTTGTTCAGATCATTCCTCAAAGCCATATCTTTCGTAAACAGCCCTGGCTGTTTCTTCCTGTTGGCACCCCACCACCCCACAGCATGTGTGCCCCACATGCAAATATATGTACCCTGCAGCGTGCTGTCGGACATTTTATGCAATTCCAATTCCACAACACAAAGCGCCAAAGGGAAGCAAAAGTGAAAAACAAGCGCTATACCAACCGAATAAAGAGGCCACATGTTCATGGTATTAAGTATAAGTATTCATATGTTAAGCACCCCGCCACTCTATGGGATCATCGCACGATCAAACCTCTAAATATACATTAACTTCATATTTGGTTGACTGCGTGGCTTTGTGACATGGTTAACATGAGATGGTCGAAGAAGCTAATCATTTGCATCAGCTCCAAAGATTGAAAATGGGGGCGAGTGCTGTTACTAGAGCTGGGCGCTGTTTCTTTTTTTATACTGTGATATGCAGAAGCAATTTACTACAAGATCCTACAAAATCTGCATCAGCTCACCAAGGAATTTTAAGAAATGGCCTGTGAAGTGAGACGGGCGAGGATGTGGCGTGATGGCCAGCGCTGCTGACCTTGGGGCTAGGGATCCAGGTTCGAATCGCGGCGTCTGCTCAACACCCTGTGATTCTGGGCAAATCATTGAATCTCTCTGCGCCTACCGAAGATGTGTGTGTCCTTGTGTAACGCGGCTGGTGCTCATGTAAAGCGCTCCAATACCTTCCGGTTGCCTTCGCGCTATATAAAACTGCAAAAAGAAAGAAAAACTGACAGTTCGGCTTGTTCCTGTGATAAGATCAGACAAGCTGATTCCTTCTTCCTGGACCCCATTTCGCCAGGCAGAACCTCGCAAAGTGGACAAACCCTGCAGTCCATCCATTGCTTGTGTTTGCCAGGGAAGCATGTTTTTAAAAAAAAAAGAAAAGCAGATTTTGCGTTTCGCAAAATTGTTTCACCAATCAGAAGCTGACCACGAGCCCCGAGGCCTCGGCCTCCCCACCTGTTCAGAAGAACAATGGAAATCTACTCCCGACCCCAGCATTGATAGAATGTCTGGTAACATAACTGAGTGACGCAAGCAGGGGCCAGAGTTCCGGTTGGGAAGGAGCAATATGAGGAAAATGTTTTTATGCATGGAGTAAAGGCAGCAAGACAACTTCCGGCACATTTACGTTTGTTATTTATAAATCACAGGTGTGGTCATACGTTCATTCGCCAAAATGCCAGTTGTGGCTCATAATGGGACAAAGTCAGTATGTGTGTGGAGGGAGTGGGGGGGTCAGGGGAGGCGCAGCACAGGCTCCCAGCCTGTCCTGCAGCCAATCCTAACGCTGCTCTCATGCTGTTGGCAGCATGAGAGCAGCATTACGATTTGGACTGGCCACCCTGGCTTTGAGCTCCCAGACAGACTGGGAGCCTGTGCCTGATGTCTGCAACCCGGCAACACTGCTCAGTGCACATGTGGGTTTGGCCATCCAGAGATGGCTGGCCAAACACACAGGTGCACTGAGGGGCGTGCACACCGCTCCCCCTCCTTGGCTGTCACCCCCCATGGCCCGGTCCCCCTCAAAAATAAAACAATAATAAACATAGTTCATTATTGTTTAATTTTTCAAGTTTTGCAGCCGCTGCTGCTGGTGGTAAAGAAGCGGTGGAGGGGAGCGCTCCTCCGCCATAGTGGAGGAGCGGCCACTGCAAAATGCCACATTTATTGGAAAAGACATCACAACCCTTTGACCCTGAATGACATCCTGTACCTGTGAAAAGTTCCTGCACTATGAGAAAGCAGGAGAAGAGAGCAGAGCAGAGCCATTAAACTAAGATATGGTACTACTGCTCATTTCCCCAGCTCTGCAACGCAGGCTGCCTAGTGGCATGCACACACCTCCGCGTCATAGTGGAAAGGATTTTACGCGACTCCCAGCACAGGTGCACAGGTTAGCACTGGAAGACAAAAATTCCAGTACAAAATACTAACTTTAAAACTTTTTATACACAGATAGTGTGCTGTACCGTGCATCACATAAGCAAAGTTTAAAAATGTTCTCCAAAGTAATGGGGACTTTGAGGAGGCATTAGTTCAGGTGAAAAGCACTGTCTATCATTGTTAGTAGGTTGGGTTTGCATCAGAAACCATGGCTGGTAGCATGGAATCGCCCATGTACCACCCAACGGATGCCCCTTTGACATAACGTAGGGCAATCATGGCATAGTGCTATTATTGTTATTATAGGCTAATTTCCAGCACAAATTTAGTTTGGTGCTGGAGACTAAAACGTTTATCAAGAGTCTGCTTCACTTTTTGTGACTTTGCACCAGTGCTACCTGTTGATAACTCTGCCACTGAGAATCAGGTTGGGAGTAGATTGCTGGGTGATAGCCAGTTGTTCACTCCAGCGCCAATGATGGAAGGCCTATACTTTTCTTTGCTAATTGCATTTTCTATCCATTCTCTACTCTTTTATTTATTTTAAAGCCATTCTTCAAGTTACAGTAATTCAAACCCAATGGTTCATTAGTTTCTATGAAAAATATAATGGACAGATTTAAGAAAAGTGTTGCTGCATCCAATGCAGTGCCACTTTTCTTGCGCCCCTTAGCGCCCCCCCTAATGCCACCACGTGTGTGTGCCGTATTTAAGATATGGCACGCCATGGCGGTAGTTAGGGAACTAGCGTCAAAATTTTGGATGCCAGTTTGGCGTTTTGCAGGATTAGCATCAAAAAGTTTGATGCTAATCCTGCAAACCACATTGAGGCCCATTATAAATAATGGTGTGCCTCTTTTTAACGCCTGCTCTGTGCAGGCATTATAAATGCCGCAAACCCCCCCTTGCATACATTATGCCTGGCGCAGGCATAATGTGGCACATGGGGTAACAAAGTGGTGCAATGCAGGCATTGTGCCACTGTGTAAATATGGCGTGGCAATTTTTGAAGCCTAACCCCACTTTAGCGTCAATGTGGCGATAGAGCCTCTTAAATCTAGGACATAGTTTCCTGTCATATGCATTGAAATGATAAATAATGCCTCTATCTATTCAAGGTATACTTACCTGATTTAAAGCACCCATAATGTTCTACTCTGATCGTACGCATGACTATTTTTGAAAACTTTATATTTTTTGTTAAAATATATGGCTGCCACGTTTTGGTGGTGCATTCTCCTTTATGTTTAATTTACGTGGTACATGCTTACGAATGCTTATTTTATGGATGTTACTACTGTGATCACTGCCCAAGCCTAACTGACTGCAAGACTGCTTCGAAAAAACAGGTTTGAGCTTCTGGCATCTATCCTTCCTCCTGATGCAAAAATAGCACCCGAAAATACCAGTGTGGGAACTCATCTCCTATTGAGATCTCAGTGAGTGCTGGTGTGTGTGTGTGTTTTGACATTTGACATGTTGGTGACCCCTGTATTTAGGAAAACAAAACTAAAGGGTTCGGTTCTAACTTAAGTCGGAAATGTACTCACTTAGGATTTAGTCTATAAGTGGAATAAATGTACAGATGTCCTAGAATTAGATCTCAAAATCCTTTTAAATTCAAAATAACCCACGTGAAAGCATTTTTGCATGCACAAATGTAGTTGTGCGTGCAAATCCGTAATGTGACACCAAAATACAATTTCATTTGCTTCTTTAGTTTTTCCACATGGAAAATATTCTTCCATTTGGAGAACCTTGTCCTTTCGTCCCAGCACTTAAAGTGGCTTTTGCTGTAGTGGGGGTGAGTGAAACACGTAAGGTGTTCTCCCCTTTTCTCCTCTCAGGCCTGGCTGTTTATGAAGGGGGGGATGGGAGCGTTCTGTGCCTGTGGATCGGTGGCACAAGTGGGGTATCTGGAGGTCCGCTCAGATGCACATTCCCAGCGCTTGGCAGGCCCACTGTCCGGTCCTGGAGGGGGAGACAGATGTTTGACATGGTAGGAGGTGAGAGGATGGGTTTGTTCCAGGGCCCAGTGGTTGGAATGCTGCCATTTTGACCACCTGTACTAGTCCAGGGACAGATCTGATTGTCACAGCTCCATGAATCCAACTGTGGGATGAGGTGAATGAGGACACTGAGAAGGCGAATGAGGACACTGCGAAGACCGATCAATGTAAATGCGGAGCAGCACTGCATTGGAGAGATTTCTGGACGTGGTTGGGTGACCAGGCTTAGTCAATGGTCTCTACGCGTGCCACCAGATACAATCTCAGGTCATCGGGTAGATCTCCAGGAGATACTGTGCTCGATCATCTGGAGAGACCGAAGGCAGCTGCCTCTGTAGAACGGTTTTGCTGGGCTCTGCCTGGTACCATCTCCTTGGCCATCCTGCTGGTTTGTGTGCTTGCCCTGTAGGTTCGGCTTGTGTTGTTGCCATTCATAATAGCAGAGTGTGTCGTCCCACTTCTGCCCCTTAGCTGGTTCCTAGTCTCTGGGACATAAGTTGTCCCTTGGTCACCAATGTTGCTGCTCGGCCTCCTGGAGATATTGGTGAATTCAGCCCTACTTTTGGTGGGAAGTGAGGAGTGGCGCTCTCTGAAGTGATAGGGCGATTGTAGGAGAGGGCGTGCTGGGGCTGTGTAGGAGGACCAAAACTCGTTGTCTGGATAGTCTGATGGGTCTTCAGCTGGCCAGATCCCAGTCTCTGGCTCACTGAGAGGGACAGACAGAGCTCACTGACGTAGCTAGAGTGCATTGGGCCCAATGCACGTAATGACATTGGAAAACCTTGAGCGATGGTTGGGTAGTAAAAGACAGACATAATGGGAGTGCAGTGGGCCCATGACTCTCTGGTCCCCGGGAGGAGTCTGTCAATGCTCAGATTGAGAACTTGCACCAATAAGTTATGGGTCAGAGGTAAAGTAGCTGCCACACCTCTGTCTGTGCTGGAGGGACCCTGTCCTCGGCTGCACACCCTATCCCAAAGTGAATTGTAACAAAGAGCTCACAAGACATTGTCAAATGCATTTCCCATTTGAACTCTTAGATCTCACTTTGAAACTACACATATTTAACAGGCATGTTAGTGGCAACCAGACAGGGATAAAACAGAAATACACCATATTATTTCATTTCATGTAAGTGTAGGGAATAAAAGTTTAGGGTTGCAGACCTTGCGTTGGGGACTGCTGATCAAATTATTCCATTTGAGATGTTGTATGAGACCTCTTAAAATCCTTTTTAAACATGTCACACTTAAATCTGCATCTGGTGGAAACAAAACATGTTTGCAGAGTTCATGGTAAATGGCAGATGCAACAAAGGTTTTACTGGGCAGGCTAATAATCTTAGAGGAGGATAAGCCAACAAATTAAAAAGGAGAGCTGAGTCAAGGGTCCAGCTTGCCTCCAAGAGCCTGTGCATGAGCAAAGCCATAAAAATGTTTGGAATGTAATTCATGAAGCAAACATCCTACAGAAACATGTATATGTATATATATATATATATATATATATATATATATATATATATATTTGTATATTATTTTATTTTTTTAATGTGGAAGCATTTCACCTCAGTTCATCTGATTATACACTGCCTTGATAGGCATTTAATAAATGAGATAGTTTTAAAACATGAACTTAGAAACATTCAGCCACCCCATCCAACGCCCAATGACAATTCCATTGGTGAACTTAGAGGCAAGTCAGTTGTCATGTACACACTCTGTGTTGCCTAGATACACATTATCCGTAAAGCAACATTATATTCTATTACATCAAACACCAGAGAGATGTTTGTACAGCGCACACCCTAAATTTCCATATTTCAATGTGCTCTTGTATGCAATAATGAAGGAAAAGGAGGTACGGTGAATGGGGAACATCCTTTTTTACGACTTCTTTTTTCCGAAAGTCGTGGTTAACGAAAGCGCAACAACGCTTTTTTTTAACCACGACTCCGTTTTTTTGTGCCTTAACTACGTATGTTCTGAACAACGAACATGCGTGGTTAAGGTACAAAGAAGTGAGTTGGCGAAGGTAAGTGGTGGGTTTAGGTTTTGGGGAGGGGGTGGGGGGTCAGGGGGTTTTAGGTTTTGGGGTGGGGTTGGGGTTGGGGGGGTGGGGCGTTTTTGGTTTTGGGGAGTGGGTGGGGGGTCAGGGGGTTTTAGGTTTTGGGGTGGGGTTGGGGGGTGGGGCGTTTTTGGTTTTGGGGAGTGGGTGGGGGTCAGGGGGTTTTAGGTTTTGGGGTGGGGTTGGGGGGGTGGGGCGTTTTTGGTTTTGGGGAGTGGGTGGGGGGTCAGAGGGTTTTAGGTTTTGGGGTGGGGTTGAGGGGGTGGGGTGAGGGATGTAGGGTGAATGGTGCCTATTGCTAATGATTTTATCAGGAATGCCTTTACAATGAAATATCGTTGTTAAGGCATTCGTGGTAAAATCATTAGTAGTAGCAACGAGGTCGGTGTTCTGACCTCGTTGTTAAGGCAGTAGTTGTTTTTGAAGTCGTTGTTTCGTCGTACAGTCACGGTGAATCACACTGTCACACAGTTTGGGAAAGTGAAAGTGCCAGGATTGATCCCAGGTTTTCGGGTTTTGACGTTGTGCAATTGTGTTACTAGATGGGTAACTCTTTCTCTCTCCTGTTCTACACAAAGGTTAATGCTCTGCCTTTAATTATTGGTTCAGTAGGTTGGAGCGTGAATGCCAGGCAGATACCACACAAAATCTCCACTTGTTTGGGCAGAGTGTCCAAAAGAACCTTGAGCTAAGCCGGAGCCTGGCATCTGGCTAGAACTTGACTCAAGAATTCAATGGCTCGCCCAGTTCTAGTGTTATAATACACGTTGGAGGAACGTAGAACTTGCCAATAAACTAAGCATTTATGCTTCCCAACATACTCTTAAAAAACAGGGTGGATGATTCTTCCCCCTGCCTCAGTTCTGGAGACGGGGTTGAGCAAGGTCGACTCCATTTGCAAATACTTGCATAGATGTGTCTTTGAAGTTCCCATATGTTTTGATTTTATGGCTGTACCCATATGGCCTACTCTCTAAACCTCCACTAATCACTAGTGACACTTTCTGTCTTGCTGGAGCAGGGGACAGCACCAAAAAAAGTTTGCTGACATTTTGATCTGGACGAATAACACCTTAATCCTTTCCAGCCAAGGAAGTCTGACAGTTTTGTGTGTCTGTGTGTATGTGTGCACATGCTCAACTGCATAAAGAAATAAAGAATCAACACATCCCTCAACACAACAACTGTTGGCTGACTTACAGAAAGCATCTCCCCGCAACATCTGGCACTGAAGATGCACTTGCCTACCGACCAATGCTTGCTAGTGATCTGCTGACTTGTGGCCACTACACATCTCACTTTCAGGCTGCCTTGGGCTCAGCCTAAAATGCACAGTTGAAACTACAGAGAGAAACAAAGGCAGGCAGAGACTGACTGGTTCTCAAGCACTGAGTGTTGCTTTCAATTTTATTGCCAGTGTCAATCCGGTCCACCTGCAAACAACTAAGCATGAAAGCTGAATCCCCTCATCAGCGAAGTGCAGATCCTCACAACGACAAGACGTGCATAGACCTTTAGTGATGCTATTCTGCATGTGTGGAATTGAGTACTGTCCACTGCAACTGGGCTGGCACTAAGCCAGAAACTCTACTCAAAGGCTTGATGTTCTGCCTCACTGCTACTTGGAGGACTACCTCACTCCAAACCCATCTGCCAGCCACAGGAGATGCAAGAAGCTGAAACAGCCCCTAAGTCATTCAGGCAATAGTCAACAGAGACTCTGAAGAATGATGATGTTGATTCAAGTGCAGGTAAGGTGCCACAAAGTACACTAACCTTGCTTGGCAAGGGCACTCTACTGCACTGTTTGCTACTTTGTTACTCTGGGGAATCCTGCAGTAGCCCTGGCATTCCCTACTCTACAACTGGCTTTGGGCACAAGGCCATCACTAGTATCTGAATGGGTACTGAGGGATTGTCATCTAGGCACACTTGAGGTCTCATTACTAAGCTGGACTCTGCAGTGGTCTAGCACCTGGAAGTCCCGTCAGCCCCAAGACCCTCCGCTCAAAGATTGACAAAGGTTCCTTTGTGTGAGGGTGTTCCTTTAGGCACTGACCAGAAACTTGACTTTAAGGTAGAAGTCAATTCTAAGCCCTCATCCCAGCACTATGAGCTGCTGACCATGAGTTGGACCTCTAACTGGCACAAGATATAGCCTTCAATCACAGTGAGGACCTCAGTGCCTCAAGATATTTGGTGAGGCACCTAACAAAGGCTCTGATGAAAAATTCAGGGTGGCAATAACTTTTCAAGATTATACTCTCGAGACCTGAATCTACTGTCATTGTCTCCTTTGCACAGCTCTACAATTTTAAAATAGTTAGTTATGTCCCTGTTGTAGCACTGAGTTCCCAATCAGTTTAATTGTGGCTGCAGGACATGTATTCTGCGCTATTTGACTCAACCTTCACACCACCGTTACATAAGCGAGACTTTGAATGCTCGCCACGCTAGCCCAGAGGATAGAGGAAAATTTGTAGGCCTAACTTTTCACTCCAGACACATTACTAGTCATTGTGAAGTGGCCACTCAAGCAATTGCATCAATAATTGTGGTTCTTTTTTTTGTCTCCCCTCAAAAAAGAGACAAAAAATCTAATCACGAAGTGGGGGTCGAATACCGATTTCTATGGACACTTCAGTTTTCACAGGGGATCGAAATTCCAAGTTATGCGATAAATTTTCAGATAAAAATAAATTATTAAGCCTCTTATGTCTCATTTCCAAGTAAAAACTTAAAATACGAGATTTTCCATACATGCTAAATACTTTTTCTGGGTAGTGGTACTTAACAGGTTTGGTAAATATGTCATCCTTTTCTGACCTACTTGGAATTGGGGGGGTCCCCTTTCTTTCATCCTAGGAAGAATAGAGCACCTCATTTTATCCTTCTTTTGATTCAGTTTAACCTAGTATGCAAGTTGTTTGCAAACAGCATAGACGTCCTCCCCGATGGGTATAACACAGCCCCCTGCAGCCTTTGCAGTGCAGGGGGCCTCAAACCCACCAAGGGCCCCCCAACCCTTCAAGAAGAGTCGATTCAGCTCAAGGTCAATTAATCTGTTAGATATGCGTGATTTGGACGCCTCTCGTCACATTCTCCAGGGGGCTCCTTCATTTGTATTACGCCACTGCCATCCAGTGGCGTGACAAACCTTGACGGGGCCCTCCTGCACAATACATGGAGGGCCCTCCCACGCTCGGTCAGTCAGGAGCTCTCAGGCCAGGTGCCCGCTGCCGGTGCACAGTGCCATGGGACCCCCCTGGAGCTCGGGGGCCCCCCCACACACCACAGGGACTGTGGGGACTATTTTTATATCGGTGCCGCCATCGCCACAAAGATGGACACCCCATGTTCTACACATGCGATACTTGTTATCAAAGAATATGCCAATAGATTCGAGCACTGCTGTGCTCGGATTTTGGTCTCCTCAGTAAGCCTTTGACTGTTCCTTTAATCATTCTAGCAGGAACAGATCCGGCCTGTATCAAAGACCGATGCACTGAGGCAGGAACTTCTCACAACCTCAAAGGAACAGCAGGGTCCCCTCTGATTGTGGCAGCCTAGCCGAGGGTCCACACATGGCTGCCGGAGTGAATCTCCGTGCTGCTGGGACATCCACAGAAGATTTGAATGCTATAAAATAATGTGTCTACAGCTTAATAATTAGGGGTCCTCGGGTGAACTTCGCTCTGTTATACCCAGCTCGAGCTTTTCAATTCCACTTGAGAAACGGCGCCGGGAGTTACTGCAGGGAAAGTGCATTTCTGTGTGCTGCAGTAATCAGGAGTGACCTTTCCTTTGTGCCCCGGGGGTACGGACTCAGTTCATTTGTAATTCTCCGAGGCAATAAAGAGACCACTGAATTGCTCCCCGGTAGAATACAATGCGTCTAAGTAGGTTACAGTGTTCTCTCTCAGAGTCGTGAAGCAAAATATTTCCAAACTAAGTGGTTGTTTGTGTCTCCGTCCATAAAGTGGTAGTTTAGGCTGGGATATTTCTGTTGGCGAAGGAACATGACTGATTTACATATGGATCGACCATATCTATAGTGGCACGGGGAACAAAAATATGGATTTGGCAGGCAGCCCAGAGTAGATACCTCTGAGTCTGAGTCACACATTTCACCCATCAATTTTGGTCATCGAGTAATGGTACACCTAGGGGGACATGAAGCATCCTAACCCCACCTGTCTGCCTTACTGATATGAAGGCCAGGACGCAAAACATTTCACTCAAAGTCAATCATCGAAAATCAGATGTAAAAATGTTTGCAAATTGACAACTGCGAAATGAAAGTGTAAATTACATTTTAACATATCTCTGGCGCACACTGCCAAAGTAGTACATGGACTTATCACAGGTATGTGCATTCTGCAAGGCTCCACAGAGTTGAGGTAAGTCCTTGCTTTGTTTTATTCAGTTGCTTCAAGTTGAGATTATTTCAAGAATTCAGCCCTTCGCTTTTTTATGTGTACTTCAGTGTGATGCCCTAAGTGCTATGGGAATGCCCAGATGTGGGTCCTGTACTCATTTTGCTGCTTGAACCCAGCCACACCTGCCTGGCAAGCCTCCAGCTAGGGTGAAATCGATCTAGAATTGTTTGTGTTTGGGTTCAGACAAGACCTGGCTTTGCAGCTTGGGCTGGACCGTTCTACTGGACCAGGATAAAAGCTGCTTTGCGTGCAGCTGGGTCTAATCTGAGGTGGCACTATGGGCACAAAAGACAATGCACTGAGGTGCGTCTCCAAGTAATTACCATTGTCTGAGAATAATTCAGTCACCCACCCATCATTTTTTTGTGTACTTCAGAGAGCACTCTAGGCTGGATAGAGGGCTAAGGGAATGTCAGGCGTGACACATGTACATCTCTGCTGCTACAGAAGGATGAGTTGTTTCTCCTTGGCAGCAGTGAAAATGGCAACACAAGTGGGCACTCCTAGCCAGGTGATGGTCATGAATACCATGTCTTCTGGACTTTGCCTTTATATCTCTGGGCAAATCTTCGCCCCATTGCAACCCTTCCCAAACTTTTGAAATTTTTGGAACTTTAGTAGCATGATGCTGTCATGTGCAATTAGCCTCCAAGGAGGTTAAGTTAGCACACGTTTGAGGGTCCTTTTCCCAAAAATTATTTTGTATTATGTAAAGCAGTACTACTTACTTACCACAAAGTGCTATTCACAAACCTACAAGTGTAAATGTCCAGCTCGGCCTCTCATACCTTTTCTCTTGGGAGATCCTCACACATGTAAATTTACTACTTAGTAGTAAATATGGAAGGGACCATGGGGAGTGGTTGGAACAACCAGCATTTTTACAACTACATTGGAGAGGTTGAAGTAATAAGGGGTTTAGAGAGTGTTGGGGAGAGGTTTTGGAAGGGACATGCATCCACCCACAAAACAGTAACCCCATTGCTATTCACAAACTAAAATTCAAACTGCCAGGAAGGATCCAAACAGTATTAAATGTGGTCCAGATCAGAGCAGGAGTAAGCCCAGCACCACACATGACCAACAACTAGTACTGCAACTCTCTCCTACAGAACATTTTGGAGGTAGGGTCTTAAAATAGAACCAAATCGAAAATAATATTGCATCAATTAAAATATTTAAAATAGTTAAACATATAAATGCATTTAATTTAATGTTTTAAAAAACCTAGAGATAAAGCATACTTTTATTTTATACTAACATTTTAATAACCTTTTCTTAGTTAAAAACTTAGTGTTGCATTGAAATCTATTTCAAATATTTGTATTTGATTTCACACCACTTTTAATAAATATTCTTACATAAAACATTTTTACTTATTTCTGGTGGGATTTTTTTTTATTTGCACTTCATAAAACTGATATTTTGTAATTTTTATTTTGTTCTACAATTAAAGTAAATATAGAAAATTAATTTGATATTTAGCATAAAAAAATGACCAACCTGGTGGTTTTCTTTTTTAATAATTTGTTCTGTTAATAAATTCATTTGCATTACACACTTCTTTCAAAGATACATACATGTCAATTTTATTTCATTACTCATATATAAACCTTGTTTCATTTAAATTATAGATCCATAAACGTTGATATAATTAAACCAATAAAGCACAGCTTTAATCCGTGTCTAGTGTTGGACAGCAGAATTCTGGTTCATTCATGTGACACCTCGCTGGTTTACCAAGCTGATGTCCTCTATCCATGTGTAGCTGCTCCCCCCTTCAAATAGACAAAGTACGTCACCGTCAACACACATTGTACTGTGGTCCTTGGTAAGAACATGCAGAACGAACTGTGTTGATGAGAATGGTCTCCTTCTGACTTCTCGGTACTACCTCTCCGTGGCCAGAGGTACGGCATAATACCCCTCCAAAGAGTGACCACAGCATCATATTATTCTTTGCTGGTTGGTTTATCTAAAGATCTGTACCCACCTCAAAACTCATGAGATTGCACACCTTTACTTGTAGGATCCCCCATCACAAAACGTGGCAAAGAGGAAGTGAGCAGAACACTTCCCATCCCCTACACTGATTATCACAACATTTTTCCTAATTTCCTCCAACTTAAGCTGCCACATTCAACACCAATACCTTCTCTACATAAGAGTGCATCACTCAATAGCTACTGAGCACACAACTAGAGAGCGAAGAGACTTAGGTCCTCATGAATTAATAGTCATTCTCCGCCAACCAAAGGATTATTGGAGGGTAGCTTGACCAACTACTGCGTTCATGCTGGAGTCTGATTCAAGAAAGAAATGTTTGGTAAAAGCAGCTGCTTTACAGATGTCTTACATTGGACATTTTTTAACCAAACAGTAGTCCTCACTTTTCTTTTTGTCGAATGAGCTCCTAGATTGCTGGGTAAACTTTTGGTAGCCAATGGATAACAATGAGAAATGCAAGAAAGTATCTCTTTGTGTGTGTCTGGAGTGCAGAGATGCCTCTTATGTGAAAGGAAATCATGTGATGGGTGATTACCTGTGACGGCTTAGAAGCACTTCTGCTACCGGAGTCTTGCAGTCCCCATTGACTGTGTCCGACAACCAGAGGTGGCAACAGCCATGCCGGAGGGTGACTGAGCTTCTCGCAGTCCTGCTGGAGGGGACAAGATCAGTTCGTGTTTGAGTCACAGTACCAAGTTCTGTGGAAGAAACAGGTTATGCTTGGGCATGGCTTTCCAGTGGGAACACCAGTGGTTCTTTCTTGAATGTTGTTCTTTCTGGAGTACAACGTGGAATGTGGTTCTGGAGGTTTTTCTGTCTGGAATGCAAAGTGACTGTGTCTGCACTACCAGCTCTGTGGAAAAAGC
The DNA here is from genome assembly GCF_031143425.1 of Pleurodeles waltl. Lineage (NCBI taxonomy): Eukaryota > Metazoa > Chordata > Amphibia > Caudata > Salamandridae > Pleurodeles > Pleurodeles waltl. The sequence continues at coordinate 47,170,327 of NC_090450.1, forward strand.
ACCTCATTCACCACTTCTGTGTTTCTTACAAGTGACATTTCAATCCAGTTATGCTTGCCCACCAGTTCCAAACATACATACCAACAACATCAGTGACACTGATCTCACAAAGAGGGCAAAGTGATGCCACAGCCAGGTGGCATTGCTGCCTGACACAAAGGGCAGACACACAACACAGCCAGTCATGGGCCTCCAGCACCACAGGTCAGATCCAGATGCACCTTTGAATTTTTCTTGCCCTGGGGATGGTTGCACCTATATTAGCACTTAACGGATGAGCATTTCACTTACCTATTATCGAAGCAAAATGGTAATATGGTGTGAGAAAGTGGTTCATTAGTTGGGGGAGGTTGGTATCCACCACAAGTAATAAAGTCATTATCTTGTTAGTTCCAGTCAAAGGTTTCAATAATTTAAACCTAATTTTAACCTCTGGCAGCTATGGAGCAGGATGAGCAAGATTAACTAAGAAAAACATTTAGAACTGCCAAAACAGCTCGAAAGTTGAAACCACAACATAATAGACATTCCACTCCAATATATAAATATAGAGAAACTGGAGATATGATTTTTCTAAAGATTTAAGAGGTGAAGTAGCTCAAAGAATTTGAACGCAATAATCTAGGATCTAGGACCTATTTGAGGACTGTAATGGAGCACAGGTTGGGTACACCAGGAAGATTGGCACCGCTAGGGGTTAGAAGTTGGGACGTTTGAAAACATTTGTAAGTCCCAGAAAACATTTGTATGTCCCAGTATGAAAAGGGACTTTGTTGTTTTTCTGAGGAAAAACCCTTCCTCATGCGAGACACACCTGAAATGTAATCAAATGCCAGGGAACTGCGGGTCAGATACCTTCTGTGGTCGGTCTCCTTGAAGGTTTGGAGCAAATGTTTTCATAAAATTCCTAAACTTCTTTTGGTGCTCAAACAAATACACCTCCAAACCCCCTAGGACATCAGGGAGAGCACTTAGAGAATGTCAGACAGAGGGCAGCAGTAAAGTCCAGTCCAGGTCCAGTTATGTTATGCAAACTTATAAAACACATAGCTGCCCCCCAGTGGGGCTTCCCAGCGCTGGCCTCCTACAACCAGCATGACTCACCACAGAACCGGAACATAAAGAACAATGCTCCAAAAAGCCAGGTCTTCAACTGCTTTCTAAAAACAGAGATGGTTATGAGTATTGCGTACATGTAGAGGTTGTTTTTTCCATAAAACTTAAGCAATTCTCTAAAGGAGCGACCTCCCAACCTGGCCCTATTGGTATGAGGTATCACCGCCAAATTTAAGCCAGCTGGTTGGAGGGCCCTGGTCGGTGTCTATGACTGCAAAAGGGACACTAAACTAGGTGCCTCCTGCTTGTTCATACTCGGGTGAGATATGCACAAAGCCTTAAACTGAATTTGTTTCTCTATCAGGAGCCAATTAAGTTTACAAAGCAGCTTAGAGGCAGAGCTGAATTTAGGCAGATGAAAAAATAATCTTGCTGCTGAATTCGGAATGATCTGCATATGTTTTTACATACCTAGTGGCTCCCAAATAAAGAATATTGTAATAGTCGAGGCAGGAGGTGAAGGCTTCTAAGGGTGCCAAAACAGATTGCCGACAGAGGCTTGACTTGTGACTAAAATTATAATGCATCATCGACTCAGACACCCAGATTTTTTACAACTGGTTTGACTATGGAGGGGACCCTAGCGCTGTCAGCCACCAGTGATCTCTCCGTATATGAGAAAGCTTCATAACAAGAGAATCCCTGTTTTATTGGCATTCAACTTCAGGCAGTTAGGATGCATCCAATCAGCATCGACAGCCATATGCTTCTAAAAATTGCAGCACCCTCCGTAGACTCCAATGGCAGAGAGACATTAAGCTGTGTAGCATATGCGTAGGATACCAAAGAAATCCCAAACGATTTCACCACGCCTGCCAGCAGCCTAACGCAGATGTTAAAGTGGGTGGAACTTGGCCCGAGCCTGAGGAAGTCTGTGTTCTAGAGTTTTCTTATAAGATGAAAAAGGGGAGATATCACCTGAAAGGATCGAATTCTTTACACAATGTCCTCTTTATTTTTTTTATGTTTTTGGCATCCCTCAGAGGATCAGCCTTATTATCTTTGGAGATCTTTCCTTCCTTGGACTTCAAGTCGAGGAGGGTCCACCTTCCTGAGGCCCTGGGGGCCTTGGAAGTGCCCTCCCGTAAAACATGTGCCATACACAATTTATCATCCTTTAATGTAATTTTACAAAGTTCTAAGTTATTTCTATCCACAGAGTTTTTCTTTTGTAGACCTTCTGACAGTGGAAGGTTTCCCCTGCTACTTTTTATAAAACTTCTCAAACTCCATGAAGTTCTTGAAGATTGGCAAGTTAAAGCAAATAAACAATGTGCAGTGGAAAAAGCATTTGCAAGTTGAGAAGCCCCTAGGTGATGCAGGTGTTTCTTAGGACAGAGCCTATTAGAGCCTAGCTTGGGGTGACAGCAGTGCTCCTGGTGTGGTGTGTACTATATGTATTTATCGGATCGTAAGTATAATGGCAAATAATGCAAATGTGGACTGTTCATGATCTAATCAGGGGCGGTCCCTCCACGTAAGCGGAGGTGAGTCACCCAGCTAAGAAAAATGCCCCAGGTCACAAAAATAAAATGGCAATAAACTTTGTTTATTACTATTTTTTTTTTCAGCGCCCCATCCTGAACTGAGTGTCAAGACGGGGCAGGGCAATTGCTGCCGAGTGGCAGCAGGAAGCTGTGCACTTGTTTAAAGTGTGCATATCCTTTAGCCAGCCGTCTTGAGATGGCCAGCCTGACTTGCACACTCTAAACATCTCTAACCAGACAGCTGGGTTAGAGGAGGCACAGGCTTCCATCTCTCTGGGGAGTGTTTAGAGAGCCCACTCCCATTAATCCTGGTTACCAGTATGAAAGCAGCGCCAGGATTGGCTAGTGCAGTTTCCTGGGTCCCGGAGTCCGTTGGACCCAGGAGAGACGTCGAGAGGAGGATGTCCTTCCAAAGGTAAGTGTAGTTTTTTTTCTATTTTCTTATTATTGTAACCCCCCCTCCCCCTTGTAAGTAAGAGCCAGCACCTCTGGATCTAATGTACTCATCCTTAAACTGAGCACTGACGCACTTCCTTTCACTCTGTTTCATTCCACTCGAGGCTTACGTTCAGTCACATGATCACAGCGACACGAGAAGGGCATCCCAATACACAACATGTATTACAATGATACACCTTCCTGATGGGGCACACATAACCAGTGCCACCGGAATTATGCGGCAACAGAGGACCCAATTGTGCAGCAGGGGTATGAAAAGATGCGTAAGAAATGCTAAATACTGTGGCATGATGTGGCAGCATTATTTTAAGGTGGTGTTGGTTTAACACATTAATGCTAGGTGCACACAAAATAACACTTCATTAGTACCAGCTACACGCCTAAGAACTGCAATCAGTAACTGGACAGTAACAGTTTACTCTGGCAAAAGATCTCCCACTTAGTTGCACCACGTATGATGCTTTATTTTAAGTAACTTTTGATCCGTTTGAGTTAAAACTTTTTTTTTAAATCTGTCAATTGCGTAGCAGCTGAAGGTGTTTGTGGCCACTGTGATAAATTCATAATTATACAAAAATCGAAGTGGCTGAAAACTTCTAGTGCACTTAATCACCCACACGTAGGGTGACCAGATGTCCCGGATTTCCACAGACAGTCCTAGTTTTTAGAGGACTGTCCCGTGTCCCGACGCTTCTCTTAATTTTAGACGGAGTGGGGAGCAGAGAGAGGTGGGTGGGGGGGGTGGGGTTGGGGGTGCAGGGTGGGAGGTCAAGCGATAGCTAATTTTATGTGTGTAGTCTTGTAAATATGTGTGTGTGTATATATATATATATATGTGTGTAAACACACACATGTATAGGCACACATTCGCAAAGGTACCCCCAAAAAAGTCACGCCAGATATGAAGATGAGTGTAAAGTTCTTAGTCCTTCTTTAATGTCTGACCTGTCCTAGTTTTTGCTCCTCAAAATCTGGTCACCCTACCCACACGTTCCAATACTGAAATAAACTGATATAAAGTTAACGCCTTCCATCAGTTCCTCGTTTTCCCACTATTTTCTTAAGTGAAGCGCCAATATCGATATTAGCGCTCCATTCAGGTACAGACAACCCTCACCTCTCTCCCCCCTCCCCACCCCACCCAACACACACACACAGAGGCCACACTTTACTTCAACTTTCTTTCAACCAAGAACTCCCAGTGGGTGTAGCGTGCTACTCGTCTGGAAGCGCGCTTCTGCTCCTCATCGTGTGCTAGGCGCTACATAAATGTAAGCGCTATAAAATACAACGTAATAAATGCTAAGGATTTCCCGTACTGACGCTATGGTTTTATCTCTGTGGCATTCTCGTTCCTTCCCATTCACGCTCTGCCTTTCGGCGCTCGCTGCTCTCGGGTTTTTCTCCACTTTCCTCGGGGTCAGGACTCGGAGGCTCGGCTGAAAAGGCTCTTTTTACCAGATGAACGAGCCGGGGCCGGAGCGCTTTACTAAGGCGGCCGGCTTGGGTTTCATCGTCCCCTGTCTCAGCTGACTCAGGAGGTGCTGGATTTCTTTACACGGATTTTCGGTCGCTCCTGCTTTTCTCTTTCTGTTTCGCGATGACAGGGCGCGCCCCCTCGAGGGCTGAGTGATAGCAACACACAGGTGCATTGTCCGTGCTGAGATGTACAACTCGATCGCCCAGCCTCAGCCCGTCCTGATTCTACCGCTTTTTAAGTGTAAAAAAAAATAGAAGTGAAAAAAATCTACAAATTAAATAACTAGAATACGTTGTGCTTTAAACGTGATTTTGGAATTTGGAATAAAGAGCTTTACACTGTCAAACGATCTGTTTTTTTCTTTCATCTTCTCTCCAAATTTTAGGGAACCGGGATTTCAACTTTAAAGATGTGGTTTGACCCCAAAAATCTGATGTATGCAATTATGAACTTTTCTAGCGTCCTCCCCAGCCCCCAACAAAAAAAAAAAACAATAATGCAAGCTCTTCGTGGAAGCTGAACACACTTACCTGGGGCTGGATTTTACTCTAACACACAGCTAGGCCTTTTAATATCTCATTCCTCGGTGCTTAATTTGTAAATAAATAAATAAGTGCAGGTGTCTAAAATGTTTCTTAGAAAGCCACCCCACACGTCCATCATGGGGAGCACCCCAACAGACAAAATGATATTTGTCGAAGTGCTGAAAACCAGCAACCTGTGCTTGAAGAAGATAGCATCAAGGAAGTTTATACCATGGAGAGAATATGAAAAGTAAGATTTTTGGTTAGATAAGCGGAGAGGCCACATATGGCCAGGGTGCCCACGAGAAGGGAATAAGTAAGTGTCTCGGCATTATGAAAAATTGAGCGATATTGTTACTTTTAGGAGTTAGAGTGAACTTGGAGACATGGCTCAGCACCTGTGAATCATAGAAAATTGAGGAAAGAGATCCCCAGCGTTGTCAAAGGAGTAGAGGCCCCCGAGGCTGCTGAATCCCAAATTGATACTCTAGTTCAGAGGTTTCTAGAGTTGGGCATGTGGCTGACAGGTTTCAATATGATAATGGACATGTGCACTAAATAACCCCTGAGAAAGAGAGCAGATGACCATTGAAAGTAAGAACATACGAGAATGCACAAAGTTACATTTTTCAAACTTCATGGTTTAGGAAGCAGGGGCGTTCTGTGTCTTAGATAAGAGACGGCAGCTTTTAGTTAGAAAGTTGTAGCATTGCCAGGTACGCAGCAATTACCATTAATGCCAAAGTCATTCTTGCATATTGAAGATTAACATATGTCCCATCCTCACCCGAACATCCTTAGAGCCTATAAGGAAGGCTCTAAGGATGTTCGGGTGAGGATGGGGTATATGTTAATCTTCAATATGCAAGAATGACTTTGGCATTAATGGTAATTGCATGGGAACAGTGCAGGAATACCTGTGGGTCATTTCAAATGTATTGGGAATGTGGAGTTAGGAGAAGTTTAGGCAATGGTGTTTACAGCATTATTGACGATATGAAGAAGGTGGCTTGGCCACTGTATTTGGGGGTGAGCAATGTATTATTTCCGATCACTGGGCAAGGATAAGATTGGGATATACGATCAAGGGGATGAAGTGGATTTAGAGGTAGTTGTGCAATAATCAGTCTCGAAAATGAGAGATCGACAAGGCGGATGAAGTGCCCACTGAGGGCTGTTGCATGAACATAAATCCAGCATTACATGTCCTTAGGAGCAAGGCTTCAGCTTAATCTAGAACCACGAAGGAAGATACAATGGGCATTAGAGGTCAATGGGGCAATGTTCAACAATCAGCAGAGAGGATTAGGTGGGCTTGGAAGCTTAAAAGGAAGAGGAGGTAGGCATTTGTAGAAATTGTTGCAGAAGATGAGGTGAGCCATGGAAGTGATTTTAAAATATGAGGTATGCACTCTAAAGAGCTAGGGAGTGAGCATAATGTATACATTCTTAAGGGTTTAAGGAGTGAGGGTGACGTTTGGATTCTGAGGGTTTAAGGAGTGAGGATGAGGTGTGCGTTCTAAAGGGCTTAAGGGATGAGGGATAGGGTGTGTATTCTGAAGGGTTTAAGGAGTGAATATGAGGTGTGCATTATAAAGGGCTTAATTGATTAGGATGAGGTGTGCATTATCAAGGGCTTAAAGAATGAGGATGAGGTGTGTATTCTGAGGGTTTAAGGGGTGAGAATGAGATGTGCATTCTAAAGGGCTTAAAGAATGAGGATGAGGTGTGCATTCTGAGGATTTAAGGAGTGAGAATGAAGAGTGCGTTCTGAGGGTTTAAGGGGTGAGGATGATGTGTGCATTCTGAGGGTGTAAGCAGTGACACAGAGGTGTGCATTCTGAGGGTTTAAGGGGTGAGAATGAGGTGTGCATTCTAAAGGGTTTAAGAGATGAGGGATAGGGTGTGTATTCTGAAGGGTTTAAGGAGTGAATAAGAGGTGCGCATTATAAAGGGCTTAATTGATTAGGATGAGGTGTGCATTATCAAGGGCTTAAAGAATGAGGATGAGGTGTGCATTCTGAGGGTTTAAGGGGTGAGAATGAGATGTGCATTCTAAAGGGCTTAAAGAATGAGGATGAGGTGTGCATTCTGAGGATTTAAGGAGTGAGAATGAAGAGTGCGTTCTGAGGGTTTAAGGAGTGAGGGTGAGGTGCGCATTCTGAGGGTATAAGGAGTGAGGAAAAGGTATGCATTCTAAAGGGTTTATGGGATGAGGATGAGGTGCACATTCTGAAGGGTTTCAGGAGCGACAGTGAGGTGTGCATTCTAAAGGGCTTAAGGGATGAGGATGGGTTGTGCATTCAGAGGGTTTAAGGAATAAGAGTGAGGTGGGCATTCTTAGGGTTTAAGGAGTGAGGATGGGTTGTGCATTCTGAGGGTTTAAGGAGTGAGGATGACGTTTGGATTCTGAGGGTTTAAGGAGTGAGGATGGGGTGTGCATTATCAAGGGTTTAAGGGATGAGGATGATGTGTGCATTCTGAGGGTGTAAGCAGTGACACAGAGGTGTGCATTTTGACGGTATAAGGGCTGAGAATGAGGTGTGCATTCTAAAGGGCTTAAAGAATGAGGATGAGGTGTGCATTCTGAGGATTTAAGGAGTGAGAATGAAGAGTGCGTTCTGAGGGTTTAAGGAGTCAGGATGAGGTGCGCATTCTGAGGGTTTAAGGAGTGAGGAAGTGGCATGCATTCAAAAGGGCTTACGGGATGAGGATGAGGTGCACGTTCTGAAGGGTTTAAGGAGCGACAATGAGGTGTGCATTCTAAAGGGCTTAATGGATGAGGATAGGGTGTGCAATCCGGGGGTTTAAGGAATAAGAGTGAGGTGTGCATTCTTAGGGTTTAAGGAGTGAGGATGAGGTGTGCATTCTGAGAGTTTAAGAGGTGAAGATGAAGTGCGAACTCTGAGGGTTTAAGGAGTGAGGAATATGTATGCATTCTAAAGGGTTTAAGGGATGAGGATGAGTTGCACATTCTGTGGGTTTAAGGAGAGAGAATGAGGTGTGCATTCTGAAGGGTTTAAGGAGTGAGTATGATGTGTGCATTCTGAAGGTTTAAGGAGTGAGGAAGAGATATACAACCTAAAGAGCTTAAGGGATGAGGATGAGTTGCACATTCTGAAGGGTTTAAGGAGTGAGAATGAGGCAATTTGGGAGGATAAAGGGAACATTGGAAGCGCACAAGGATGTGGAGAATGGTGACATGTACATTTCTGCTTCTTAACTGTGAATGTTCGAGAGATCATTAGAGGCAATTCGGAGGACGAATTGTAAATTGAAGGTCAGTGGAAGGTTGAGGTGGGCATTTGTTTAGAATTATTTGTGGATAAGGATGATTGATAGGATACTATTTATGTGTGAATGGTGTAAGCATTATAGGCTGTAAGGTCATTGAGGAGCATGTGGTGGACATTTTTTAGGGATAAGTGGGAGGGCGGGGTTATTTACGGATTTACGGTCGGGAAACATCTACAATAACGACTCCTGAAGAATGATGCCGTGAACAACGCAAGCGTAACCACGCTTGCCAGAACAACGACTGCCTTTTTCTCTGCCGTAACCACACATGTGCTGAACAACGCATATTCGTGGTTAAGGCAGAGAAACAGGCAGAGTGGATCAGGAGAGGGTGCGTCAGGTAAGTGGGGTTGGAGCAGGGTTTAGAGTAGATTTTTGGGGTGGGGTGGATTAAGGGCTTGGGTTGGGGGTCAGGGTAGTTTTGTTTTTGGGGTGGGGGATGGACAGTCATGGTAGTTTTGTTTTTAGGGGCAGGGTAGTTTTGTTTTTAGGGGTGGCGGGTGGGGGGATTTGGGTAGTTTTGTTTTTAGGGGAAGGGGTGTTGAGTCAGGGTAGTTCTGTTTTAGGGGCTGGGGAGGGGGGATCGGAGAGTTCTGTTTTTAGGGGTGGGGTGGGGGGTCAGGGTACTTTTGTTTTTGGGGTGGGGGAAGGGTATTTCTGTTTTTAGGGACGGGGTGTGAGGTCGGGGTACTTTTGTTTTTGGGGTGGGGGTCGGGTAGTTTGGTTTTTAGGGACGGGCTGGGGAATCAGGGTATTTTGGTTTTTAGGGGTGGGGTGGGTAGGGTAGTCGGGTAGTTTGTTGTGTAGGGGTGGGAGATCTGGGTAGTTCTGTTTTTAGGGGCGGGGTAGTTTTGTTTTTGGGGGTGGGAGGTCGGGGTACTTTTGTTTTTGGGGGTAGAGGGTCGGGGTACTTCTGTTTTTCTGGGAGGGGGTGGGGAGTCAGGGTACTTTTGTTTTTGGGGTGGGGGTCGGGGTACTTTTGTTTTTAGGGGCGGGTGGGGGATCAGGGTATTTTGTTTTTTAGGGGTGAGTACCCGGGTAGCTTGTTTTTTAGGGTTGGGAGATCTGGGTAGTTGTGTTTTTAGGGGCGGAGGTTGGGGGATTGAGGAAATTTGGTTTTTAGGGACGGGGTTCAGGGTAATTTTGTTTTTAGGGGCAGGGTGGGGGGGTCGGGGTAGTTTTGTTTTTAGCGGCAGGGTGGGGGATCGGGGTAGTTTTGTTTTTAGCGGCGGGTGGGGGTTGGGGTAGTTCTGTTATTAGGGGTGGGGTGGGGGTCAGGGTCGTTTTGTTTTTTGGGGTGGGGTAGTTTTGTTTTTAGGGGCGTGGTGAGGGGGTCGGGGTAGTTTGTGATTTCGGGACAGGGGATCGGGGTAGTTCTGTTTTTAAGGGTGGGTGTGGTGGGCTGGGTAATTTTGTTGTGGGGTGGGGGTGGGGTAGTATTGTTTTTGGGGTGGGGTGGGACAGGGAAGTTTTGTTTGTAGGAGTGGAGTGGGGGGTTGGGCTAATTTTGTTTTTATGGGTGGGGTGGCCGGTAGTTTTGTTTTAAGGGACGGGGATGGGGATAGTTTTGTTTTTAGGGGCGTGGTGGGGGTCGGGGTAGTTTTGTTTTTACGGGTGGGGGTGGGGGAATGGGGTAGTTCTGTATTTAGGGGTGAGGTTAGGGGTGGGGTAGTTTTGTTGTGGGGTAGAGGGGTGGGGTAGTTTTGTTTTTAGGGACGGGATGGGGATTGGGTAATTTTATTTTTAGGGGCGGGGTGGGGGGCAGGTTAGTGTTGTTTTTCTGGGGGTGGGGGGCGGGGTACTTCTTTTTTTAGGGGGTGGTGTGGGGTCGGGGTACATTTGTTTTTGGGGGTGGAGGTCGTTTTTTTTAGGGGTGGGGGTTGGGGGGTCAGAGTAGTTTTGTTTTTATGGGCAGGGTGGGGGGATCAGGGTATTTTGGTTTTTAGGGGCAGGGTGGGTAGCCGGGGTAGTTTGTTTTTTAGGGGTGGGAGATTTGGGTAGTTCTGTTTTTAGGAGAGGGGTGAGGGGGGTGGGGTAGGTTTGTTTTCGGGGATGGGATGGAGGGGTTGGGGTAATTTTTTTTTAGGGGTGGTGTGGCGGGGTAGTTTTGTTTTTAGGGTTGTGGGGGGTCTGGGTAGTTTTGTTTTTAGGAGTGGGGGTATTGGGGTAGTTCTGTATTTAGGGACGGGGTTGGGGTAGTTTTGTGGTGGGGTAGAGGGGTAGGGTTGGGGGGTTGGGGTCATTTTGTTTGTAGGGGCAGGGTGGGGTAGTTTTGTTTTTGGGGGTGGGGGGTGAGGTAGTTTTATTTTTAGGGGCAGGGTGGGGGGATCGGGGTAGTTTTGTTTTTAGGGGCGAGGTGGGATGGGATAGTTTTGTTTTTAGGGGCGAGGGGTGGTGGGTCAGGATAGTTTCGTTTTTAGGGGTGGGTGTGCAGGGTCAGGGTATTTTTGTCTTTAGGGTGGGGTCAAGGTACTTTTGTTTTTGGGGTGTGGGGGTTTGGGTAGTTTTGTTTTTAGGGGTGGGCAGTGGGTCAGGTAGTTTTGTTTTTAGGGGCAGGGGTGCGGGGTAGTTTGGTTTTTAGGGGCTGGGGTGGGGGGATTGGGGTACTTTTGTTTTTGGGGGTGGGGTAGTTTGGTTTTTGGGGTGGAGGGTCGGGTAGTTCTGTTTTTAGGGGCAGGAGTGGTGGTCGTTTTTATTTAGGGCGGGTGGGGGGCTCAGGAAAGGTTTTAGGTCTCAGGGTGGGCGGGCGGTGTTGGAGTACTTTTGTTTTTAGGGGTGGGGTTGGGGGGGTCTGGGTAGTTTTAGTATTAGGGATGGGGTACTTCTGGGCCTTAGGGCAGGTGGGGGATGGCATGCTAGAACCACGCATGCCGTTCCCACACATGCCTTTACTAGGCATGCTTTTACAACGAAAAATCGCTGTGAAGGTATGCGTGGTAAAGGCATTCGTGGTAACAACGTGGTCATTGTTTCGACCACAATGTTTAGGCATGCGTTATTATCGCATTTGTTGTTCCATCATACATTCTTAGAGGTCATTAGGGATAAAGAGGCATCCACTAATATTCATGGGATGAGGATGAAATAGGCCCACATTAAAACCCTGGCGGTCGGTGATAAAGTGGCGGTAATACCGCCAAATTCTGACCATGGCGGTGAGGACTCAGATAGACAGCCACTTTACCACACTGACCGCCATGGCGAAAACAACAGCCACCACGGCAGTAGCCGCCTACAGCCAGACGGAAGCGAATGTCCCACCCACTGTATTAAGACCCTGCAATCTGCCACCTTTTCTGGGGCGGTACCAATGACATCAAAAGCCTGGTGGAAACACTGTGCAGAAGTGAAAGGACTCACCATTGGAGACACAGGGATCAACCGCGTCGCCATAGAGCCTGAGCTGCATGTCTTCCCAATGCTCTTCTACGTGCTGCTCCACCACGAACACCAACAACGGCGAAGACGACGACGGTGAGTACAGCCACCTAGCACACAAGAGAGGGGGGAAGAAAACAAGAGTGACACACACTCACGCACAACACACACACCCCACTCCCAAAACCATACACCCAATCAGCTGCAATAATAAAACATATATACCCAGTACCTTGGATGAAAAATGCAAGGACAACATGAATTTATCAAAGTGAGTGTAATAAGATCAACACAGTAGAAATAAGAAATATGCAATGTAACTGGTATATACAAATGTACAGTTCAAGGGACGCTAACCAGTCCTCAGTGTGCGTGGGCCACAGGGCCACAGGCCAAGGTCCAAGGCCTCACTTGTCACCTGCACCAACACAGAGAGAACTCTGCAGGGGCATCAGTTGGAAAATAGGCAGGCACCTCTGGGGAATGGGGAATGGGGGGGCACCTCAGCCAGCAGATGGAACAAGACCAATGGTTCTAGAGGGGCAACATGCCCTGTGCTTGGTCCTGGGGAGTGCGAGGCCACAGTCTCTCTAGTGGGTGACTTGCCAACTTGCTCTGGAGGGGGCAACATGCCCTGTGCTCTTGATCCTGGGGAGGCTGGGGTCAGTGGGTGTCTTACCCACTGGTTCTGGAGAGGGCATCATGCCCTGTGCTATTGATACTGGGGAGGCTAGGGTTGGTGGGTGTCTTACCCATTGGTTCTGGAGGGGGCATCGTGCCCTGTGCTCTTGATACTGGGGAGGCTGGGGTTGGTGGGTGTCTTACACACTGGTTCTGGAGGGGGCATCGTGCCCTGTGCTCTTGGTCCTGGGGAGTGCAAGGTCACATTCTCTCAGGTGGGTGTCATACCCACTGGATTAGCAGGGGCCAGGCTGCACAGCAGCCCATGGAGGCAGGACTACATACTGTCTGCCAGCAGTGACGGCTGCTGAGTCTGGTGGTGGGGGTAGCTCCTTTCCATCCCCTGCAGCCTCGAATGGCTGCCCATTGGTGGTGGTTGTGGTGCTGCTGCTGCTGGTGGTGGTGGGGGGAAGCTCCTGACAATCCCCTGCAGCCTTGGACGGCTGCCCACTGGTGGCGGTGGTGCTGCTGCTGGTGGTGGTGGGGGGAAAGCTCCTGCCCATCCACTGCAGCCTCGGACAGCTGCCCACTGGTGGTGGTGGTTGTGCTCCTGCTGGTGGTGGGGGGAAGCTCCTGCCCATCCCCTGCACAACTATGGTTGGTGGTGGGGGCTCCATCAGAGTCCCTGCTCCTTGCCCTTCCTGGCAGCAGATGGGGCTGACTCCTTGCCCTTCCTGGCAGCAGCTAGGGCTGGCTTCTTGCCCTTTCGGGCAGCAGCTGGGCTGGCTCCTTGCCCTTCCATGCAGCAGCTGGGGCTGGCTCCTTTCCCTTCCGGGCAGCAGCTTGGGCTGGCTCCTTGCCCTTCTGTGCAGCAGCTGGGGCAGGCACACTTTCCTGCAGGCTCCTTCAACCTCTGCACAAGTGCCCTGGATCCTTTCCCACCACGAGTGGGTGTGGAGACTACTAGGCCCGTAAACTGGGTGGCTCAGGTGCTTGCCTGGGTTTTTGCCACCCTGGCCAGACGTAAAGGACGGGAGGGTAGGGAAGAGGTCAATGGCGGAGAGGAAAAGCTTCTTAGGGACATTGGGGCGGGAAGCGGGAGAAGGTTTGGGAGTGGACGATGAGGAAGTGGTTGTAGGAGATGTCTGCTGATTTTGGGTGCAGGTGCATGGGTTGGATGCTGTTGTGAGGTGGATGGCTGTTGGGTGTCTGAGTGCTTCCGTTTGTGTACTTTAGGAGGAGGGGACAGACACAGTGGGAGAGGACACAGGGCATGCGTGCATGGCTGTTGTGGAGGTGCCTACCAGTGAGATGTGTGTTCTGCTAGGTGTGGTGGTGATGCTGGTAGTGGATGAGGATGTAGTGCATGCAGGTGTTAAGTGTAGACGCAACTGGGAGGGAGGTGGAGGGGGAGACAGTGGAAATTGTGGATGTTGGTATGTCTGCATCTGGATGGTGTTTGTATGAGTGCCTGTGGGATGATGTATGGTGCTTGTGTTTGCCTGTGCCACTCTTGTGTGTTGTCTTGTGTGCATGCTCATCTGCCTGTGTGCTTGGGATAGGTTGGGGTTGAGGGGAATGGGCTTAGGAAGAGGAAGGTGGAGGGGGAGGGAGGAAACAGGGACAATGGCTGCCATCAGAGAGGAGGCCAGAGCCTGGATTGATTTCTGTTGTGACGCCAAGCCAGTGTGAATGCCCTCCAGAAATGCATTTGTTTGTTGCATTTGGGCTGCCAGCCCATGTATGGCATTCACAATGGTTGACTGCCCTACAGAGAAGGATCTCCGGAGGTTAATAGCCTCCTCACTCAGGGCAGCAGGGCTCACTGGGGCAGCGCCTGAGGCGAAGGAGATGCCCACCCTCCAGAGTGAGCGGGCACGGGCAACTCGCTGAGGGGCTGCTGGGACAGCAGTGCTGGTACGGGGTGGCAGCTGTACCTGTAGCTGGTTTGGTCACAGAGTTGTCTGCCACCACCAAGGAGCTCCCATCGGAGGAGGTATCAGAGTCTGAACTGTCCCCTCCAGTCTCTGCCATGGTGCACCCCTTGCCCTCCGTCCCACTGGTGCCCTCAGCGTCGGTGGACTCTGTCTCTTGTGTCCTGTGGGATGCAGCTCCCGCCGTCGCCGGTGCCTCTGCTCCTCCACCAGATGATGCTAATGCACATAAAAACAGGGTGACAAAACAAAAAGGGGGGGGGGGAGACAAAGGATACACCTGGTCAGTGGCTGCACCAACACCACCGTTGGCGTACACACCACTCTCACACACAGGAAACAGCCGTACGCACTATGCATTGCACTACCAGTTATTTTGCTAGCCACCACGTCATGGGAAGGGGCACACACCGCCAAATGCAGCACACCTGGAACTCACACAGCCATGACCAGTTGTGGATGCCTACGAGTTAGGTAGCAGGATTATCCCTTCAGGACCCTTGCCACCAGGGGACCTACTCTGCAATGTCAGGCCTGGGGTAGGGGCACCCACTGACACACATCCCCCACCTGGATACCACCCTACCATGCGTAAGTTGTATTGATGGGCACTGTACTCACTCCCTTGTGGCTGCTGTGATGGCCTCATGTGCCCATCCAGGTCAGGATAGGTCATTGCCAGTATGCGGGCAATCAGGGGGGTCAGAGTTCGACGGGCACCCCTGTGTCATAGGGAGGCCATCCCCAGCTGGGCCTCCACCGTCTTCCAGCCCAGCGTCTCCGGTCCTCCCACCGTTTCTGACAGTGGGTGCTCCGCCTGCCGTAGACCCCCAGGGTCCACACCTCCTTGGCGATGGCACGCCATATACCCTTCTTTTGATTGGCGCTGACCTGCAGAGGAAATACACACAGGAAAATAGTATCAGTCAGAAGTCCTGCCTGTTACACTTATGGCCCACCATACCCCTTCACATCACCATTTGCACACACATGGCCCAATACACAGCCAATACGCCACCCAGAGGACATCCACCGGCCCTCCTTACACGAGGCCTTCAGACACACCACTCCATGCATTCATGCCACATGAATCATGCTCACAGTGTACTTAACTGTTAGTCTGGAGGACCATACAGCATTCCGTACTGGGGTAGGACCCCATCCACAAGTCTCTACAACTCCGCCGAGGTGAAGGCAGGGGCCCTTTTCCAGTCACACGAGCCATGGTAGGTTCCAGACACAGGTCACAGCAGCACATGCAGTGTAGGTCCTCTCCTGTTGAAGGTCATGTAGCAAGTGAGGAATCAAATAGAAAATGGCGGTCACATCCATGGCGGTGCATACCCTCACTGCCGGCGTACATCACCATAGGCCACTGTACCCCATAGTGCCCAATGTTAACCAATGAGGAGTTGCACGGCGGTTCCCTACCGCCTCCCTTAACGGCACACAATGTCAGCGGAATTACATCACTTTCATCTGTCCCTCCATACAGGACAGACAGACGCAATTTCCGGGGGGGGTTTGGCCCTGGATAATAACTGCGTCACAGTTAAAATTTGGACATACAGGACAAATCCCACTTACCTAATACAAATTGACATCATGCATTGTACTGTTGTGGCTCCAATGTTCAGTTTGTGACCGGCTCCTCACTCCTTTGTCCCTTAGATTTCTACCGCTGCGGATGAATAGGAGATGGAGACATACCCCTGTGTACAGACCACTGGTGGACTTGGCAACACCGGAGGACAGGCACATCATCCTCACCTACAGACTAGACAGGGCCACAATCACAGAGCTATGTGCCCAAATGGAGACTGATCTGATATCTACTATCCGTCACCTGACTGGGATCCCCCCTCTTGTGCAAGTTCTGTCAGTGCTCCATTTCCTGGCAACTGGTTCTTTCCAAGTGACAGTGAGCTTGGCAGCAGGAATGTCACAGCCAATGTTCTCAATAGTGCTCACCAGAATGTTGTCTGCCCTGATTAAACACATGTGCAGCTACATTGTATTTCCCCAGGTGGAGGATTTGGCCACAGTGAGGGCTGACTTTTAGGCAATGGGACATATCCCGAACATAATTGGGGCGATTGATGGAACTCATATTGCATTTGTGCCCCCCGTCACAATGAATAACTCCATGAATGTACAGATGGTGTGCTTGGCGGACCAGTACATCTCCCATGTCAATGCTAAGTATCCTGGGTCAGTGCATGATGCCTTTATCCTGAGGAATAGCAGCATCCCAAATGTGATGGGCCAACTACAGAGGCACAGTGTGTGGCTAATAGGTGAGCCCTGGTTCCCACCCAGTAGGTGTTGGTGTATTGGTATGGTAATGGCCATATGGGATAGTGTGTGGCTAAATGTTGCCCCTCAATATTTGCTGGTGACTCTGGTTACCCCAACCTATCATGGCTACTGACCCCTGTGAGGAATGCCAGGACAAGGGCAGAGGAACGTTACAATGAGGCACATGGGCGAACAAGAAGGATAATCGAAAGAACCTTTGGCCTCCTGAAGGCCAGGTTCAGGTGACTCCATCTAACAGGTGGATCCCTGTGCTACTCACCCAAGAAGGTCTGCCAGATAATTGTGGCATGCTGCATGTTGCACAACCTTGTCTTTAGACGCCATGTGCCTTTTCTGCAGGAGGAGGAGGCTGGAGATGGCCGCGTGGCAGCAGTGGACGCCGGGGACAGTAAGGATGAGGAGGCAGAGGATGAGGACAACAGAACAGCAGTGACACGACAATACTTCCAATGACACACAGGTAAGACAGTGTTACTTCACATTTCATTGTCGTTATTTTGTATATCTTTGGCACTGGCCAAGAAGTTAGTTCCCACTTCTATGCCCACTTACTGTACCCTTTGGCAATTCATTTTACAGATGTTGGAGACCCACTGTTGCTCCATGTTGTGGTCACTGCAGCCAAATACAGGTCTTTCCTATATGCACAATTACTGTACAGTTGAATTGCAATGTTTGAACCTGGTTAAGCGAATACATACTTTAAAAATGTAACATACTCCACTTGTTTTTTTTCCAAGGGTGGTGTTTATTGAAGTGCTAAGAAGAAGAGGGGCTAAGGCAGGGGGAATGGGTGATGATGGAGGAAAGTCCAGGGTATTGTTCCAGTCTATTTGTAGCACAGGTGCATTGTCCATGGGGACATAGGAAGGGGAGCAATGGCAGTTCAAGATGGACAGGATGACAGAGTGGGACACAAGGGTGACATTCAGAAGAGTCTAATTTCCTTTTGGGGGTCTTGGCAATAGACTCCGGCTTCTACCTGGATCGCAGAGAACGTTTGCAGGGGGAGGGGTGCTGGTGACCTGTGAGCCCTGTGCTGGGGCCTCCTGTCCACTAGCAGCAACGGAGGTGGAAGGCAGTTCAGATGTCTGTCTAGTGGCAGGGGCACGCTGTTGTGAGACTGCCTCCCTCATAATTTTGGCCATGTCTGCCAGCACCCCTGCTATGGAAACTAGGGTGATCCCCTGGTTCTGGCCCTCCTGCAGCCGCCTGTTCTCCTGCACATTGTCCAGGATCTGGCCCATTGTGTCCTGGGAATGTTGGTAGGCTGCCAGGATCTCGGTGAGTGCCTCCTGAAGAGTCGGTTCCCTGGACCTGTCCTCCCTCTGGCACATAGCACTCCTCCCAGCTTCCCTGCTGTCCTGTGCCTCTGTCCCCTGAACTGTGTGCCCTCTGCCACTGACCCCAGGTCCCTGAATGTCTTGGGTATGAGGTGTGCCCTGGGGTCTCTGTAGAGGTAGACACACTGCTGATTGACGTGGCTTGCAGACAGAGGTGTGGGTATGCTGGGTGTGTGCTGTGGTGGTGTTTCCTGATAAGGGAGGCTCTGTGGTGGTGTGTGACTGTGCCTGGGTAACCAACTGTCCAGAGGTCTCTGATGGGCCAGGTAAGTCATCCAGATCCAGGCAACCAGAACTGCTGTCATCACTGTGGGCCTCTTCGGTTGGGGGACTGGATAGTGCTGGCACCACTTCTCCAGTGACATTGGCTGGGATACCTGTGGGGATGTAAATGAAGTGTTATTGTTTCTGTGTGTGACATATTGTGCATCTGTGGGTTGCCCTCTTTGGTTGTATTTGCCCTGGCAGCTTTCACTTGTGTAAGTTGGTAAATGGTGGGCTAGCTGATTCTCTCTAGTGTGCAAGCTTTGGTGATAGCTGTCCATGCAGAGCTGTGAGTGATGTCCATGCATTCGTATGGCATGCAGAGCTTGGCATTGGAATGAGGGGGATGTGATGGTGGGGTGTTGGAAGTGGTGGAGTGATGGGAGGGATGGTGGGAGTGATGGCATGCAGGTAGGGGGGTAGTAGTAGTATAGAGTTGTCTTACCAGAGTCCAATCCTCCTCCCTCTCCAGCCAGGCCCTCAGGATGCATGATTGCCAAGACTTGCTCCTCCCATGTTGTTAGTTGTGGGGGAGGAGGTGGGGGTCCACCGCCAGTCCTCTGTACAGCGAGTTGGTGTCTTGCTGCAATGAACGTACCTTCCCCCACCTCTTTCTGATGTCATCCCTGGTTTTTGGGTGCTGTCCCACGGCGTTGACCACAGCGTTGACCCTCTCCACCATAGCTCCTTCTTCCTAGCTATAGAAAACTGCTGCACCTGTGCTCCAAATAGCTGAGGCTCTACCCTGACGATTTCCTCCACCATGACCCCTAGCTTCTCCTCTCAAAATCGGGGGTGTCTTTGTGGTGCCATGGTTGTGGTGTAAGGTGTGTAGGTGAGGGTTTATAGGGTAATGTGTTGGGGTGTGTGATGTGGGGTGCGTGAGTGGTGTATAGGTGTGAGTGGTATGTGGCTCTGGTTGTTTGAGTGCTCTTGCTGTCTCTCTCTGGTGGCAATTATTTGTATTCGTAAAGAGTTGTGGCTATTGTGGGTGTGTGTTTTATAGTGGTGTGGGTGCGGTGTATGTATGGGTGTCAGGTGTGTGTTATTTAAATTGACCAATGTGGTGTTGTTTTGTATGTGTGTGTGTATTTTGAGCGTGGCGGTATATACCGCCAATGGTTTACTGAGGTTGAATGTCTGCTGTGGTGATTTGTGATTCATAATGTGATGGGAGTCGTTCTGTTGGCGTAACGGTGTCGGTTTGGATAGCTCCAGTTTATCACTGACCTTTGGTGTGCCGGTCTGTGGTTGAATAGTGACGGATTGATGTGTGTGTGTGTCATAATATGATGAATGGATATCCGCTGCGGTATGTTGGCAGCAGTCAGTATGGCGGTAAGTGGGATTTATCGCTAATGTCATAATGAGGGCCATAGTGTCTTAAAGTTTATTTAGTGTGGTGGTTTTGGAGTCCATTGGTTGAGGACCATGTGTGCTTCAATATTCCTCTAGGATGGGTGAAGTGGGTGTTACATCTTCATTGGATGAAAGTGAGTTGGTCATTAGCCTTCATTGGATGAGGATGTTACAGATTTGTCATCTGCGTTCATTCAGAGAAGGTGACTAGGCGTAAGTGGTCTTTGGCAATGACTAGTTAGTGCAAGTGAGGCATAAGGATACCTCGTAGGAGGAACAGACATGCATTACTGGGACAAAGTGCACTATTTATTTTTGCAGTTTTATACAACACGAACATTACCCAGAAGTGTTACAGCACATTATAGTGGAACTAGATATTACAGAAGAATCAACAATTACGTAAATAATTGAGTAGAAGATGTGAAGAGGGACAAGGCTATGGATAGTGTTATACATTATTGAGGTAGAGCGTTGATACAGAGGCCAGGCTGTTGCAGGGAGATTAGAAATGAACTGAAATGTCTTTCAAATAGGAAGGCTTTCAGTTCAGATTTAAAGATTGTCCATGAGATGGGGTGCCTAGTCTCACAGGTGATGTGTTCCAGTCTTTGGTAACACTCTGCTAAGGTATGCAGTATAAAATGTTCCCTTATAAAGGTTGGGGTTTATAGAAGCTGTGCATCAACTTTCCGTTATGGTCTACTCTTGCTGGATTTCTTTAGTTTGGCCTTCTGGTATGGAGGAATTGAAGTGTGAAGGGCCTTGCGAGTGATGCAGCCTGCTTTGTATATATCCTGGGCCACTGGAATTATTCAGTTCTACAACTTTTGCTTTTCTTGCATAAGTATGTAGTTGCTGCATTTGACACATAGGTGCTGATTAAGTGTTTGGCGGACAGAAAAACCCGTCTGCCAACTCCCGACGGTGTGTTCACCGCCATGCGATTGACCTCCTGGCCACCGCTGGCCCCATTATGACTTTCCCGCTGGGCGAAACTCCCGAAAACCAAGGTTTCCGTCGGTCAGCCCAGTGGGAAAGGGGCTGCTGCATTATCGCTGGTTCATAATAGAGCCGGCGGCAATGCTGCTGCACGCAGGGGGCACCAGCACCCTCGAAATGTGCACTGTCAAAACACCAGACAGAGCACATTTCGAGGGTGCTGGGCAGAAGAACCCTGTTGCACACTGCACCTGTTTTTCACCAGCCTTTTATTGGCTGTTGTCCCACTATGAAAAGGCTGGCGGAGAACAAAATTGTAACCAGCAGGACGGTACTGAGCTCAGTGGCGCCCTGGCTGATTGCAACCTGCAGCACCATGAGCCCGTTGGGAGTTGAGATCCTGGAGGCGACGGCGGGAGGTTGGCGGCTGTACCCGCCAACCTCGTAATATGGTGGTCGGACGCCACAGCTGCAGCGGTCCAACAGCCACCATGAGGATGGCCTTCTTCAGATCACCAGCCTTGTAATCTGGCCCATAATCCATCATCTACTGCAAATTGTAACAAAAAGAAATTTGTTTATTGCTCAAATGGACGAAAAGTTGCTAAAAATGAGGCAACAGGTGTTCTTGCATACTTTGAGGCCCTTCACAAAGGCCGACTAGTCAACTTTTAGTTGCTCATTTCTATTTTTGGTTGTTAAACTGGTGCTAATGAGGTGAAATATTTACCCAGACAGTATCACTATGTATAAAAATTACAAAATAATGCAACACATATAAAAAAGAGCCATATTATGCTGCATAATTTGTCGTTTCTTGTTGTATAATTTAGTCAACCCTGCTGCATAATATGGTGCTCTCCTGAGTCAAAATTCCATTGGCCCAGTATACAGCTCTGACTTCACTTTAGTTTCAAGTCTAATTAAGATAAATATTTCAGATTATACCAAGTACTTTCTCTCCTTATGAGGTGGTTAAGCCCTTTGGTCAATAAATAGGATCTTTACATGCTGGGAATGAGGCCTTCCTCCTATACCAGATATTATCTATAAACCGGAGTGAAGGACATCACCTGAGCTCCTTGGGTGGAATCCTGCAAAGCCATTTTCTGGAGCACACCAATGTGTGTGGGGAACCCGCGCGCGGGACACGTGCTCTCTGTGGCTGACGCACGAGGCCACATCCCCCTGCAGACGGAAGCCCGGCCAGTGCCTCGGTCTGGGCCTTTTCCTCTCATTGCGTATTCCGGCCTTGACCCTGCGAGGCGCGCGCCGGTAACAGGATGAGGGTCTGTAACTTGGTACGGAGGTGACATTCAAGTCCGCCCGTCCAAATGTCCAAAGCTGCTGCTTGTGACGTGACCCCGCCTGCTCTCTGGAATCTGTCCTGCCGGCCTCACCAGCCTCTCTGGTCCCGCATGTGTCAAGCGTTGGTGCCCCGGCCTGGGGTTTTAGGGTGGTACACAGAGCCCCAGTGAGGGGAGGGACAATGGGTTCTTTATGGGCACAAGGAGATGGAGGGACTGCATTAGGGCTGAAGAATAACACTGTAAGCTTCCTCAGGACCTGAAGCTCCTGGCATACGTCACGCGCTGACAGTTCTCTGCATGTGAAAATAAATGTGAGGCCTTGGCTTTACGAAGTGATTGGCAGTGCCAATCTGGAGAGGCTGCCATGCGGAACGTGTTGGCAAAGACAGAGGCAATTTAACCTTTGGGGGAGGGGAGGCTTAAGTGTCTAAACAACCTACGGGCAGGGGCACTGGATTTATGGAGCAGGAGAGGTCCACATTATAGGACATGGTTGAGTAAATTATGCGGCAAGAAAAAGGGAAATTATGCAGTATAATGAAGCACATTTTGTACTAATATTAATTCATTATTTCGTTATTTTTAAACCTGTTCACACTCTCTGGGCATTGGTTTCACTTCATCAGCACCAACTTAGCACCTAAATAAAGCAAAAAACAACAAAAACGTGACCAATCCAGCTTTGCAGAGGGACTTCCTCTGCACAGCACCATCTGTTGTTGCATATTTAGTAACTTCTGGACCATTTAGACTAGAAACTATTTTAAAAAAAAATCTGCAGATCATGTGGTCGATGATGAATTATGTGGCAAATTAGACAAATCTATAATTATGCAAAAATCACCTACAGCCACAGAACCACATAATTCCAGTCGTCTTGCCAATGGGTAAGCAAAAAATGAAAAACTTATTCGCATTGGAAGCGTTTAAAAGCAGAATGGGATTCTCACGTTGTAGTGGTTGCACCCTAAGGATTTATTTTCATCCACAAAGCACCTAAACTAGAACCAATGAAGTGAACAGTAGGGTTTGTTGACAGGAAGGTGTTTCCACAGTGCAAATTTCCCAATATTCATGTGTTTCTCTCAACACAGCCGCATGGCTCTGTTTCCATACGTTGTGGTGCATTGCACCATTTGTGTGGCATGGCTTTCCCACTTCTGGATTAATGCACATTCACAATCGGCATGTGAGCATGGCTCCTAGACACCAGGATGCATCTGCTGGCAGGTAAGAAGCCCCTGCACACCACAGAGCAGGGCTTTTGTTGAAGTGTATGCTGTTGTCAGTATGGCTTCTCAGGGTCCCTTTAACTTTCCTACTGCCTTCAATGTATCTCTAATTTATCTCTGAAAAGAAAAGCAGAATGAAGGTGACTGAGGTCAGATCTCTATCACCTCATTTCCCTTGTGGCCCCTGAACTCCACTTTGGTCCCAGTTTCCACTCCTTAAAATCTAGGACTTTTTTTATTCCTCTATTTTCTTTGCAAGGCAAGTAGACTTCCTGGCTGCCTTATGCTTTGTAAACTCGCTCCTCCCACCTTCCCATAGAACAGCTGTGCAAGTTCTTATCATCTCCCGGCCAGACTAAGGGAACAGGCCGTATCTTGGAATCCCCTTTATGTATCTCACTGTCTTTAGTTTGTACACAACACATCAACTTGCCATCGTTAGTGGTTTCTCATTCACTTCTCTTTCTCCAACCATCTGAAAAATCTCAATACTCCACATATCAGCGTTTCATCTTCAAAGTCCTTTTTCTTGGTTAGTAGGATCCTTGTAACAGGTCATATGTATCTCAACAAAAGCTGCCAGTGTTATTTCTCCAGCCGTTACGTGCAGTCATCCTCAGCCATTCTTCTAAATCATCCCTGCTTCAGAGCTGTCCTGGATGATGTTCTTCTTCACTTCTGGCAGTCAAGTCTTGGAATTATCTGACCATCAAAATCCTTAATATTGACAGCCATTTGTCCTTCAACAAAAACCGAAAAACTTGGCTTTCATCTGCTTACCTAAGGTCTCATGTAGAACCAAGACATCATCTTGGGTATGACTTTGCACAATAACATTTTTCTTCATTCATTCATTCATTCTAAAACAAAAACAATGATGGATGAAACTCTTGAAATAATGTCTGTCACTGGTAATTACTTTGGGCTGCATTCCAGTATTTTTTTTTCCGCTAACGCTCCGCTACAAACAGTGACAAACCCGAATCATAAAGTCCCCTCTACCCAGAAACACAAGAAATCCCAGGCAAGTTTTGCATTTGGTGGTCCTCCCCAATCAGGTACAGCTTGAGTCCTATGTCAAAGTGAGCTACAGGATACTCCCATTGCACTTAGTGCATCTCAGTGAGAAAAACAAACCTCATTTGAAATATTTATGTTTTTTTTCCACACAATTCTGTACAATGATTGATCAAGTACTAATTTGTTTGATTGTGATCAAAGAAATTACTGCCTGATTAGATTAGGTGAGTTGACCTGGTTGGAATTAGAATTTGTAGCCTGCACATCATACAGAGATCTCAGCTGTAAGTGCTCAAACCACTGCTCTCCATTAAAACATACACTTGAAACACAGTGCATGAGATGTGTACACTGGTTCCTGCCTAGACCACTACTCAGTATGACGACAAGGTAAATAATAAGAACACAAGATTGAGCTCATAGTTCTTTTTTTTAAACAAAATATGCAGTTTTCTTAATAGTTATAGTTTTTAAGGTCCAATGGCTTCCTCATTACTGTTTAATTTTAAAGTTTCCTCTCACAAGGTTCTCAAACTTTGATGCTTAAAACAACCTAGCAGTATGAGCATTGCATAAGCCCCACACTCCTCTGCACAGGGCAAATTTCTAGCACACAGATGGAAAGGACAGAACAATTTGTGTACCCTTTAATTGCATTAAGAGTTAGATTCCAAGTCAGGGGAGGGATACCTTGACGGGAGGTACCATAATGCTCAATTCTGAGTTCACGTGCTGCTGACTTGTGGTTTGTGTCTTTCCCGGGTTTCCACACAAAGATTCGTCCTGGTGCTTAATTTGTAAAAAGTACGTGTCAGGAACCAAGGTATTTCTCAAGAGGCCATTGAAGCTTGCACCACCTATGGTCACTGCTACATACCAGTACCAACTCAACTACTAATCATTACACTCTTAAAGGTTCAACAATTTGGTTCAGCTGTGCTGGCATTATTGAATTTTCTTGTATATTTATTGTTAAACATGCTGCTGATATGTTCACTTCAAACTTAGACAAACAGCGCCATTGTTTGGTGACCTATGTCATAGGAGCCAGTGTTGACAATTAAGTGCTAGTGCTGAGCACCGGCCAACACCAGCTCAAAATAAGCACTGATTCTTCCTGTAAGAGGGATGGAAAAGTCCTCACATTAAGCTCCTTTGGTTATTGTTCAGAGTATGTCTCAAGTGAATTCCACACACTATAACAGCCCTGAGTGTGTGTCTCATGTGCTCCCATCATGTTTGACATCCTGTGAATGTTACGTGTTTCACACTGCCTCGCCCACATGAACAGGCCTAAGCATGATCTGTGCTGTGTGTCTCATGGATACCCCTCCTAAGCGACAGGTCTGCGCCATTTGTCCCAAGCTTGAGAGGTATGTTTATTGTCTGATGATTCTATGCACTCTGCTACCCTTCGATATGCACCTGTATAGTCTTTTTCCTTACAGGCATAGCTGCCAAGTTTCACGGGTCCATGCATGATGGGCTACTCCAGTCCAGTTTATTTTCCTTGAATTCTGGGGCTTGTAGTCCTGTTTTATAACGGACTAAGCACAACTGTTATTTCACTAAATTGTTCACCAGGAATGCAATGTTCAGTTCTAATATTTCTTTTACATGCCATTTGTTCTTAAATACACTAATTTAATGGGAGCAGCCACAAATAACCAGGACTACAGTTCTCTGAATGCATAAAGTTGTTAAATATAAACCAGGACTGGAGCACTCCATCTTTGGAGACATGGAACTATCTGGTCCCCTTCCTGCCAGAAGGTAGCCTGTTTCCCACATGACCTCGCTATGTGACCGACCTGTGTATTGACTGTGAATCTCTTTTCCAAAAAATACAAATACCAGGATTATTCTGTGTTGGATATTTTACGTCATTCACTGTTCAGTCTGAAAGTTCTTGGGGTGTCAGAAATATGAAATGTTATCAATTTCTGAATGAACAAACAATTAGAACACTGCCAAGCTTCTCAGGTCAATTGGTGGGTAGTTCATCCAGCCTAGGTTTTTGCATTGCATTTCTGGGACTTGTAGTCACATTTTTATAATGGATAGCAAGTCCTATGATGAAAAACAAAACACTGACCTGGATGAGCTTTTCCATGGACCTCACAAACCTTACAGTTCTGCAAGGAAGCTGCCAAGTTTCCCAGATCCATCCCTGATGTGCTGGTCCAGTTCAATTTTTTCTTTGAATTGTCGGACTAGTAATCGTGTTTTAAAATGGAAAAACCAGGACTACAAGTCCCAGAATTCGAGGAAAATTCCTGGACTGGATCAACACATCATGCACCGACCTGGGAAACTTGACAGAGCTTCTGCAATCAACCTATGAGCTGGACACTGTACCCTGACAGCACCTAAGGTTGGCCAGAGATAAAGAAAGGACAATGCTCGTTGACACCTATAGACTTGCACTATGGCATGTCCTTTTTTTCCACATAAGAGGCCCGCTCACAGGAACTCTGAACACAAGGTCCCTTCTCAACTCTGAAGGAACCCCCATCCACGTCAAAAGAGGTACAGGAGTAAAATCAGTCAAAAACAAATCCAATTTGCCTCTCTGTGGACCATTCCCAGCCACCCCACGAGGAGGTGGGGTGTAAACCACTAAAATGAGAACTGAGGCCTTGGCAGGGCACCAGCCCTGCTTTAATTAACCCGAGCAAGCCGGAGCTTAAGTTTCTAAGCCAAGTTGAGCTCTTTTTCTGTTAGAAAAAGCCTACCGTACCTGCTGGTAATTTAATAACTATTTTTTCTAGCTCAGTAATGGCAGGGCCCTGGAAGGCGTCCAAGCGCCCCGGCATCGTATCCGCGCCTTCGCTTTGTGCGGCTCGCCTTTGTAGGTTATATTAACAGAGATAGCTGTGTTTATGCTGTACTTAAGGCTCTGAAAACAGGAGAGGGGAACCGGCTGCCGGAGCCTGCCATTTCCGCAGTGGGATATGTCAAGTAACAGAAAACAGGGTGGCCCGCTGGCCAGATGTCCACAGGAAAATATGTTCTCCGGTGTCCAATCTGGATCCAAAGATCAGGCGTCAGCTACGCCTGGCCTTGCATTCGAGGCAGTGTGATGTTGGCATCTTGGCATCTATTTCTGCATCCTAGAGCCACGTGTTCTCCACTGGACATGCGGAAATGACCACACCCCGTGGTGCAGGTGAGCGCAACCCCACCCGGAATAATGTGCTGCCCAAGAGGGCATTTTTGCTTAAGAACTTGTTTCTTAGCAGGCACGTATCTGATCTCAAGGTCAGTGGTGTAACGGAACCAGAGCCCCCTGCAAAGTGTATGGAGGGGGCCTCACTGCGGACACAGTCAGGTGCTGTCAGGTCAGGATACTGTGCAGAGGGGCCCTCTGGCGCTTACCCCTCCGGCACCATTGGACGCAAGTAAATGTTTGCATATATTTCTATAAGAACATGTATGAACCAGTGCTTAATTTGTGCTTGTTGTTTCCGGTGTGGAGCACCGGCACTTATTTTTGAGGGCCCGCACTTATTTTTGTGCCTCAAGCATTTACTGCGAGCAAAAGACACATCTGGGAAAGACAGTGGAAGAGAAAAACGAAAAGGCGTCACAATGGGAGAAAGCAGAAAGCTGTAAGAGGGAGCTGGAGGGGCAGGAAGTGGCTTTAAATAGATGAAGAGGCCCAAGATTGCTTCAGGATTACGCTGCCTCAGTATTCTGTGTTGCACACTTAATTGCAGCAGCCGGATGTTTCAGAGGAGAGCTTTGGGCACCGGCACGTTTTTATTTACAAATTAAGCACTGGTATGGACAGAGGAGAGCCTCACGATACACGACCACGTGATGATGACACAGCACATCTACCAGCACAGACAGCCCTCCATGAATCAGCTCCTTTTTTGCCTAACTAATGTCTGTTGAACAGTCCATGCTGGAAGTTCCCCATCAGGATGAAAAGATTTCATATATTATTGACAGCAAGTTCCTGGTGCCACATGTCAGCAAAGGGAAGGTCAACAGTACTGGACAATATATAGCCCAGAGTAGACCCCTTGTTGATAACGCAGTCTGAGCACAAAGCTGAATATCACTAGATACAGGCCCAAAAACAGTACGGAGACCGCTGTTATCGACCGCCATGGACAACATCCACATGATAATGGACATGATCCAGCTTCTAGCACTCTTACTAGTTTTCCGGGTCTGATTAATCTTTTTGTATCGAGGGGTTAGGAGAAACACATTAAACTATTCAACTCAATTTACAGTGTAACCCATTTGGTCACACATTAAATCTCAGAGACAAAATCGAAGTTCCAAAGGTTTATTACAAGTTGAAAGCTAAACTTATATAAATGAGTCTCAAAAACATACTATGCAAATACAGAATGACCAAAGGTGAGTTAAAGCGTTGAGTTAGGATAAAGCGCATCAAATGAGACATACTAGAACTTCAGCAGCCACAATACAGAAAATGAGAAGCAATACTTGGTGCTCGGAGTTTAAACTTTGATTCTCCTGCCTAACTGTTGAATCTATAGAATCCTAACTACTCTGACAAACGATTGGAAACCCTACAATTCTCTAAGGCATTAGAAAATTAATTAAAAGTGTCAGCACTACAGAAACCTCAGTAGAAGTTCCATTAAGAGATGTGCTTAGTATAAAACCCAATCAGCCACGCAAGGGAAAAATGGTGGTCTGTACCTCTCTAAGCTTCTAAGGGCTACCCTAGTCAAATGTCAAAAGGGATCTGAATCTCTAACTGGCTGAAATACCCTTATCCCTCCAAAACTCAGATAACTGATGTCACTGCCAGTAACTTTCCATGCTCTGTGCATGATGGTGAATGGTATCTTCTCGTTAGACTTTCAGCTTTAGGTCCAAGCATCAGGACGACCTTGGATAGTGCTCGACTTCAAGAATCTGGAGGGGAGTTCTCCTTCACAACTCCATATTAACACTCCTGTCCTTGGCAACACGTCTTCCTATACTCCTTTGTCGACAACTAACAATAAGCTTTTCATTCTTTTCATTTATATTTCAGTCACAGACCTTAACAGCAGAAAATCATCAACAGCTATGCAATGCTACATATTTAAAAATTCATCAAAGGTACAACGCTTTTCAGTAACTGAAGACATCCAAACAGCAAGAGCAAAACTTCCACGTTGAAGGTTACACACAGAAAAACATTCCAGGCCTTAACTCCAGCCAACTTAACATAGCTCTCAATGCGCAATCAAATGCATGTTTATAAATGCATTTCACATAAGTACTATAAATGGGGAATAACTATGAAATGTC
The DNA here is from genome assembly GCF_031143425.1 of Pleurodeles waltl. Lineage (NCBI taxonomy): Eukaryota > Metazoa > Chordata > Amphibia > Caudata > Salamandridae > Pleurodeles > Pleurodeles waltl. The sequence goes on from NC_090450.1 coordinate 47,199,698, forward strand.
AATTAACTAGATCATCATAATATTCACACATTGAATAATACTGCATACATGTGATTTGCCTATAATCATTCTACATTTCTACTTATAAGTGCACTTCAGTTCACAACTTGTTTCTCTTTGCATGAATACATGTAAACACACACACACTATATATATATATATATATATATATATATATATATATATATATCAAAAACGAAGTTGTCCTCATGTGAAAGCGCACTCCCAACAGGTTATATAAACGGGAAGAAAAAGCAAAGCCAGCAACTCACAGTGAATTCTTTAAGCAGTTTCATTATTTCAAGCCTTAAGTTATAAAATCATCTCTGGACACGTGTTTCTAGGTCAATCCTTTCTTCAGCAGAGAAAAATATAAAAGTATTTCACCCTCATAGGTGCAGCCAGTGCTGGAAGTGTTCCAGGCATTTCTTTCTTACTGAAAAGACCGGCATGGCTTCAGCTTGTCTAATTACAGCCACCTGATTAGTCTCTTTAAATACCAGTCCGTCCCAGTGGGCCTCTCAAGAGAGCAGTGCATGCTGGTTGTGGTGGTCCTGCAATTTTTTCATTTTGCCCCAAGTGGGTTGCTGGAGCCAAACGAAATAATGAACCAAAGTGCAAAACCTTTGTAGGCGAATCCAAAGTGAAATTGTCAGATTTGCTGTGAATATCCCAACCTGACTGCTCTTATGTGACAATCCATTTTTAGTCACACAGACCTGCTACGATGTGCAGTGGTGCTGCTTTCCCGACTGGACAGGCCGGTTAAACATCAAAAACGAAGTTGTCCTCATGTGAAAGCGCACTCCCAACAGGTTATATAAACGGGAAGAAAAAGCAAAGCCAGCAACTCACAGTGAATTCTTTAAGCAGTTTCATTATTTCAGGCCTTAAGTTATAAAATCATCTCTGGACACGTGTTTCTAGGTCAATCCTTTCTTCAGCAGAGAAAAATATAAAAGTATTTCACCCTCATAGGTGCAGCCAGTGCTGGAGGTGTTCCAGGAATTTCTTTCTTACTGAAAAGACCGGCATGGCTTCAGCTTGTCTAATTACAGCCACCTGATTAGTCTCTTTAAATACCAGTCCGTCCCAGTGGGCCTCTCAAGAGAGCAGTGCATGCTGGTTGTGGTGGTCCTGCAATTTTTTCATTTTGCCCCAAGTGGGTTGCTGGAGCCAAATGAAATAATGAACCAAAGTGCAAAACCTTTGTAGGCGAATCCAAAGTGAAATTGTCAGATTTGCTGTGAATATCCCAACCTGACTGCTCTTATGTGACAATCCATTTTTAGTCACACAGACCTGCTACGATGTGCAGTGGTGCTGCTTTCCCGACTGGACAGGCCGGTTAAACATCAAAAACTAAGTTGTCCTCATGTGAAAGCGCACTCCCAACAGGTTATATAAACGGGAAGAAAAAGCAAAGCCAGCAACTCACAGTGAATTCTTTAAGCAGTTTCATTATTTCAGGCCTTAAGTTATAAAATCATCTCTGGACACGTGTTTCTAGGTCAATCCTTTCTTCAGCAGAGAAAAATATAAAAGTATTTCACCCTCATAGGTGCAGCCAGTGCTGGAGGTGTTCCAGGCATTTCTTTCTTACTGAAAAGACCGGCATGGCTTCAGCTTGTCTAATTACAGCCACCTGATTAGTCTCTTTAAATACCAGTCCGTCCCAGTGGGCCTCTCAAGAGCTGGGTCATTATTTCGTTTGGCTCCAGCAACCCACTTGGGGCAAAATGAAAAAAATGCAGGACCACCACAACCAGCATGCACTGCTCACTTGAGAGGCCCACTGGGGCGGACTAGTATTTAAAGATACTAATCAGGTGGCTGTAATTAGACAAGCTGAAGCCATGCCGGTCTTTTCAGTAAGAAAGAGATGCCTGGAACACCTCCAGCACTGGCTGCACCTACGAGGGTGAAACACTTTTATATTTTTCTCTGCTGAAGAAAGGATTGACCTTGAAACACGTGTCCAGAGATGATTTTATAACTTAAGGCCTGGAATAATGAAACTGCTTAAAGAATTCACTGTGAGTTGCTGGCTTTGCTTTTTCTTCCCGTTTATATAACCTGTTGGGAGTGCGCTTTCACATGAGGACAACTTCGTTTTTGATATATATATATATATATATATATATATATATATATATATATATATATATATATATATATAATTAAGTAAATTTATTTCCCCTTTCCGGAACACATAATGGCACAGCCAAGTTATGCTCTCAGACAGATGTGACACAGTGGTCTTCCACCCTTTCGTTAAGCACCATCTGCACAAAACAGGCATCTAAGCACCTGCACTTCTCTGGATTTGCTCCTTCCTGACAGTCTGACATCCTTCACTTCAGACACCATCAACCTCATCTGTGAAGTTCTACAATGAGCCTTTCTCAGCCCCATCCTGTTCAATGCATGTGTGCCCCCCACTCGCTAGCAGCATCTACGCCCACAGAATGAACAACATATACTGTGCTGATGACACCCAGCTCATACTCTCCCTCTCCGACAAGATGCTGAACACCCAGAACAATTGCTCTGCTACATTGTGGAAGCATCAGATGGATGAAAAACAAATACCTTAAGCTCAACACAGACAAGATGGAAGTAGTTATCAGTGTGAAAGACATTGTCCTTTGGTAAAGACATCTCTCGCTGGGAAGCCACCTTGTGGCCTACCAACCCAGAACACACATTCCTCCAGGTAACCCACACAAAAAGTCTTATAATAGTAATCGACAGCCAACTCACCATGACCGGTGAAGTGAATGCTATCTCTGTGTCCTCCTGCTTCCACACACTCAAGATCTTTATATGGTTCCCCACTAACACTTATAGAACAGTTACCAAGCGCTCATCATCAGCAAGTTGGACAACTTCAACACACTTTATTCCAAAATCAACACTCAACTGACCAGATGATTCCAGACCATACAAAATTCAGAGGCCAGGCTGTCCATAAACCTCCCAACCCATAATGACATCACTGCACAATTCATAGAGCTCATCTAGCTCCCAATCCGCAAACAAGCACAATTGACACTACTCACATTTACATATAAAGCCTTACACAATGATGGCACAATGTATCTCAACAGTTGCATAGTCTTCTACAAGCCTTCCAAATACCTCCAGTCACTCAGACTTCGACTTTCACCCCAAAGCGTATGCAGAACCATGCCCAACCGTTGTGCCTTCTCCTACCTCACCTGGAATGACTTGCCCCTGTACCTCAAAGCCACCTCCTCATTTCTGCAAATCCATAAGAAACTGAAGAACATACCATAGAAATATTTCACTAACATTTTGCTTATTGCTAACTACCTTTGATGCAAACTAGGGGTATGCAAAATCTTCATAATTTGCTGTTGCGCAATTAAGTGACATTTTGTGAAATGGCACATAACTAGTTAAAATGCACATCCATTGCTGAAGTCTATCTTTGGTCACAAAATGTGATGTGACAGTTTTTGAGTGAAAATGCATCCTACACTGAAAAAATAATGCAAAAAGCATTGCTGTGAACAACGACTAATCACATTCTGGTTGTTCACCTTGTTCCCATACTCCTATGTTATATTTTTATAGCGTAGTGGCTTGGTTACGCAACTGAAGTCGTTTTGTGAATTCCACCCAAGCGTAATGCAACATTAACAACATTATGCATATTATGCAGTTGTAATTTATATTTGGAATGGACCTAGTACAAGTCTTAATCTACCTAACAAGTGATGCCCAAAACCTCCTTCACTACACTGACCTGCCGTTGGTGTCTGCTATCTAATAAGTATAGATTTATTTATATAGCCATTGAGGCTTTAGTTTCACTCCAACAACTCTGAAATACTGCTAAATAGAGACAGCAGGTCTTTGTCCTCAATGGTGCTGGACAAGGGAGATGTAATTTTGACTTCAGATCCATCATATGGACGTTTTGCAATAATGTTCAGGAGGTCTCCATAAAACAATATATGGATATCTTGATTCTTCATAACACATTAGTGTAATAGTGCCTGCAATCCATTCAATTGTGAAGAAGACAAATGAGAAACCAGTAATCACACCAAAGAAAATATGAGTCTTTAAGTCCTGATGACACCAAGCAAGAGTAGGAATAAGTTTGAAACATGTTGACCTACAAAAACTACAGACAGCAGATACATAGCCTCAGTTGTGTTATGAAAATTTATAGAGCTCGTAGCTACCCAAAGACCTCCCAGCGCTACACAGAACTCTTCCACAGCAATACCTAAGGAACAGAAATCAATACAGCCAGGATTTCAATAGCCAACGGAAAGATAATTTGTGGCTAGTTTGATGCAAGGACCGAGATAAGGAATTCCACAAATTAGCACCAAGATAGGACACTAATCTTCTGCCACATATGGCCTTTTTTATTGACGGAATTACCGACAAAGCTGCCTATGATGACCTGAGATGTCTGACAGGTTTATGAAAAGTAGCCAAGGTTCGTGAGAATGGAGGACCTTTGACATACAGAGCTCTATGGATACAACATAGTGCTTTAAACTTTATCTGTTACTCCAATGGGAGCCAATGCAGAGCTGAGAGGGCAGACTTTACCGATTCATGCCTGGGTATATTAAAGAGAAGGCGGGCAGCAGTGTTCTACACCACCTGCAATTTCTTTTTAACATAATTTGAAGCTCCAAGAAATTAGGCATTCCCATAATCCAGGCGCGAGATGAATAATGCGTGCATGATAAGTCTCTTTGCGATAAATGGAAGTATTTTGAACACCTTTCTAAGAAGTCTAAATATGCCAAAACACATGGCAGATATTTTCTTCGCCTGATTGTCCATAGAAAGCCATGGGTCCAGCCATACACCAAGACTCTTAATGTATCCCTTCAGTAGATACAGGTCTGTATAAACTTAGCACGGAAATCATTCCTTCATTCAACATAATTTAAATTGAGGCTTGGTTTTTAAATTAATATTCAATCTAGTTTATTTCTACTTGATAACTACTGTATGGTACAGAAATTATTTGCACGCAAATGGCATTAATAAAACATAAAACGCAAGCCACTTTGGAGTAACTTTGTTGATTGCTGTTAGATATGTTTTTTTGTAAATATGTTTTATTTTTTCAAAGAGAAATACAGAAAGGTACATTATTGGTTGGAAGGTGAAGGGAATTGTTTATAATAATGCATCTGTGAGGCCTGAAACGGTATGCACTCTTACAGGTAGAAAAATGGACATTTGTCCCAAATTGTCCTAAAAGAAAGCCATTAATGATCTTTTCTGCTATTTGAACAATGAGCTGGTCTATTGCACACTGGGTAATTAAATTTTATAGTGACTCATGCTCTGCTCCTCTATTTGAAAATTGAGATAATGTATTCCTCTCCAGGAAACTATACATTCCTGTGGTTACTTATGCTCTTTCCGTCTCTTTGGAAATTGAGATAATATATTTCTGTGCAGGCATTGATGCATTTTTATACTTAACTTTATTTTATGTTTGTTTATTTTTGTATCTTTACTCACACACTACTTGAATCACTTCTTGCCTGAATTTAGAACTGACATTTTAACATGTGCTGTTTTTTAACCCTGTATGTGTATTTCGAATTGTTCTGTTGTTTGTAAAGGTTTTAAATAACTATGCAATCAACTGACTGACTGAGCAAGTGCAGGGTCACCCTTTACTGCAGCTTTGTAGGGGACCCTGTACCTGTTTACAGACTCTTCCAGAAGTACCCACTACCTGCCCTGCAGGGCAGTAGCCCCAAGTGAGAGCATCTTTATCAGAATATGAAGCACTAATGACTTCTTGAGAAGACATCTTTTGAACTTGTTACACGTTGACTCATGTGCATTCTCTATTAATCTTAGGATACAGACCCATATGAGGAGGTGTTGAATGTGCATACTGTTTATTACTCATAATATTCTGTTGTAAGCAGACCTATACGAGACAAGGAATCATGTACATATTCTTTATGAATGTTAATTTTCTTGTTATAGGTGCAGTTTTATGTGTTTCATGTTGAGGTACAACTTGATGAAATGAAATATTCGACAGGAGCGCGGCCCAGGAAAGGTCTATGCCGCAGGCCAGGGACTACAAAATTATTACTCCCTTGGTTTGAGGCTTGCGCATTCCTATGAAGTCCATACTCTGCAATGAGATGGGCGTCTGGCTGACCAACTGACCATGACGGGCAGTCCTCATTAAGAAAGTGACCATCCAGCACTTATTTTTTCACGTAAGTATAGGAGAAGTAGTAGCAACGGTCCTGAAGAAGCGTCACGGGATCATAGCGACCACTTAGACGCGAAACATGTTGACCAATTTTTTTAGGATTTCGGGCACTACCTATTTCCCTTGAGTGGAGTGCAGCGGAACATTATTTCCATCAGCACTCCCCCTTTTTACTTCTAATCTTGGCCTGAACCTATTCCTGACTTATTAAATGTGATGCCTATAGTTCTGAGCCAATTTTAACTTTTTCCTTCTCTCCCACATATTCCGATAGCCAGTATTCATCCTAGATCTGACCTATTTGGTAGATGATCTCCTGTTAAATACCACCACCGTAATAGGGGTGGCCCGTCAGGCATTGCAGCGCCGGTCTGACGAGGAGATTGCCCAGTGATGAAGCTTGACATCCTATTGGGTGTGTGAGGGCTCTCCTGAACTACTGACTATCACTAGCCCTGTGTGTATCCCTATTCTTTATTCATGGAACAGTGTACTATGTATATTTCATTTATTATATTTGGGAGAATGTACACTGGAGCAACAATCTCCCAGTTCCCTCCTTTTTTGTGATAAGGAGGTACAACGTGAGCCAATGGCTTTGATACTCAAAACCAACAAAGAAAAAGTAACAAACGATGGGGCTTAGTGACAATACCTCTGCAATCACTCAAAACGTGCTCAGCACACCTCTGCAATAATTAAGGTCCCAGTACCTCAAGGGGACATGGCAGAATCACTGGCTCTAGATCTCTGGGCAAGATTTCCCTCAAGAGTTGTGGTTCGAATCCTTTGTTTTGAGATTTTCAGTTCGAAATGTGCTTACCTCCAGCAATAATGGAAGAGTTGCAATGGAGGCTGGTCCAGGCTCTCCTAGCAAAGGGTGTTTGTCTCTTGCCTCTGTTAGTGAGGTTGATCATGATGGGCGCCAATGTCTACGGATTGAGTGGACCCTTACTAGTTTGAAAGGAAACACAGGGAAAATAGTCTCAGAGGGACAAGTTACACTGCTCAACTGGACGAGGGATTCAGGTTGGGTCTACTGCAATTTGTGACCTTGGTCTAAGGGTAGGCAGTTGCCATTATGGCAGACAATGATACAGCCAACACATATGTAAACAAACAAGGGGCAATTGGGCCCAGTCTCTGGCGAGTCTATATCGTTTTTATTCAGGGCATAGCAGAATCTAAACTGCCTAAGTGCAATTCATGTCAGGTAGTGGAGCATGTGACAGAGGACACGCTGAGTTGGATTTTCCCATCCTCATGGGATTATTGCCTCAGTCCTGCAGTCTTCTAAGAAATATGCCGCAGGATGGCGTACCCTAAAATAGGCCCGTTTGCTACAAAATAAAACTCCTGATGCAAGGAATATTTTTTAGAGGTTCAAAATATTGGGTTTATTAGGGGTAGATGCCTTGACTTCTTTTTGACCAAGAAAGCTTCTCCATGCTTTTTCCCGATTTCCCCTAATTTCAAAGGAGCTAATGTGGATAAGGAGGCAGGGAGCGAGGGTGGTGATAGTAATTCCTTTGTGGCCCATCTCTTCCTGGTTTCTTCATCTTGGTCAGATGAGGAGGGTCCAGAAATGCTTCCTACCATTGAAGTCTACTCTAGAGTCACCAGTGTTGACCAGGGAGGTCCGAGCCCGGTTGAAATTAATGCCCTGGAAATTGAAAGGTTAGGTCTTCAGAAGAAAGGATTGTTGAAGAAATTGGCCCTCATAGTCCAGGGCTTCAGAAGACCCTCTACCTGACAAGTCTATTCTCACCTTTGGACTTCTTTCCAGGAATGGAAATTTCAAAATTGTGACTCAATCATGTGTAATGAGCTGGAAATACTGGACTACTTGCAAAAAGGTGTTGCATTTTTTCGCAAATGCTACCCTTAAGGTCCAAGGATTAGCCATTAGAGTTGTCAGAGAACTTTGGGCAAGAGGGAGACGGCTAAAGGCAAATGTTTTCAGGGTGGATAAGTGATTTTCTATAACCAGACGAGCCAGTAAAAAGTTGATAGCGCATTAGGATCTATCACTAATTTTGCATGCCATTCAAACACACCTATTGAGCCCTTACAGAAGGCATCCTTTCAATATTCACCATGGAATGTCTTTTTCCTTGCTAACAATTACTTCAGCAAGAATACTGGGAGAGCTGGTAGCTTTGTCCTGCAGGGCATTGTACCTGAAGTTAGTTTAAGATAAGTTAGTGATCCCTGGTCCCGTCATTTGTACTAAAGGCCAGTCCCCAATTTCATAGATAACAAAAGGTAATTTTACTCGATTTGTTTCCCAGATCCGTTCTCTGAGGGCGAGCGCTTCATATCTTAGATGTGAAGAAGGAATTACTGACATAGATTCCCTATTTGTCGACTTTGGGTCAATCAGGAAAGGTTTCAAACCATCTAATGATTCCTTAAGTGATGGATTAGGTCTCTGGTTGTGCGTATGCAGGAAGGCAATACCTTTGTCTGGGAGGGGGTTCAACTTAGATCTGGAGACATCCTAGTCAGAGGTCCAAGGGGCATCAATATTAGAGATTTGTAGGGTGGTTAGGTGGGCTCGTCTCTTCACTTTAGGGAGGCACTATAAATTGTGTTGTAGCCCAGCCACGCCCGATGTTTTTGAGTCAAGAGTACTTTCAGCAGCAGTGAGTTTGGACCTGCTTACACATGCTTGGAATATGTTAAATACATTTTGTTTGTGCCATTGTGTGCATGGTGGTTTAAGACCCAAAATGAAAGCCTTAGTGTGCCTCAAAAGTGAGGACCAGAGCGAGGGAGGAAGACAAAGAGGAAATGTTTTAGTTACTTACTAGGAATTCCATCACTTTGAGTCATCAGACCCAGTCAGTTATACCCACCCAACCTCCCAAGCTTTCTTGGTCAGTAAACTTGGATACTAGAGCAATTCTGAGAAAGGGGAGGAGCCAAACATGGGTCAAGCTGGTCTCTTTTCAAAAGAAGAAAGAGCAAAGAGACTATGTACGCAAGCCTCTAGGAAGGTTGGCCACGTGCAAATGAGGACCAGAGCAAGGATGAAAGACTCGGAGTAATGGGATTACCAGTAAGTAATCAAAATATTTCTAGAGTTACACATGTGGACGCCAGTGGATGCCCTCTTGTCCCACTTTAGAAGGTGGTGAAAATGTACCTTTATTAGGGCACACGAATGCCTCATTTGTACCGTACGAGGCCCAGAGTAAGGGGCTATTACCCGCTCCCTAATAGTTAAATGCGGCTTTCCGAGGCGGTGCTGGGCCAGCTGGGTCCGGCTGCTGGAGGTGTGGAGCACTTGATGCCGCCATCACTCACTGCACAGCTCCCTTTGAAGGCCAAGGCCTGTCACAGTTGCTGCTACGGGACCTCTTTCAACAGCCACACTGGGCTGACAGCTTCCCAGGGCCCTGTTTCTCACAGATGCCCGAGTCCCCGAGGCACCGGGGGAGCTGTCAGGACCAGTGGGGAGCTGGAAAAAACTCCTAAAGGCCCCTACCCACAACCACCCCAGCACGACCGACCGATGCTTTAAACTCCCACAACTGCAGTTGGTTAGCTGTGGGATCAGGTTCCTTCACCCTGTGTTCATGGATTTCCCCTCCCCCTTTCTGCCACTAGAGGGCCTCTGTCGATTGGCTGCGCATCTGTAATTAGCTTGATTACACAGACCCTGACGAAGGAACGCTGTTACTCCCCGTGTTGACTTAATGTTAACTCTCCAAGGACTGGCGCAATATAATAAGCGGGGTTTTGACGTCCCCTCCGGCTGCCGTCACTCAGGGCCGGCCGGAATGTTTGTGTTGGAGATATACGCTGAGGGAGACTTTCTCCTGAACTCTGCCCTTGGGTCGACTTTCAAACGGAAGAAAACCAGAAGGGAAGGTCAGCTGTGATCACAAGCCTGGCTGGGAGCTTCCAGGTGCGGTTACCAGATGACTTAGAAGCAGCAGGACCCTGTGTTCTGGGAGATATATTGTATTTGGTAACCCAGTGCATTCTGGGAGTTGTAGTCCTGATTAACCACAAAAGACGTAATTGGACTAAAGTTCTAGATTACAGTAGTTTGTTACAAAGATAAACTGCAATAAAATGCGATTTACCTGATTACATAGGTTCATCTGGTAATCTTACTCTAAGTTCCCTTTGTCTGTTAGATTTGAGTGTGTTTTGATAGAGGCAAATTCCCAGTATTAAGTGGTACTAAAACCAAACAACTATTTAAAATTAAAAGCAGAATGTATTTCCCAATCTGGTTAAAGTTGAAGAAGTGTGAGGAAGCCATGAGTGGGAAAAGGAGGCAGAGTACAGTGGGCGAATAAAAGCAATCAAATGATGATCGTTTCTCATTTGACTGTCGTAAAATAAGTTGCACTCTTGTCCAGTGTCAACATGCTGTTAAATGCTTTTTAATGAATGCACTATGGGCGTGAAGGAGAACAGTTTTTCAGAGTGGGGGTGATGCCGTCATTGTTACGTCACTGAAGGGATTGTGATAACACAAGTCACAGAAATAACAAGTGTAACAAAGTTATTCAGCAGGACATTGGTGAGGGGGTAGTACGTAGCTGGTGGGGCTTTTTGAAGAACATTGTCCAAATATATTACTAAATCATGGCAGCACAGTATAATGTATAGAGAGCCCATTATCCATTGAAATGACGTCTACATTTGCTCAGAACACAGCTTTTCACTGGCAAAAAGTGCACACGATAATGTGTAGACTAGAGTTCCAGGAAATAAGTATGAATCGATTTATTTTGATTATATTCAAATCTTTGTTTCCATCCCACTTCAGAATTGCAAAAAAAAAAAGACTTCATTTGTGCTTTCTGTGCCGCTGATACGGTCTGAAATATGTGTACAGCTCATTTACAGGTATTTATATGTGTTACAAAAAGTGAGTTCTCCTGTACCCCTGCAAGACTGGGACATAGTTTACTTTACAAAATCATCTCGCTGTGCAGTTACAGAAAGGAAACACCAATGTCCATGTTAAACGAATAAAAAGCCATTTTCCAGAATTTATTGCCTGACACGGGACCTCCCTCTTTGAAGAAAAGTAAATGTTACCAGATTAAAAACAAAATTTAAAGGCATGTTTATAGCTCATTCACCTTCTGAACTCTAGCATGACTATTTTAAGGGCACTGAATGACTCCCACCACCCATACTTCCAGTGCCTCTGCCGTGGACAAGTATATATTCTAGAATGATACATATCATAATGATTTGTCTATAAAGATAATTATGATTTACATTGTATATGAATTATTGGCAGGTATGCACCCAGATTGACATATACATGTGAAATATTATTTGTATAGCTGGGCCGTTCCAATATGCGATACCCTAATGATTGGCAATATGTGTTTCTTGTTTGGTGTGCGTTTATATATTTTTTCCTGTGTCTACTATTCCTTGTTTTTAGGTGGTAATTGCCTGTGACGTTATTACCAAGACCGAGAATGCCATGGATGAAACTCATTGAGCTAACACCATATATCCCAGTACCTGCATGCTTGGGAATTTTGGAAATAATAAAGCTGTTTACAGACTAAGAACAAATGTGAGTGATGAATTGTCTTTATTAAAATATAATCCATGAGAGCACCACAACAAGCACCAGTACTTTGCCACAATTGCCAATTCTAGTGCAGAGATCCGCATAGATGTGCTGGGGGACCCTGTGTGGACCAGTTTTCAGGGCACAATTGGTCACGCAGTATAATACAAGTGCCCGTGTAGCTACATTGCTATTGGACGCTACTGCCCATGAGTCAGTGGCTTGGTCTTGGCTGGTAAGAGACACACAGAAATGGAAACTCAGAGCAAATCTAGGTGAAAATATAGGGGACAACAGACTTCCGTCCGTGTAGGAGATCCAGAGGAAGAACCTCCAAAGGGGCACAGCAGCCTTGAGGCTAAGGTACATGGAGAAGAAAGACCAGAAATAGACATAATAAACATACTATGAGGGTGGAGGGAGAGGAATGTCTTACTATAATATGCAAGTCACCTAACTGAGAAACATTTGAAAATAAATAAAAACAGTGCCGAAACAGATGCGGAGGGCAGTTCCCCTAGCAACCCCATTCTTCATCAGTTTTAAAAACTTAGGCCCTGATTTAGATCTGAGCGGAGGGGAATACTCCATCACAAATGTGACGGAAATCCTGTCTGCCATATGACAATCCCATTATATCCTATAGAGATCGTAATGCAGCGGACTAGATATCCGTCACATTTGGGATGGAGCATTCCATCCGCCAAGATTTCAATCAGGCCCTTACACACTTCTACTCTTCATCTGCAAGATATTCCTTTGCATAGAAGCACCGGGGGTTGAATCTCATGGATTCACAAGTGGTGGAGACCATGGTAATTCTAAGTCTGCCCTTGTACCCCTGCGGAATGTGAATCCCGTGGATTCCCTGGAAATCACCAAGTGCATCGGAGCGATATCCTTCCGCCAGGGAAGTACTTATGCACCTGAGGGAAGGTCATGATAAGGATAACTGGTGTTATGCAAGGTAATGGGGTGCAGGGAATAATTTCTCCTATCAGAGAGTCCCTGCGTCCCAAGTGGACGGGAAATGAGCATACCTCATGTCAGGGCTGAGGTGCAGCACAGCTGCTTCACCACGATCCTTGCTGTCTCCCCAAACCAGAATTTGGATCGAGTATTTCCACCCCAATCTGATGTAACTGTAGTTTGGTGGACTATTGGGACTGTTGAAGTTGGGTATTATGCCAACGAATAAGTTTTGTCTTTGGCGAACCCTGTGCATGTGTAAGTGCCTAACGAAGTTAGACTACAGGCTCACTATTCCAGGGGGTAAAGGAGTGAGTAACATAGGAGGATACAGACCGTCTTCATGGCGATAACACTCTCTCCTGTCATTGGTTTATCTAACAAATTGGAATGTTTCCCCTCTCTGGAACTCAGAAGCTTAACACTTGGGGCATTTTTATGAGCCCCTTGCACTCCTGGAGCATCACTTTTTGTGATGTTCGGCGGCACAGACTACAAAATCACACCTATGAGGCCAAACAAAGCCACTTTTTGTGTCTTTGAATGGCATCATAGATATGGAGTAATGCAACGCAGAGCAAATCAGTGCATTGCCTTACTCTGCGCTCGGGAGGTGTTCCACAGGCATTGTGGTGGGTGCTCTCACGCAACACCCATAGATGTTGACGTTTCCCCAGCCAAAACCTTTTACATCCTGAGCTGAGGCGTAACGAGGAGAAATATTTTTATTTCTTCTCATTTTTTCCTCTTTCGGAAAACGCCTCTCAGGATTGCTTTGTGCAGGCAAGAGCCCCTCCCTGCACAATAACTGGCCTGCATGCAACTCGGGCACCCTTGCACCATGCAAGGGAGTCTGCATTGGTGCTAGGCTGCTGAAATTGAGTCAATGCAGGGAGAAAGGACAGGAATGCACCGTATTGCATAAATGCTGTGCATTCCTGCCCTTTCACTTTGGCTTAGGGCAGCCCAGCACGGTGACTTACTGCACTGCCCTATGCCCAATCCCCATGAACGAGGGCCTCAATCTCCAGCAATTAGTGCAGCGAACCACATGCCAGTATCATGTCCATTGCAAAGGCAAACAGACAGGTCGTACGCCCTATATGTAACCTGACTGTGGATGTTGATGATGCTGCAATCATTTCTCGCATGACAGGAGTAAAGTAGACTTTCGAAAATGTATTTGAAGATGAAGTTAATAATTTTCATCAATTATCCATAGCATCCAGGACATATTGCCTGCTTCTCTAGGACTGCATCTGCTAAGAAATGTTTTTTAGTATCCCTTTAGCCGAGGGAGGGCATCTTGCTAATTCTTCAAGGTTTCGCTTCCTGGGAATAAAGAGGGCCCATCTGGTCTCTGACCGGAGACAAGATGGATAAACCCCCAACAATATCAGACCTATTACTATTCTTTGAACATTAGATAGGTTTCAAGAAGAAAGAAGTTGCCCCATTGTCTAGTAAATTTCACTCAATAGAATTGCCTATTAAATGATGACCTCTCGGAGCCCTAACCTCACTGCTCCTTTCTCACTGCTGTCTGAATGATAAAATGATTTATTTGCTTGGTTAATGGTCCATCTTTGGCATATTTTACATACATTTCTTTGAAGCCTTTGACCTGATGGGAGAATAATCAATAAACAATTTTTCTAGCAGTGGTTTATAAGATGGCAGTGTGCCTGATGGGAGAATAATCTCGGGAGTCGTTCACGAAACCAGACTGGGACAACTTTAGTCAGCTTTGAGACCCACTTTGATTCTGAGATTTGTGTAGATTAGTGCAGATAGAATTACCCAATATAGCCATGAGTGGAGGCACAAAAGTGATATGGGTGTGGAAAATTCTCAGATATGGTCTGACTTATGAAATCACAGCTGAAAATGGACTCCTCCTCAATTAGGGCAGCTGTACATAAATCTGTTTACAGAATATGATGTCGGATGAACTAAGTAATTTAGCTGATGTAAACCCTCAGAATCATTAAAAGTCAGCCTTTGCAACTACTAAATCACTTTTCCTTATTTACTAAACCCATTTTGACAATTTAAAATGCACATCAATTGGGCATTCTTTCCAAATTATGAGTCGCTACCATATGTGTAAGGAAATTGCTGTTTTCGCAGTATCACCTTCACTTTTGTTTTAGGTTTTGCCTGCACAGCACTTGCGCTGTGCGTGCAAAATCTTTTTATTTAACAAAAAATCTTAAAAGGGGCTTAGAGCCCACCCATTACTTACCTTAAGGTTTTATTGGCTGGCTTCCACTTTACTCTTATTTCCTTACTTACTATTTGCCAGCACCCTCTCTTCTTCTCTGTCTTTTCTTAGGCTTTACATCTTCGTCCTCCTGTGGAGCCTGGACCAAGTACTGCTTCCGGGTGGGCAGTGTCCTTCCACTGTAGGCTCCTGAAATACAGGAACCTTTTAAAACTTTTCTACATACAGCCATACTCATTAGTTCTACTTACTCCCTTCTGCAGAAAGCTGCATGCTCCTCTGTGTGCCCGGATCCCTGGGCTTCCACCTGGGCTATCCTCTAAAGGTAAGCACTGTCATGCCAGCTGCTCCAGGTACTTTTTAAAAATGTTGACATGCCCTTTATAAGAGGGCATGGGACTGCAAGGTTTCTTTACCCCCTGCCCCCTCCCGTATATTTCTGCGAACCAAATGGTGCCTTTCAACCAATTTTTGAAACTGTTCAGGTTCTCTCTACCTCTTCCCACCAGAAGAAGTAAACCCACCAAGCCCTTATCTATCTATCTTTTATTTTTAATATGTTTATCTTTCTTTTTTTTTTCTTTTGCATTATTTTTATAGCACAATCTCCACTTTATATGAGCACCACTTACATTACACAGGGGTACTTTTTTGTGGGCAGAAGGATAGTAAGCGATTTGCACAAAATCACAAGATGTGTAGCCGATGCTGAGACTCGATCCTCGTTCCCCAGCTCCGAAATCAGCAGCTCGTGCCATAATGCCAAATCCTCTCCTTTCTGAATTTTTCTAGAAGGCTGCAGCATTAAAAGTGCAAAGCTAAGATATTTTAAAAAAGGCTTTGGTTTTCATGAACATTGTGTCCCTTATGCTAAAAGTCACATCTGCAGTAGTCTCACAATGGCTTGTTTTGCTTGAGCAAGGGTTGAAATGTGGGCCGAGGTGGATGGACGCCATCCTATGCCGGCCATTATGCTACAAAGACGGTGTTAAAGAAGATGTGTCTATTTTTTTAAACCCTGAAGTCTAGTCGATGCCAGACACACATACACACTTTAATTTGTCCTCCCATTGGAAGGGGCAATGTGCAACACATCAAAAAGCATTGACAAAGGCAATAGTGTTTGCATAGGCAAAAACTATTGACTTTGCCAATGCTTGTTGCTAGATGTTCCTGTTTCTTAATGCTGTAGTGGATGGGATCACGCTTTCCAGGCCTAAATGCATGTTCCCTGGCTAACCCCGGATTGACACATTTAATTTAACCATAATTCTCTAGTATACACTACAGTAGGTACCCAGGGCTAGTAAGTTAAAATGTCACCAGTGGACTGCATTACCTAATTGTACCACCACTCCAGTAACAGGTTGAAGTTATGGCTCTAGGTCTCCCATTGCAGGATATTGAGGCATCTCTTAAACTGCCAAACTCAACATAGTAAAATAACCCCCTTGCCATGCTGAGACCTTTGTTTTTAATATCTGCAATTCACCCTTAGGGCAAACCTTAGTAGCCCAGAAGGCAGGATGCCTTCTAATATTAAAAAGGACAAGCTGAATTTAAATCCTGCAGTGAAAATACTAAATTTCCATTTCGCACTCTTTTCCATTACTTTTGTGCCTCTTTTTCTCACTATTTCCCATTGCCTTGTGACTTTCTCATACCTTTGTTTGTCTCATGTCTGTGCCTTTTTCATACTCGTTCTCATACTTACATGACTTCTACCATGTTCTTCACAGCCTCCTACCCTCCTCTGTCACTTTTCCTCCTCCCTCCTCCCCTGCTCCTTACCTGCTTCTCTTGTGTCTTCACTTCTTCTCGCCGTTCCATAGCCTGGGCTACCAGCCGCCTGTGCTCCTCCCCGTTCCAGGACCTACTTGATGGTTGGCACTGCGCTAACCCATTGAGCAGGTTCCTAGGCCACAGCTCCACACCCCACTTATCTGGGACTGGTCCTCTGACAAGTCTAAGGGCCTCTCGGACCCGGCCTTGTGCCTCGAAGCCCCACCTCGCTAGTTCTGCTGCCGCCTTTCCCTGTACTCTCCTCCTCTGCCTCCTTTGCACCCTTCTGCACTTCTGTGCTTCTATTTTTCATACTTCTGTGTTTTTCCTTAACTTTTAGAGCCTTTTTCTCATTTTTTAAATACTTTTTGTGCCTCTTTTTTCACTCTTTTGCATTATGTTTGTACCACTTTTTTAACTCTTTTACTTGTATGCCTCTTCTTACTCTTTTATACTTCTTTTGTGCCTATTTCTATCATACTTTTGTCTTACTTCGGTGCCTTTTTCATACTCTTTCTCATACTTTTGTGACTTTTAGTACCTTTACTCCACTGTCGCACCGCACCTGTGCGTTTCCTTCTCCTGCTTCCCCCTACTTCTTACCTGCTCTCCAATGTTTTCTGTTACTTCCTACATCTTCTCCCTGCCTTTCCATAGCCCCGGCTTCTTCCCCCTCTCAAGAACTACTTAATGGTGGTGCTGTGTGACTGGACCTCTGGTGCACCAAAGGCGTGCCTTGGTCAAGCCCTTCTGCGCCCACCTACGATCAATCCCAGCACCACGACCCATGGTCGGACCAACATCCACTGCAACTCTGCAGAGACCATCTACTCGCTCAACCCTGGACTCCCATCTACCCGCGTCTGTCGCAGTGCACCTCCCAGCACGTTAGGACCTTTCTCCAGCTTCCACTGTCACTTTACCTGCAGCAACACCCCAGCACACACTCCTCATACTCCTACTTCCGACGTCACCCTCTCACAACTCCACCTCACCAAACCCCAGACCATCAGCAAGCTCTCACATGCACACTCCCCAACACCTACTCGAAATCTGGGACCTCCTCAGCAGTAGCTCACCAGGCCTCCTCTTCCTAAAGGAAACCTGGATGAACCTCACCTTATTTTCAGACATCACTGCGGCTGTCCCACCAGGATACAAAATTGCACCAGGACCGCCTCCACGAACCCAGACAGGGACTCGCAATCCTGTACAAAGACATGCTCAAATGCACAACTACCACAGACCTGGACATCCCTTTCTTGAAAAACATGCACTTCAACCCACAAACTAATGACAGCCCCACCCGAAGGGCATGCTGGGTTACAGGCTACCCGGTCCACGAGGCAACTTCAGTAACCTCATATGAGACTTCGTCATCCTCTTACCATCAACTCCTAGGACTTCATACTCTTCTGCAATTTCAATTTCCACCTGGAAGATCCTTCCAACAACTGCTTCATGACGTCCACGAAGTCTACACAACATAGGACTTTCCCAGCACATCACAGGTCTCACACAGAATGCAGGGCGCACTTCAGATGCAATATTTGTCACCAGCAAAAACACCAGCTACAACTCCACCTCATCACTCACATGGATCAACCACTATATTATCCATTTCAAAATCTCCATGCCACAAGCCAAAGTTCCCATCGACATCAACCAACTCAGCCTGAATGGAGGGAAACTGATTTGCGCAGCACAATCAAAACAGACCAACCCAACACCATCAAAGACCTAGCTGAGGACATCATCATCTTCAACCAGTTAATTGCCAACTGTGCTGATGCTCTGGCACACATCAAAACTCATAAGCACCGCAAACCAGTAAACAAGCCTCCTGGGACAGGAAAGTAATCCAGGTCTACAAAGGATATTGCAAACAGCTGGAAATTAAATGGAGAGCCAACCACAATGCCAACACTAGATCAAACCACAAGGCCGCCCTCAGGCACTACCACCACCTCTTGAGAGACACCAAGAAACGGTCTCTCATAGGTCGGATTGAAGCCAGCTCCAACAATGGCAAAGAGATTTTTGCTATCATCAAGGAATTCACCACCACAGACGTCTCAGTAATCTCCAGCACCCTCTCCCATGAACTCTGTGACAACCTCTGAAACTTCTCCAACAGCAAAATTGAAAAGATCTACAACAACTTTGAAAATCCACCAAACCCTGGGGACACCATCAGAAAGCTGCCCACCTATTACTCAGACAGACACCCACCATCTGTGAAACATTCACAGAGGAAGACACAAAAACCTAAAAAAAAACCTCCGCTCCGGGGCCCGCACAGACCGTTGTCTACATCATATCAACAACCTAGGAGGAACTGTGGTCATCAAATTCCTAACTCACATCATCAGTCCTCCATCAAGTCTGCAACCTTCCCTGAGGACTGGCAGCACGCTGCAATCATGGTTATCTTCAAAGAAACATCTGCAACCCCCAACAAACCGAGCATCTACTGCCCCATCTTCCTTCTACCATAACCAGCGAAGGTGACGGAGAAAGCAATCAACCAACAACTCACCAACCACCTTCAACTCTACAACCTTCTTGACCACTCCCAATCCTGCTTGTGAAGCAACCACATTATCGCACTTGTCACTGCCACTGATGAAATCCGCACCTGCTGGACTGAGGAAAAACTGTTTCACTCCTACTCCTGGACCTCTCAGCTGCATTCAGTGCCATGCCACACACCAGCCTCAAAGGACTACACGCAAAAGGCACCCAGCCCTCAAATGGATATGCTCCTTCCTCATAGGTATAACAAAGTGAGACAGACTTCAATGTTTTTAAGGAAAAATAAACATGATTCAACAAAACAACAAAAATGTTGTTTCTTGTGCCAAACTACATTAGGAAGGCGGTGGAGGAGAGGTGGACAGTGGGAACACACACAAACATTACCATGGGTATATACAAAGGAGTAAGCAGAGGGAGGAACACTTCAGGAGACAGACACAGGGGTGTAGTAGGAACCCCCCTACTAAAGTAAGATGGAGTGTGGAGGGACATCTGACTTCCTGCCGACAAAGAATTTTAATAAAATAATGTAGCAACATGGACATTACTGAGCTTATAAAACTATATTTTAAAATGCAAATTTATCTTAATATATGTAGATAACACATCAGTGTCACACCTCTTTGGATAGACAGTATAACCTTAAATCCCACTTTAGAGAATTACTCTCTACATAGCCTTATTTCGTGCCTAAATGTAGATCTGTAAAAATGTTTATCTATATCCGTTGGAAGAATACTTGCCTAATAGCCACTCTTGTTGAAATTCAGACCCAATGAACACCGCCAGACCTCTGTAAACTTGGTCAGCAGATGTACTTTCTGGGAAGAATTAAAAAACAAACAGAGAGGCATACTGAGGAAAGAAGGTACCGGATCAGCCACAAAGCTGAGCATATATACATCAGCTGGGCCTTATAAACTGCATCCCAGACTCCTCAGAGGGAGGGGAGGTGTTGGAGGACGTGTTTTGCGAAAACACTAGAGACCGCGGAGGTGTGAGACGAGGAAAGCAGGAGAGACGTGTAGTACGATGCTAAAATCTAATAAAACGAGTAACTGGGCCAAAGACCATCCAAAAAACGTTTCAAATTACCAGGTGATGTGCTGGAAAAAAATAAAACAGAAAGGTGTGCTGCACCAGCTGGAAGGAGGTCACCTTCATCGCAAATACTTCGACGAGAAGTTGGCACCTAGTTCTCACAGCGGGGAAGCACTGGGCCTGCCCTGCTTGGGCTTTAATGGCCAAGATCCAGTCTGTAAATGTATCTAGCACAGACTTTCATTAGATGTGAATATGTGGATACAGCCAAATTAACAAACAGAGAGCATGATGGGAAACCTATCACTCTCAGATTAGGAGAAAGTACATCAGGGCCCAGGTGTGCTGTATTTGTTATTAATTAACGCACTAGTAACTCGTTAGAACATTATTACAAAGCAAATGGCATAATTAATTAATAACTTGCAGTGTGGCTAAGTGCTCGCTGCTGACGTTTGCGATCTTCAGGATGCGGGTCGAATTCAGGCAGGGCCTACGTGGCCCTTCATTTTCAAAGGTCGACAAAGTGAGTTCCTCAAAATTTGACCATCGTAATATCGGTTACTTGGCGTGCTGCAATTTTGCAAATAGTGCTGTAGTGCGCGCTACGTAAAGACATGTACTTATTATTAATATTATTATATATTTAAGAACGCTGCGATAGAAACCTTCCATAGCTCTGCTGTGACATGTTCAACTGACACACTTCTAAAAATGCAGCGCACAGAAGACAGACACGGGCTATTATACACTCTCGTGATGCTAGTAAAAGTCGTGTTTCAATAATACAGTGATAGATTTATCTTAGATAAGCGAAAAGTCACACACTAACTGAGTAGTTTTACAAAAAAACAGAAGAGAAAAGTATATTTATGCTACGGGGAAACATAAATGATATGGCCTGCCGAATTATATGAAAATTGCGCTTTTGAATGCACAATGTGCCCCCATGTTTTTCAATATTTTCCCGGGGGAGAATCCCCTGTCCCCCGAACCACCTAGAAAAGGTTTCCCTCACCCGTTCCACTATCTCAGTAACATTCAGGGCAAGTAGTACCCCCCGCTACTTTCTAATGCCATGTCCGCACCCTAAATAGGTGATATCTAAAATGTAAGTGTGTCTATGTTGTGCTGTAATAATCACGCAGATTCTTATGGAGCTTCTGCAATGTCAATTACTGTGAAGGTTAATGGCAGTGCTTTAAAAGGGCCGGTACTGTCCGGTACTGAGTACCGGCACTTTTTTATTTGATAGGAAGAGTAACTGCACTTCTCAAGATAAACGTAATACTTTTAATTGGAGAGTACCGGCACTTCACAGAAGCAAGTAGGTACTCTGACCCAGAGTACCAGCACTTCTATTTTTGCATTTCAAGCTCTGGCTAAGTGCATGTTTTGACCTCACCTCCTAAGGATATTCGGGTCAAAGGTCAAGGGATGTCACTTCCTGTGTTGTCATTATATTCAGCGGGTGTGACACTTGCTAACCCTGGCAATTTGGTGAATCAGTGTTTTCACTCAACATTTTTCGCTGTCTGGCTTAATGGATGTTGAGAGATTTTTTCATCTGCATTTTCCTGGCATACACTTTATTAACCAAGTATCTACGATTTCAATATAATAAAAAGTGCAAAGATGTTTAAAATATACAAACATTTATTAATCATTTAATGTAACACGATACACTTAATTTAAACTGTGAGATTAGCTGAATGGCATAAACATATGTGGTGCATGACATGCAAATAGCACACAAATCTCAGGGCTTTTCTCAAGAAATTAGTTTTGTAATAGATTGCGTTATAGCGCTTTGAGTAAAAGCTCGAAATATGTGGGTGGATTGGAGAGGGAGAAGTTGCACGGTGCAGGAGTGCTGACATTACAGGGCTCACAATCAACATCTCCACCTTTGGGATCTTTTACCCCTGGAATGAGGAATAACCACAGAGACACAGAATTAGTACCTACAAATCCACAAAGTTATTCCTGGTTCCAGGGACTAATCTGTTCCATTCAACACGTGCTATGAGCAGCTAATAATAGGAGTTAGAAACAGTGTGGGCGGGGCCATTGTTGGTAACAGCATCAGGGGGCATAGCGGGCTGCAGTATTAGCTGGCGGAAGGGTTGCAAGCTCCCCTCTCCAAAAGAAGTGCGTCAGTCGTGGGCCTGAATGTGATTGTGTCCACAGCCCAGTCATGGACTGAACACAATATTACTACAACATATCACCAGACAATGTTTCGGCCTGATAAAACTGGGTTCACTGTTTCAGCACTGAATACACCCCCCCCCCCCCCACCCGCCAGCAATAGAAGCTGCAAATCGTTCAGAACAAAAGTCTAATAAACTTTGTTTATTATTCTTTCTTTCTGAGAGAGGCGGGGCCTTGGGGATGACTAGCAGTGAGAGGGAGTGCTCAGCACTCCTCCTCAGTGCGCATGTGTGCTTGGCCGGCCATCTAGGGGCTGGCCAAACACACATGCACAGTAGGCTCTCTCCAGCCCAGCAAAACAGTTGCCGGGCTGGAGAGAGTCTGCACAGGCTCCCAGTCTGCCTGGGAGTGCCCTGGCTGGATGCTCCCAGCCAATCCTGACGCTGCTCTAAGCAGAGTCAGGATTGGCCGCAGGGCACGCTGGAAGCCTGTGCCTGCCTGCAGCGACAGGTGCAAGAGGAGCAGCATGGCGGCGGAGCAGGTACGTTTTTAATAAAAAAAAAAAAATTAAATGTACCCCCCTCGCGCCACACCCAACCCGCCCCTTATTAGCGCTGTGAGCCGCGACTGGCAGGGACACCAGACAATTATAATTCCCTTTGACGGTATCCCGCTCCAAGGATTCTGCTCAATGAGGCCACTGAGTAGCAGGGTCCAAGACAAATATGGGGCGTACCACTGTTAGGATGGGGCAGGGGGACTGTGAGGCAGCAGGAGCATGCGCAGTTTGTGCTTCCTGTCTCCCTTGCCGTATGAGATAAATGTCTGCAAACCTTACGCAACAACATGCCGCTGAGTCACTGCATCAAAACCGCCAACAGTGATTAATGATGGTTATTTAGTAAAAACACCTAATGTTTTTTTTTTTTTACCGCTCATGAGCAATGGTCGATTAATGTGGGTAAAAAATGGGATGAATATCAGAGAGTCTAACTGAGGTTGTGGGTGTGGGTGTCCTTCTGGTAAAAAAACATTATTACATTTCAGCTGTACTTTTTGGGTTTTGTTGACTTCGAAAGCCCTTCATGTGATGATACTGCACTGTGGACCACTTAGTTGTATGCTTGGATGTCTGTCTCCTACATCACAATTTCATTTGGCCCTTAGACTTAGTCTTCATTCTGAAGTGCTCATGCTCTAGTGAGGCTCTGCGCTTATTTATGTGCGTTTTTCATCACAACCCTTCACTGCCATATTAATTATTCAAGCGATAAAACATGCTCCTGCCTTTTGCTTTAGTGCAACTTTATAAATGCACCTCTCCTAACTTGGCGCTTATTAGAGGAGGTGCAGCAGTACCAGATGAACATAGTTACATTTCACATATAAAAACCTCTATCCCTACTCCACAACATCTTTTTTTCGGGACAACTTAGCCAGCAGCGAGACACCCCCAGACTCCAGGATACCAAAAATTAAATTCTCCTCCTCTTCTCGAACCCCAAAGAAAGGTAACGATGGTTTGTGACCTCTAATGCAGCCACAACAATTGAAAAGTTGCCACCCCTCACCTAGGATAGCCTTGCGGTGGAGCAAGCGGTGACCACCACGTTTCCACAGAAGTGAATACAAGCATTGGCAAAGATAATAGGTCTCACCTTTAAGACTATTGCCTCTGGCATTGCCTTTTGTTCTTACAGTACTGAACGGGCATTGTTGGTTTTGCCAACGATTTGTAGCCATGCTGTATGGCATCATAACTAAAAATAATACGAAAAACAAACTATGACGCAGCCAACGCTAATGCACTTTTAATATAAAAAAATAATTAGCCCTATCTATGTCACAGTAAATTCTTTTTGCCACATTGCAAAGCATCAACGCTGCTATACTGCATGGCGACAAAAATTGCCAAAGTCAATAGCTCTCACATACAAGACCTACTGGCAAAGCAAATAGGTGTCACCTATATGAAATCTGTTGGCTTTGTTGTTGAAGAGTGGGTTTGTGTAGCATTGAGTAGCATTGTGTGGTGTAGAGTGGTATTTTGTGGAATGGTACTGTGAATAGTGAAGAAGAGTGGCATAGTGTGTTGCGGAGTGGCATTGTGTGGCACTGTGAGGAGTGCAGTGGATTTGTGTGTAGTTGAGTAGAGTAACAATGTGACTTGGAGTGCATTGCATGGTATGGAGTGGAAATATGTGGCATGGTGTGGAATTATGTGACATGGCATGGAATTATGTGGTGTGGAATTGTGTGGCATCTAATTGTGTGGCATAGTGGAGTGGAATTATTTGGTGTGGAGTGGAAATATGTGGACTTAAATGGTGTGGCATGGAGTGCAATGATGTGGCCTGAAGTGGTATTATGTGGTGTGAAATTGTGTTGCATGGGGTGTAATTGTGTGGCGTAGAATAGAATTGTTGGATCTGGAATTGTGGCCCATCGAATTGTGTGATGTGAATTGTGTTGCACTGAATAAAGTGGAATTACGTGGTGCAAAGGCTGACTGTGTGGTGGAATTATGTGGCATGGAGTGGAATTATATGGCATGAAATGCAGTTGTGTGACATGGAGTGCAGTTGTGTGGCATAGACTGCAATTGTGAGGACTGGAGTGTATTGCATGGAGATGGATTGTGTGGTAAGGAGCAGAATTATGTAGAGTGGAATCATGTGTCGTGGAGTAGAATTATGCAGCGTTATACGGAATTGTATGGCATGGAATTGTGTTGAGTACTGTGGAATGATGTGTTGTGGAGTGAATTGGAATTATGTGGTATAGAGTGGAATTATGTGGCACAGTGTGAAATTATGTGGAGTGGATTTCGTGTAGTTGTGTGGAATTATGTGGCATGGAATGGATAGAGTTTATGTGGCATTGCGTTTATGTTTGACATGGAGTAGACATGTCATACATGGAATTGTGTGGCGTGTGGTGGAATTGTGTGGCATGGAGTGGAATTATATGGCATGGAGTGCAGTTGTGTGACATGGAGTGCAGTTGTGTGGCATAGACTGCAATTGTGAGGACTGGAGTGTATTGCATGGAGATGGATTATGTGGTAAGGAGCAGAATTATGTAGAGTGGAATCATGCAGCGTTATACGGAATTGTGTGGCATGGAATTGTGTTGAGTACTGTGGAATGATGTGTCGTGAGTGAATTGGAATTATGTGATATAGAGTGGAATTATGTGGCACAGTGTGACATTATGTGGAGTGGATTTTGTGTAGTTGTGTGGAATTATGTGGCATGGAACGGTTAGAGTTTATGTGGCATTGCGTTTATGTTTGACATGGAGTAGACATGTCGTACATGGAATTGTGTGGCGTGTGGTGGAATTGTGTGGAGTGGAATGCAATTTTGTGATGTGAAGTGCAATTCTGTGTAATGGTGTGGAATTATGTGGTGTGGCATAGAATTATGTGGCATGGAATTATGTTATGTGGTGCAGAGTAGAAATATGTGGCATGGGATTATTTTGGATGGAGTGAAATGGAATATATGGAGTGGAATTGAGTGGCATTGAATTGTTGGACGTGGAATTGTGTGGCCTGTAGTGGAATTGTGTGATGTGGTGTGGTATTGTGTGGCATGGAGTTGAATGGTGTTGAGTGGAATTGTGTGCTGATCGAACAACAGAAATTCAAGAAGCAAGACAAAGAAAGGGAAGACAAAGGCAATAAATATAAGAAGTAAAATTAAACGGAACTTGTGAAAAGAAGACTGTTTGTTTATAAAGAAAAGGTGTTTGTGAAAACTTGCAAAGGTTGAAGTTTGTAACTGTGACTGGAGGAATGATCTGAAGTTAATGTATTCGTGATGGTATGTGGCTTCCAGATGTTAGAAACACAAGCAGTGGTATGTGTTGTGTGAAATAAGCTTGAGTGTGTTAGTAAATGAAAGAAGGCATGGCTTTAGATACAGGTATACTGGCTCTTACAAATGAGAAGAGAGGAATATGAAAAATCTTTATGCTCTCAAAATATGTGCTTTTTAATAGCTGTGAAAGTGCATTGTTTTTACAATAGGATAATGTGCTGCATTTTGAGTCAAAGAGGACATGCACATATGTTTCTTACAATTAGGTAACAGTTGGAGAAATGAGTCACACAGCCAGTTGAAAGTGTGCGTGGTAGTATTTGAAGTAGAGAGGTGGGTGGGTGAGGTGGAGGGGCACGGAGCAGCGATACGGAAAGGTAGCGGGGGAGGAATAATACCTGAATAACAGCATGAGCAGCGGACGCACACCAATTGCAATGAATCAGTCTGTGCTTTGTCCATGGGCCGCAGGAAGAAAAAAAATGAGGACCGGTGAGGGCTGGCCAACTACAAAGCAGGAAAGAAGAGTGACAATAAAGTCAACAAATGGTATGCAGGGGGTGGGCTGCAAGCCTCGTGTTGTACACAATAGTCTCGAACAGACAGAGCTTGGGCTGTCTCTCTTAGACCTAAAACCAGGAACGTTTTTTTGTTTAAAGCAATGTCTGTCTCTTTAATGTAAAAGTGCAACTTAAAAACTTTTTAGAAAAGCAAATGCAGGTATCGTAGTCTCCTAGCCCTTGCAAGCCACTGTGTCTATATGTGCAGCAGTTCACCAGGGTTGCAAAATGCAGAAGTTAGGTACCAGGGGAGGCTCCTCTGCTGTGGCTGAGGAGCGTCGCCCTCCGTCCCACCAGCAGCAGCTGCAAACCATGAAAAATAAAACAATAATAAACAGTTTTTCTTATTGTTTAATTTTTAAAGGGGCGGGGCCATGGGTGATAACAGGTAGGGAGGGGGAGAGATCAGCACTCCCACTCAGTGCACATGTATGTGTGGTCGGCCATCTTGGCCAGCCCAAAAACACTTGGCAACAGGGCTCTCTCCATCCCGGCATTGTGTTGCGGGTTGGAGAGCGGGAGGAGGCTCCCACTCTGCCTCAGAGCGCCCAGCCAGGGTGTTCCAGCCAATCATAATGTTGCTCTGAACAGCATCAGGATTGGCCGCCAGGCAGGCTGGGAGCCTGTACCTTCAGTGCAGTGGAGAGCGGTGGTGCACTCAAGGTAAGGTTTATTATTATTATTTTTTTTTATATATATATTTTTTTAATTTTTGTTGTTTCCCCCTGCCCTGCCATTTTGCCTAGTGGCCAGCTGCAACTCTTAGATAAATATTATGCACAATATTTTCTGTAGAAGATTAGTATGAGGAGAAAATGTCCTGCGGGAGACAGGTCTGAGCAAAAAATGTGTCTCAAGAGACATTTTCTCTTTAAACCAGTCTCCGTTTAACACTCTTGAGAGTCTTTTGAAAGCGAGATATGTTCCACTTTTAATTCACACACTATAACTCAGCACACGGCCAGCTTGATGGATTTGAATTAAGATGCGTGATGCAATGTGATTATGTCCAGGTAACGTTCAAGCTTGTGTGAAGCAATCTTGTTATATCCCAGCTTCCGCATCCGTCGGTGATGAAAAAGATTCCAACATGGTCCACAGTTTAAAGTACACCAATCCTGTATTTAGGAGTTCATCTTAAGACACAAATTTGCTTGTGGCCAAAATGAGCATCAGAAATGAAAGCTGATGATTTTCCCTGCCTCAGGGGTGTGTCTTTGGAGACCACAAGCTTTGAACATTTTCAGTAACCAAATTTAAAGGGAGATTTCCAAACTGTACATCAGTTGTTCCTTAGTTGCACACTTGTTGTACTGTGAAATTAGGGAGACACTCCATTTAGTTCTACACCTTATAGTCTCAAGGAGGGTGACCCCTCAATTCCTTTGCTCCGATTCTGGTTGGGAACACAAAAGGAGGATGGACAGGGTGCTCAAACTTTAAAAAAAACTCACCCCCAGTCAAAGATCTGGGTTAAATCCATTATTCTTTTGCTCACCATGCCACCCAGTTTGCGCCCAGACAGGCTAACTTGAATACAGTGGCACAGCGAGCACTTGGTCATACCTTGGTGTCAGTGACTGCTCAATCGCCGGGAGAAGGAGATCTCAAAACGTCCCACTTCTCCCCTACAGGACAAATACCATCCCTGTAAGGGAAGTTTACATTTTGAAGAGGAGGAGCAGCTAGAGGAAAACATCTGGGTGCTGACCCTGGCGTCAGGAAGAAAAAAGGTGCTGTACTTCGAGAGGGCGTCTTTGCAGTGGCAACTGGAGGCAGAGCCAGGAGAGAACAGCGCCCAGTGACTTGAAGAGGAACAGATGCTCAGTCGTCTTTGAGGGCCACTGGAGCTAAAAAAGACTATGAAAAATGCACCTTTGCTGTGACCCAGAGCAAGAGACCACAGAAGGGAACCAACTCGAAGCAGACCAGGAGACAACTCATGAAGCTGTTTGCTGTGCAGCTGCTTCTTCCCACCATGCTTCAGGAGGGGCGTGGCTCTGTCAGGTGTGTGGCTAGGTGTGGGGACTGGGAAGGATGCTTGTGCCTCTCTGACCGCCCCAGTAGTTCTAACAAAGAAAAAAAAGCACGAGGTGGAAAGGAGGGGGAGGCTGGGGCTCTGTCTTGCATGTGGGGGAAGGGCTGAGCATAAGCCTAGCTATCCTATAGGGGCACCATATACAGTTCTTTAAACTTTTCTTTTTCCTCCCAGAACTAAAAGGGAAACAAACTTTTATTTTTCCCCTGTCCACCCCTTTGAGCTTTCAGTGCACACTCTTGGTGTTTCTGGTGATGGTATTAAACTAAAAAGGAGAACCAAATACTCATTACTACTTACTGTGCATCTCTCGATGGAATGGCAAATGGACCTACTCCTAGGAACCTAGAAGAAAAAGAAAAAAGGAACAAGAATTAATCTTCATCTGATGTTTATGTTGAGATACCTTGAGAAAAAATAAATATAAAAAGTGCAATCCCTAACTAGAGTGCGACTAATTCCAGAGAAGCTCTGCCAAAATCTCACGCCTGCCCAATTTACAGTGACTTTAGCATCACAAAAGGATGATGGACGGAGTGCTTAAACTTTTCAAACACTCACCGCCAGTCACAGATCTGGGTTATATCCATCGTTCTTCTGTTGTCCATGCCACCCCAATTTGGACCCAGCATATGCAAATCAGTCTTCACCTTGCTCCTCATGGGAAAAGTCCAGCCTGAACTGCCAGCCCAGGTCCTCCCTAGACTGGAAACAAGCATCCTGGGACCGGTTTTGGGGTATGACCTCTCATCAGCCAGGCTAGCTTGAATCCAATGGCACAGTGAGCAAGGGATCCAAGCCAGGGAATACACTGGAAAACCTACAGCAACTTTAGCAACACAAAAGGATGATGGACAGAGTGATTAAACTTTTCAAACACTCACCCCCAGTCACAGATCTGGGTTGAATTCAGCATTCTTTCGCTCACCATGCCACCTCAGTTTGTTTGGGCCCAGCCATATGTAGATCAGTCTTTACCCTGCTCCCCGTGGGAATAGTCCAGCCTGAACTGGTAGGCCACATTGTCACTGGACTGGAAACAAGCATCCCGGAACCAGTTTTCTGGTATAACACCCCAGCAGCCAGGCTAGTTTGAATACGGTGGCTTAGCAAGCACGGGACCCATGTCAAACATTATCCCCAGTCACAGATCTGGGCCTAAATCCTTAGTTTCTTTTTCTTGTCACACCATTACAGTTTGGCCCAAGCCACATGCAATCAGTCTTAACCATGCTCCCAATTGGAACAGTCTAGCATGAGCTGCCTGACTAGGTCCTTCCGGAACCAGAAACAAGCATCCTGGGACCGGTTTCAGGATATCATCCCTCATTAGCCAGGCTAGCTTGAATCCATTGACTTAGCATGCATGGGACCTACGTCTGGGCATATCCTGGCCACTTAAAGCAACACATGCAAATACAACAGATAACAGACGTAATGCTGAACAGTGTGAAGCATTCACCACCAGTCTCAAATCTGTGCCTAAGTCCTCTGTTTGTTTGCACACCACACCATTCCTGTTTGGACCCAGCCATATGCAAAACACTTTTAACCCCTCTCCCCATGGAAACAGTCCAGCCCGAACTGCCAAGCCAGGTCCTCCCAGGAGAGGAAACAAACATCCTGGGACTGATTTTGGGGTATAGCTCATTATCAACTAGGGTAGCTTGAATGCAATGGCACAGCGAGCAAAGGACCTATGTCTGGGCATACCCTTCCCACTTAGGGCAACAAATGCAAAACGGACAGGTGATGGACTGAATGCTGATCAAAGTCAAATATTCAACCCCAGTCACAGATCTGGGCCTAAATCCATTGTGTTTTTGCTCGCTGCACCATTGCATTCTGGACACTGTCATATGAAAAGCAGTCTTGACCTTACTTCCCAAGGGAACAGTCCAGCCTGAACCGCCAGGCCATAGCCTTCCTAAACTGGAAACAAGCATCCTGGGACCAGTTTTGGGGTATTACCCCTCATCAGCACATCAGCCAGGCTAGTTTGAATCCGATGGCATAGCTAGCATGGAACCCATGCCTGGGCATACTCCTCCCACTTAAGACTACAAATGCAAAAATAACAGATGATGGATGGAATGCTGAACAATGTCACACATTCACCAGTCACAGATCAGGGTCTAAATGTATTGTAATTTTGCTCTCCAGTCCATTCCAGTTTGGACCAAGCCAAATGCAAATCAGCCTTGACCCTGCTCCCCATGGGAACAGTCTAGCCTGAACTACGAGGCCAGGTCATTCCCAGACTGGGACAAGCATCCTGAGATCAGTTTTAGGGCATCACACCTCATTAGCCAGGCTAGCTTGAATCTGGTGGCATAGCAAGCACAGGACCCACGTCTGGGCATACCCTTCCTACTTAACAGGACAAATGCAAAAAGAACAGATGAAGGACAGAATGCACAATGTCAAACATTCACCCCCAGACACAGGTCTGGGCTTAAATCCATCATTTTTCTTCTTGCCACGCCATTCCCATTTGGACCCAGCCATTTGGAAAGCACTCTTGACCCTGCTCCCTATAGGAACAGTCCAGCCTGAACTGCCAGACCAGGTCCTTCCTGGACCAGAAACAAAGAATTTAAGACCGGTTTTGGGGTATCAACTCTCATCAGCCAGGTTAGCTTGAATCCAGTGGCACAGCAAACACCCGATCCACATCTTGGCATACCCTGACCACTTAGGATGACAAATGTAAAAAGAACAGATGATGTATAGAATACTGCACAATGTCAAACATTCACCCCCAGTCCCAGATCTGGACCTAAATCCATCACTGCAGTTAAGACATTCATCACTTATTTGCTGGATATTAACAGTGGCTGCCAGGACACTGCCAGGTCACCAGTGGACCGGCTGACATATTAATAATACCCTCCAGCCAAGGTGGATCTATGTGCCTACCATAGCTGCCGTTCCCCAGAAGCACTCAAGTTTGCTGAACGAATGAGGTGGTTGATGTTCCAGCCTGGCAATCTCATTTACTGAAAATAAACTCTCACGGTTCTTAGTTTAGGTTATTGGCAGGATCCATACTAGTGGGACTGACACAGTTCTCCCACTGTTGACTGAGGACTGGCAGTGAGGTGGGATGGATGAAGAGAAGAGTGAGTGAGGTAATTGGATCCAGAAGGTGCATGGGTCCTATCTCACTGATAGTCTCAGGGAGGGACAAAGTACTTTTTAATCCACATCCTGTACTTTATAGGACTCCACTTTTAGGAAGTGTGGATTATCAGTAACTGATTAACCCGATTAGATATCCTACTCGGATGGTTAGCGGAAACCACTCCATGTTCGAGTTTGTGCCAGCTTCCTGCATGGTGTCAGCCACGCTCCTAAAAATAATGATTCATTGTACTAACAGCTGTTCACTACACGAGAAAGGTGACATGAGATGTTATTACAGTAAAAAGGTGTCTGTGCCTATGATAACATAAGCCCTCGATGAATATTTAGATAGTGTGTGCTGACAATGTGTGTTCATGTCTTTGATGCAGAAATCTAATCTCGATAAAGGAAGGTAGTTAAATACGAACCCTAAAAGGTTCACTGATAATATTCTTAATGCATTTAAACCCTATTGTAATATGAGCAGAAAAGATGTAATGACAATGTTCAGTTTGTTTGAATTTATGATGTTCTGCAGCTCACCTTGTTGCCAAGTCTGTGGTAGATGGCCCTTTATGGGTTCCAGGTGAAGAAAGCAATATGATGAATTTACTTTTACAGTTGTATTGAGGTAGCCTGTTAAATGTTAATTTGTACCGTCAAACGTGTTAGCTAAAAATTATTATTTTAAAGTACAATGATGTTTAGTTGGTTAACTGCTTCATATTGACACGATCTCATGGAAATACTCAAGACAATTGGCTGACTGTATATGTTAACATATTTTTACAATGATACGTTAGAAATAAAAGGAAAAACTAAAAGTATTTTTTTTTTTACTTTTTGGTATATGCACCCAGCAAATTTAGTATGAGACTGTGAAATTTCAAGCCGGATAGGGCAATTGGCTTTGTTGTGGAGGCTGCGCAGGACCACTTTCATCTTTTTGCCTTGAGCTTAACTGCAGCGTTTAGCTGGCTTTCATCCTTTAAGAGTCCGGGTGTGGACTTTAGTCATTTAAGTCAGGAAACCTTATTCAGGATGATGTCTGTTCTGCTGGTTTTGAAGCTCAATTGGGCAGACAATACACATATTATAGGTTTAGTCAATGTATAGAATATTGAACACCGAATATAGGGGGTCATTCTAACCCTGGCGGTCCAAGACCGCCAGGGCTAAAATGACGGGGGCACCGCCAACAGGCTGGCGGTGCCCCGCTGGGCATTCTGACCGCGGCGGTTTGACCGCGGTCAGAAGTGGAAAACCGGCGGTCTCCCGCCTGTTTTCCGCTGCCCATTTGAATCCTCCATGGCGGCGCAGCTCGCTGCGCCGCCATGGGGATTCCGACAGCCCATACCGCCATCCTGTTCCTGGCGGTTCGCCCGCCAGGAACAGGATGGCGGTATGGGTTGTCGTGGGGCCCCTGGGGGCCCCTGCAGTGCCCATGCCAATGGCATGGGCACTGCAGGGGCCCCCGTAAGAGGGCCCCACAAAGAATTTCACTGTCTGCATTGCAGACAGTGAAATTCGCGACGGGTGCCACTGCACCCGTCGCACCTTCCCACTCCGCCGGCTCCATTCGGAGCCGGCGTCCTCGTGGGAAGGTTGTTTTACACTGGGCTGGCGGGCGGCCTTTTGGCGGTCGCCCGCCAGCCCAGTGTAAAACCCAGAATACCCGCAGCGGTCTAATGACCGCGGTGCGGTATTCTGGAGGGGGGAACTCTGGCGGGCGGCCTCCGCCGCCCGCCAGGGTGAGAATCACCCCCATAATGTGTGGGAACCAATTCTTATGTGAAGAACTATATTTTTACTAATAAGGAAATGTCCTTTTCCAGGCCGTAAGAGGTGCCATGGAGAAACGAGAAACCTGAAATTAACTGAATTGGTAAACTTGTAGTACATAACACAACAGAGGCCTGGTGCATGCCAGCATTTTCAATATAAAGGACGGGGTGGCCAAAGCCTTCTTTAACAAACCTGCTTCCACTCAAGTTAGTTACCCATCCAGGAAGGACTTGAAAGGGCTACCTCCAATTCAGTAAATTTCTGTGCTGCTTTTTTCACCTTGATATTTGGATAATCCCATTGTAGCAGGTGCGGGGAATTGCAGCTTTGTCCTAGACCTACCAGCCGAAGGCCCAAGACTGACCCACTCCTAACACCCAGGCTCTGGTATTGAGTGGAAATACAACACATTAATCAAACTGGTTGAAAAAGATGGTCCGACTTCCCTCGCAAACTGATATGATGATACCAATGTTCACCGACTTTTTCCAGATTAGTGCATGATTAAAACTCCAAGGCAGATTGTCCCAGTGCTGTATTGTGGGACTTCCAGTGACTCCCCAGCCCAAGGTTTTTACACCTACTGGAACTATTATATTACATGACATAATGAAGGCACATATGCGAAACATTATTATATCTGGCACCTCTCTGTCACCCATTTGCTTTCACACCTCAAGCTCTCAGAGGCCACCAATTGGGTAATTGGTAGCACGTAACTAAAAACCTAAAATACACAAACAAATATATTAACAGGCACACTGACTTGAATTCACGTGGTGCTTAGTTCATTCATTCTGGTTACTGCAAATAAGTCAAGCAATAGCCCCATAGGAAGTGAAAAACTGAGATAGCCCTCCCTCTTTCACCAAACATAACATCGCCAGCATTAATAACAAGCATTGGAAAAGCCAAAAGGTCTCACCTATACAAGAGCTACTGGCTTTGGCAATGTCTTTCGCCGTGTTCTACACTAGTGTGGCTGATGTCCAGAATGGGTAAAAGTTGGGGAATCGTAGAGTGGAGTAGAGGGAGTAGAGTGTCATAGAGTTGTGTGAGGGAGTAGAGTTCAATTGTTCAGTGGCAGAGAGTTTTCTGGAGTATGGTGGACTAGGGAGGAGTGGGTTGGAGTAAACTGAGGTAGTGGAGTGGCTTGAATTGGAGTATAGTAGGGTGGACTGGATTGGGGTAGAGTGGGGTGGATAGGTAAGGGGTGGATTAGATGGAAGTGGGGTGGTTTGGAGTAGGGTGATGTGGAGTGGATTGGATTGGGATGGATTTGAGTGGGGTGGATTAGATTGGATTGAGGTGGTTGTTTGAATATGAGTGATAGGACTGAGATGGATTGGGTTGGAGTGGGGTGGATTGGATTGGGGTCGGGAGGATTATATTGGACTAGAGTGGGGTGGATTGGGTTGGAGTGGGGTGGGTTGGATTCAGTGATTGGAGTGGGTGAATTGGGTGGGATGGATTGGAATTGAGTGGGGTGGATTGGATTGACGTGCAGTAGATTGATTGGAGCGGAATGGATTTATTTGGAGTGGGGTGGGCTAGATTGATTGGATTGGAGTGGGGTGTTCTGAACTGGGATAGGGCGATTGGAGTACAGTGTGGTGGGTTGGAGTGAGGGAGTGGGGTGAATTCGGGTGAGGAGGAGTGGGTGGATTTGATTGGAGTGGGGTAGATTTAAATGGGGTGGAGTAGATAGGATTAGGGTGTGGTGGGCTGCAGTGGGATGGATCGGATTGCGGTGGGGTGTGGAGGATTAGAGTGGGGTAGATTGCATTGAGGGAGGGTGTATTGGAGTGGGGTGGGATGAATTGGGGTGTGGTGAACTGGAGATGGGTGGATTGGAGTAGAGTGGGGTGGGGTGGATTGGATTGGAGTGGGGTAGATTAAGGTGGTTTGGAGTGGAGTGGATTGGACTTGATTACGGTGGATTAATATGGACTGGATTGGACTGGAGTGGGGAGGATTAAAGTGGATTGTATTGAGTGGGATAGATTGGGGTGGTATGGGTGGATTGGACTGGAGTGAGGTGGATTGGGATGCAATGGACTTGGGTGGAGTGGATTAGAGTGGGTGGATTGGTTGGATTGGAGTGGTGGGGGTTGTATTGGAGTAGAGTGGTTTGGATTGGAGTGGGTGCGTTTGAGTGGGGTGGGTTGGAATGGGTTGGATTTGAGTGGAGTGGATTGTATTGGAATGGTTGAGATTGGAATGGGGTGGATCAGACTGGAGTGTGGTGGATTGGACTGGAGTGGACTTGGGTGGGGTTGAATGGATTGGAGTGAGGTGTATTGGATTGGAGTAGGGTAAATTGGATAGGGCTCAATTGGGGTGGATTGCTGTGAGGTGGACTGGATCGTAGTGGGGTGGATTGTGATGGGGCAGATTGTTTTGGATTGGAGTGGGTTGTTTGGGATTGGAGTGGGCCAGGTTGGAGTACGGCAGATTGGGGTAGGGTAGGTTTGAGTGGGGCAGATTGTTTTGGATTAAAGTGGGGCAGATTGGAGTGAGGTGGTTGGATTGGGACAGATTGTTTTGGATTGGAGTGGGGCAGACTAGAGTGGGGTTGATGGTTTTGGATAGCAGCGGGGCAGATTGGAGTGTGGCAGATTCTATAGGGTGGATGGGAGTGGAGTAGATTGGATGGGAGTGGGGTGGATTGGATGGGAGTGGGGTGGATTGGAGAGGGGTGTATTTGGATGGGGTAGATTGGATTGGAATGCAGTGAGGTGTGCTACATAGATTGGATTGGAGTTGGGTGAACTGAACTGGGATGGGTGGGGTGATTGAATTGGGATAGAGTGGGGTGGATTGGAGTATAGTGTGGTCGGTTGGATTGAGTGGGGTGTATTGGGGTGAGTGGAGTGGGTGGATTGTTTTAGCATGGGGTGGATTGAAATGGGGTAGGGTGAATAAGATTGGGGTGTGGTGGGCTTCAGTGGGATGTATTGGATTATGGTGGGGTGGGATGGATTGGAGTAGTTTGAGTGGGGTGGATTGGGATGGGATGGGATGGGATGGATTGGGATGGAGTGGAGTGGGTGAATTGGATTGGATTGTAGTGGGTGGATTGGAATGGAGTGGGTGGATTGGATTGGTGTGGGGTGAATTACTTGGAGAGGGGTGGATTGGAGTGGGTAGATTAAGGTGATTTGGTTTAGGGTGGATTAGACTGGAGTACGGTGGATTAGTGTGGACTGGGTTGGACTGGAGTGGGGTGGATTAGAGTGAATTGTATTGGAGTGGGATGATTTGGGATGGTGTGGGTGGATTTGATTGGAGTAAGGTGGATTGGGATGCAATGGGCTTGAGTTGGGTGGATTGAAGTGGGTGTAGTGGAGTGGTTGGATTGGAGTGGTGTAGGTTGTATTGGAGTAGGGTGGGTTGGAATACAATGCGGTGCGATGGAGTGGAGTGGGTTTGAGTGGGGTGGATTGGATTGGGATGGGTTGAATTGGAATGGGGTGGATCAGACTGGAGTGAAGTACATTGGACTGGAGTGAATTGGGGTGGGGTGGAAAGAATTGGGGTGAGGTGTATTGGATAACAGTGGGGTAGATTGGATAGGGCTTGACTGGGGTGGATTGCTGTGGGGTGAACTGGACTGTACTGGGGTGGATTGCGGTTAATTAAAGTTAAGTGGATTGTATTGGAGTGGTGCGAATTGGAGTGGGGCAGATTGGAGTGGATTGTTTGGAACTGGAGTGGGGTACGGTGGAGTAGGGCAGGTTGGTTCTGGGAAGATTGTTTTAGATTCATGTGGGGCACACATGTTTGGTCTCTGACAATGTGGCATAGTGAGCATGAGATGTGTGTGGATTTTGACTGCCTGAAAACAGAAAATTATTTTGGACCACCTATCCAGGATATAGAGCAGGGGTGTAGGTAGCCCCTAGAACACTCCCGAGAGGTCTTTGGAGTGGAGCAGTTTCATGTGAAAGAGGGAGAAAGAACCCTCTTCCTGCTCTGTTGGGTAAACTAACCCTCTACTGTATATTAGCCAGGTAAGGAAAGCTCAGCTTCTTCTGCGATCCTGTCTTACTATTCAGTGCAGTTAATCAGTATTTTCACATTTTTAACTGAAATGCATTTATTCATATTTGTTTATTTCACACATGTAAATTGCTACATGCTGCCAAATTCCCCTACCACGTGATGCGTATGATTATCAACAAGTCCAAGGGGACAGCTGAAGAGGGAGTGTGCAGATCAAAGAGTAGAATTACTAATAATTCAGAAAGAGGCAACTTTTCTGAAGAGCATATTTACTGTTGTTAGTTTTCACAAAAATTACTACTTGTTTTAGAAAGGCGTCTTGTCCTTCCCCTCTTCAGCATCTTGAAAATTCATTCGTCCTGTCACTTCATTGCCCACTAGGGGGCATTACTGCTCATCCCTGCGGCCTAGGTGAGCCTACCAATGTCTATACTTACCGTCACCCATTTGACGATTATTACTGGCTCAGACTATACTTTTCGGCCACATTGTTGGATTTTTTAATCAATACCGCGGGATCCAATGTTAGTATTTTCTTGCAAGAAACTTGGTTTAATTAATTCATTTCTGCCTTTCTTCTGCATCAATAACACTGGGCTAAATCTTTTTTACTGGTTACTTCACACATCATATCGCTTGATGAAATTCCACAAATTTGACTGTCGTGATAATCAAGTCATTTTTTGGTTGAACAATTTCAGTGTTATTATATTTCTAGCATTATAGTGTTATATAATTGCATTTGAGTTTATTCAATCATCCATCTGCCTTCCCCACAGTGCATGTAGAAAAAAAACATTTTTTGTGGTGAAATATCTTGGGAAAAAATGTTGTGGTTTGAGTTAAACAAACTTGTCCTCAACTCACAAAAATGATCGAAGTTTGTCCCCAAATTTTGGGTGACAAGAGCTTGAATCGATTTGGTTCACACAAAAAGCATAGACTTTGGTGGTCCTATGCAG
Source organism: Pleurodeles waltl (assembly GCF_031143425.1). NCBI lineage: Eukaryota > Metazoa > Chordata > Amphibia > Caudata > Salamandridae > Pleurodeles > Pleurodeles waltl. The sequence goes on from NC_090450.1 coordinate 47,238,510, forward strand.
CCTGGTCTCCTGTGCTAAAGGGAAACCAGCAAAGGTATTATTGGATGAGTATACTGCTTTATGCTTCACTACACTTTGAAGTAATGTCTAAAAGAGTGTGCAAACATTAATGAACACAGGGCCATAAGCACAAACATTGGATTCACAAAAGTGGCTGCAAATTGTTCACAAACCTTTTGTGAATCCAAAGAAATTTTGAAAACTGCACCTATGTAATAATAGGTTGAGTCACAAAATCACTGTTTGGGATGGGTGGCAATCCAACTTACCTCTTTACTATTCGCGAGGTAGGTCGCAAATTGTCACTTATACCTTTTGGTGGCCATCAGCCTCACGGTCACCTGCTGGGGTCAGCAGACCTCCAAGTCTTTGATTACTTTTTAAGTATGTAATTGTTTAATATTGCTTTTCCTTAAATTAAATGGGGCTGCATTTAAAAAAAGATGTCTGTTTAGTTTAAAAAAAAAAAAGTTTAAGATTGTCTGTGGTCCCTGGAACACTGCTCACCCTAAACACATTTTTTTTAGATTAACAAAGGGAAAATGGTGTCAGGGAAACCTCTTCTCCTTTTTGAAGAGGTTACCACTTCCATGGAGGGGTTGGTAACATGTTTGTTTTTGAACGAAATTGAGGTTGAACGCATTGCAAATCACGGTTTGAAAGAGACACCATGAAAACATCCCTCACAAATTACAATGCGTAGTACATTTCTAAACCCATTTAGTAGCACTTACAAAATTGCATAATTGGCTTCTTTAGTATAAACAAATATTGACAAAGTCAATAGGTTTCGCCTATGCTACAGCTATTGGCTTTTTTCATTAGTCTTCACTGCTCCAGATCTAGATTAAAAAAGGCATATACAAGCAGCCAAATACATATGCAACACTGGTGCAGCACCTCTGAATTGAGAGTTCTTCAATAAACATTGTGCTCATAGGCATTTCAGGCTTCTCCGAGAGATCCTGACACTTGAGCTATAATTAATTTTAAGAGCGTAATCTTTTAGTTTGTGATCTGAAACCTAACCATTGTTTTCTGTTTCACCTGTCACAATAAACAGACTTAAGATGTGCCCTACAAGTCATCAACATGATTGTATCTAGTTTATTAATTGCATATTCCTAGCATATAAAAAATAGCTGCATGTCAAGTACCTTGTATGAATGCTAGTATATAAAATATACACAATTAAGAGGAGAAAAAGTACTTTGTGAAATAGAGAGATTGTGGAAACACCAGGTCAACTCACTTGTTTTTGCAATTTAAAAAAAACGAGAACTCGACCCCAGGGTATTGGAGATCTTTGAATCACAGGATGTTGAGCCACCGCTAGGGCTTGAACCTAGTTTACTAGTTCCAAAATGTCAACTCTGACCACATGAAAACAATATGACCAGGTGAGCAGCCAAATACTATAAGGCCCACAATCTGGTGGAAAGGAAGGAAGACCTCCGATATAAACTTGCATAATGCAAAAATATCATGGTTCTAAATCTGCACGTACAAAGAGGGGTAAGGCTGAAAATTAAAAACAGAAATGACTTCATCAGTGAATTCAAACCTTTCATGTACGTGAGCAAGTATGGTCTGTGCTTTAAACATCAGGTGCCGGCATCTGCATGTCAGGAGCTCAAATCCGCCATACAAAGTCGGTGGTGGCCCCTCCACAGTAGTGGAGGAGCGTTGCGCCGCTACAAGAATGCCCCAAAACTGCTCCAGAGCTGAAAAATAAAATGGTAATAAACTTTCTTTATTACCATTTAATTTTTCAGTACCCCGTACTGAACCGAGTGTCAGAACGTGGCGGGGCAATAGCAGGTGAGGTGAGTGACAGCAGCAGGGAGCTGTGCACTTGATTAAAATGCGCATATCCCTTTGGCTGGCCATCTTGCGACAGCCAGCCAGACAGGCTCACTTTAAACATCTTTAACCCAGTTGTTAGGGGAAGCACAGGCCTCCAACGCTCTGGTGACAGCTGAGAGAACCCGCTCCCACCAATCCTGACGCTGTTTTCATGCTGGTTATCAGGTCCCCGTGTCTCGTATAAGCCACGACAAGAGGCGGACTCTGTCAAGAGAGGGAGACTCGTCACAGGCAGAGAAGTGCCTTTTCCTTTTAAATTATTATTGTTGTATCCCACACCCCCTGTCGTAAATAGAAACCAGGTGCCACTCAACACAGTCTCTCGCAGCTGAAGTGCGCTTTAGTTACACCTGTGTTTTTGACAGCTCAGAGAAAAACAAAAGTGATGTGATGCGTACTATATGAAAACAAGTTATCAGAACTTCGTACATTTTGATAGCTCTAATGGATTTTCTCATGCAACAAAGGCACGTAAAGATTGTAAGGATCTCTAAAAGGGGATGCCAGTTTTTTCCTCACATGCAGGACTTTTCACACAAAGTGTACCAAGTAGAAAGAGTGAGGGGGCCCGCAGAATTAATTGACATTTTTTTCTCACCTATACACATAATGATGTATAAGGCTTGGTGTTTGTTAAAAACGGATTCTTAAGGAGCATAAAGCCTGCCTTGACAACTGACACTCAGGCTGTTTCGATTTTAATTGGTCCCCACATTGTGAAAAATCGTGTCAAACCAAAACAAGATGGCTGGTGCAACTTTGGAACGCATGATGGGAATGCTTTTTAATTGTGCGCTCCTAAAGAGTGACAGCCATCTGATAATTCGCAGGGAAAACATGTGACATAAGGACTAGAGCGTCCGACCATGAAGCTGGGGAACCGGGTTTAAGTCTTGGTGAAGGCTCAACAGCCTGTGATTCTCTGAAGATCCATAAATCTCTCTTGTGCCTGTCCAAAGCTGTCCGATAACTTTGGGTCGAGTTTGTGCTATGTAAAATTGTAAAAAAACAAATGAATAAAATAAGACAAGAATGCAGAGCGGAGGGGGTGTTAAAAAAGAGAAGGGAGTGTGTGAAACAGCAGTGGGCAGGGGAGTGATAAGCAGCACCAAAGCACAAACAATGTGCAGTGGAAAGACGGGACATATCCACTAGTATGGAGTGCGGTGACAAAATGGAAAAAAACGTACCTCAGGAAGTGTATGACCAGTGAAAGGACACTGGTATGGAGTGTGCTGATAAAATGAAAAAAAAAGTGCACCTTAGGTAGTGTGTGACCATTGGAAGGCCACTGGCCGCCAGCCTTTAACGTCCAACCAGAAAGGGTACTTGGCCCAAGCTCCAGGGATCAGCAGCCGAAGCCAGGGAAAGAGAGGAAAAGAAGCCAGCTGAAGTCAGAAGTGTCTGCTGACCAGTGTGAAGCAAGTAAAGAAGAGTGATCGGCAAATCCTACTAATGGTAAGTAATGTGTCACCCGTGGGTAGGCTGTAAGCCGTTTTAAGAATATTTGTTTTTGTTAAACACAAAAGACTTTAGAAAGACAGCGGAAGCGCTGTTCAGGCAAAACCTAAAAAGCCATTTGGCAATGGCATTGTACATCCGGCCCATAGTTCTGAATTGTGTAAAGCAAATGGTGTGAATAAAGTCTGGGAGGTATTTACTGTATGTCAAGAAATAGATATGCACACAGGTTATACTTACCATACCCTACTTCCAAAAAAAATACAATTCAATACAGAAACTACATTAAAGGAACAGACTTCCAGTCATATCACAAATGTGCTGCATCTGGATTCACTAGCCTTCAAAAACCTGGAGTTCTGTGTTCCAGTTCCCCCAGTTGAGCCCAAAAGAGAAACCTCATTTTGAGAATGGCCTCACTACTGAAAATGCCTTCTTTTAAATAAAAGCTGTGTAGGTGGAATCTCATTTTCTTAACAGACACATAAACTGTGGAATAAACTCCCAAAGAGATTAAGGACCACAATCAACCATCAAGAATTCAGAAGAGAAATAAAGATTGACCTTTCTTAAAACCAGGACTCAAATAACCCTGAGCCTAAAACCTTGATTAGTTTGTTTATGTGAATTGTATATGCAGCCTGTGAAGCTATCCAGACACTTGTTTGTCTCACCCCTCCTTACAAGTCTTACAAGCAGCCACAATGTGCCCAGAGCACATTCTCTGGGCTGCACCATCACACCAAACCTCAGCTCTTATAGCTGGCAGCTCATGACACATCCTTTTTCCATCCATGCACGATTGAAGAAGACATTATTCATCTGGATAGTGTTTTGGGGTCATGACGAGGTATGAAAGCTCTTTAAAATTTTTATTTTTCAACATAATACATTAACATGCCAACATGCTTTATTTTGATGCTACGTCTTAAAAGAAGCTACCACTGACCGTAACCAGTAACACAAACAACGTTGATATATTGTATTGTATTGGAACATTTATATAGCCATTACCACTACTTGTGGGTCGCTGAGATATTTTGTTAAAAGTTTATGGTCCTGAGCAAGCAGAGGTTCAAGGGAGAAGTGGTGTGGTCTGGTGGGATGAACTTTGTTAATCTGATCCCATATCTCATTGTCATTGAAGAGGTGGTCAAAGTATGTGGCTAGTTGAGACCTGTAGTGGTGGGCTATATTAAAATTCTCAATTGGCCTGTACTATGTGGCTGCTCTCTTCCGTTATTCCATGCCTGTTCAGTTGGTGAGCAGTTGTTTGTTTGCTGTAGACTTTTACAATATTACTCGGTGATGGACATCACACTTAGCAGTTCTGTGTGGGTGTAAGTGTCAAAGGACATATTAAGCAGCCTTTATGAACTATAGTCGACTGCCCAACCACTGAGTGTTATGGTATTAATATTACTGTGGTTTGTATTGCATGAGATATATATATATATATAAGAGAGAGAGATTGTTTGCGCACACACCCTTACATCCCTAGACAAGAGGTACTGTAGTGCTTTAAGCCAGGCAGAATGCTTCTCTGGAACCCAGGGGTAGTTGTGGAGTTTTTTGGTTATTTTTGGTTATGGCTATATGTCACCTACAGATGCTCGAACAGCCTGGCTGAAGATAACACTTTCTCTGCGCCTCATGCCTTGCTGAAGCTTCTATGCGCTGCTTTACATTAGAGACCTGAGCAGATCCCAAAGGCTTCCAGGCTGAAAGCAATTGTTTAAAGGCGCAAAACCTCCCCCCTGGTATTGGTAGGGGAAGCTTGACAAAACCAGCAGTGTTAACTTGTGCTGGATTGAAAGCAGATGTCCCCTGCCAGCCGCAGCTGCCCCTGACACTGTGCACGTGGGGCTGGCCCTCTTCCCAGGAGCACATGGCTCGCATTTCTAAGAAACGTGGACAAGCTGACATCACTCGGCTGTGTCTCGCAGAGTCGCAGGGACTCCTAAGAGCCCACAATTCGCCCAAGAGGTCCATTACCCCAGAAATCACCCCGGTTATGACAATGGGAAGAGGCAAGACCAAACAGTGACACTGTTTAAAGTAAACAAGCATTTGCTTTATTGTTGAAGCAGAACAAAGTTTACAAGTGACACATCAACAAAGTTTACAAGTGATGCTTCTCTGGCACTCACTCTCCACAAACAGATAGGAGCCTAGCAGTCCAACTGCTTCATTGTTTTATATAACACCTCGCCCCTTAATCAAATCCATACCCCTTAATTGTCCCTGTTTACCTTTTGCATGGACCTGCAGTCCTCTCATAGGGTTGTCGTCTCCCTTTTTTAGGGTCGAGCGCAAAGCGCTCTGTCCCTGCTGTAATCTTTCTATGGGCTTGTAACCATGCCCATCGCATCATGCCCATGAATGTAGTTGGTTTGTGGGCTTGCTTTTTAAAATTCGCTTTCTTTCATTTGTGGAAGGCAGGCATATGTCATGCCTTTTCCGGTGTTTAGCCCTCCTCGAGTGCACCGGCCAACTACTGAAAACACGCTAGACTCCATGTTTTCCGTATGGTTTCTGGACTGCTTTTTTCTATTTATTTCCTATTCAGCGCGATCTCGAAGTAGTCGAGCGCTGTGCATCACATCGACCCTGTTACATGGATAATTGCATTTTTGCCGATAAAACGTTTGACTGAGAGCGAACTTCAGTTTTACTTTATATTTTCAATTTATGTGGCAAGAAATGTCCAGTTCGGAATTTACAAAGCAAATAGCTCTTACTCGGGGAAACGCGAGACCCATTGACTTATTAATTTAACTCAGTCCGGGACTCCCCTTCCTTAAGCCTGGTGTACCTCCAGGATTATCAATATCAATAAGGGGTGTGTTTAACTTTTTTTTAGCATGCAGCAAAGCACCATGTAGATCCGCACAACTACCAACTTTCCCAGGTCCATTTGTGATGTCCTGGTCCAGTCCTGTTTTTTTTCTTTGCATTCTGAGCATAGGCAGTGGAAGCAGGTGTGCAGGGAGAGGTATCTGGTGCAGCTAAGGTTGAGGTTGTTGCAACACCACCACAATAACCACCCTGGAGCTCACAATAGAAGGTAAAATGAGCAATAAAAAGCATTTAAATGTTATTTTTATCTTGCCACATTTGCTGTGCATTCGGAGGTCATTTTTCAGGCTATATCTTCTGACAAACTGTGGATTATTCTTTCAACATGGAGACTAGTGTTCACTTTTCTTACCTGACTACAAAATTAGAGAATCTGACAATCTTGCTGGGGTATAGGAGTTGTGAAAGGAAAAGCTGTTGGATGTCATTTTTTGTTCTAACACACAGCAACATTTAAATACATGTAAAATAACTGCATGAAATATTTCAGAATATGTCAACAGTTAGGGAAGCACAGTGTGATGGGAGTATTTTAGTTGGGGATGTGCAATTGGTAAATATTTACTGATAACTAAATTTCCCACCTTATGTTTGGTGCGCTATCAAGTTTTCTCATTAAAACTGCATGCTAGTGTGCATTTTGTGGCTGTTCAACAGAAAATGTGCATTCCACCATGCTTTAGTAATTTAACTGTGACGGAGTGCTCCACAATGCACCACCAGCTACATGCCACGCCCTTACCACTCTCCCGCTGAGCTGGCATGACTAGTTTGCTACACTTGTTCTTTGTGTGACGCTTGGATGTGATATAACATTAATGGCATCAAGCACACTCTCAAAATTGTTCCAGTACCACTGATTCTAGGACTTGTAGACTACAAGTCAAACAATTCAATTAAAAAAACCTTGACTTTATTGAAACACTGAAATTTGATGATTTTTTGCAGTATTATATAGCTTGAACATGACCAAGAGGCACCAGAGAGCTTTATATGAAAACCATATTACTTTACATGAGGTCAAATTATTTTTATTGCATTTATATTATGTATGCCGACTGCTCTGTATTGTGTAAGCAACATTTTGTGTACGACTTCTAGAACAACGATAGATGCTGAAGGTTGTGAAAACTGTTTAATACCATGTGAGCTGGGCTATGCTAGTAATCTTTACTTTATGACTTACAGATAGTGGGTAAATGTCAGGGGCATACTTTCCGTTGGTGCAGCCGGTGAAGTGGCACCACGGCCCAGAGGTCTGATGGGCCTACCGAACCATGAGTAGTATCCCATCTTGCAATTCAAACTGCAGCCAGGCGGCCAGTTTCCTTAGTTGCACTTAGGCCCTTGACATATTGGCTATGTCATTGATTGACAGACATATTTCTTTCTCTAGCTGCCTGAACAGACGTAAGGAAATTGATCTCACCATGAAAGTCACCACAAAAGTCCTGATGGTCACATGAAAGCCCAATAATTGCACATAACATATGTAATACCAGTAATTCACAAGCGAACTAAGCGTACCATGCAATATAAAAATACACAACATCATAGACCCCCCTAACAATAACTCTAAATCCAGTGTTGGATCCTCTAGCAAGGAAACTGGGAAATTCCACAAAAGCCTGTGAGCTTGTGATGGCCTGTACATCCCAGAAAGCAGCCGTTCATGAACAGTCAGTACTTAGGGCCTCATTAACAAGGATCTGACGCATAGACATCGATGAGTCAGAGTTCATGCGCTTGCTGCACATCCTCTAACAACACTATGGATGCACAGTATTTAAGAAACAGAGCTCCATGGTGCACGTTTTGACAGATGTATCAGAATTTCTGACACATCTGTTGGCGCTAAACTAAAGCATTGCTGGAGTTGCATCGCTAAACTGATTCAACTTCAGCAATGTGAGGAGAGTCTCATAGTTAAAAGCCCTACGTTAATTTTGTGCCTGCTCCGAGTATGCAATAAAATTCTGACGCAGTGAAGTTGTAAAATGACGCAGTGAAAAGTTGTAAATTTCACTGCATCAGTTCTACATGGCTTTTTTTCTATGAGAACGCCTACCCTGCATACATTATATCTGGCGCAGCCATAATATGACGCAGGGCTTTACAAACTCATGCATTGAGCCAATGCGTTAGTTTGTAAATATGGAGCAGTGTGGTGCACTGCTAGCACTGACACTGTGTCAAACCAAATGACACAGCATCAGTGCAAGGGGCTTGTAAATGAGGCCCTTAGTTTGCAAAAATTACTCAGCGGGCAAAGTTTTTCTCAGGAGTCTGTGGCTGGCATTGCCAAGCGCCTTGGTTGTCAATTAACTAATGCTTGCTAGTCTTGATTACACTTTGTGTCGCTTTCTTCCATCATCCTACACTTCCTGCTACACGCTTGCAGATCTTTGTTAACCAAGCTTTCTCCGTTTATCATGTTTTATCCGTTAGTTTTCTTTGTGGTTCTTCCTTGTTTTTTTGGCCTCCCTCTCTCTCCTGCCCTGGGCCATAGTCTGATAATGAAAAATAAGTTCTGGTCCACAAAAATTAGTAGCACTGCCGACCACCGGCAACCACTACCACAATTTAAGCACTGCAAACAATGTTATTTCCATTCATACACAGCCTGCTGCTCTGGCTGTCTCCTACTTATACTATCCAGGAAGATCTGATCTGTGCATGTGCAAATGTATCCACATGATCTTCTGTGACACGCACTAAGCCGGCATAACATACCATACCTTTGTGTGGTAGTTGCAAAGCAACGCTGAGTACAATTTACACACACCTTGATGGCTCATTAATGGGCATTTACACCCTTTTCAGCCCTTTCTTCTCACCACTTTCCCCAAAAACAGCAAGGGGTTTCTAATATGGGATAGGATTCTACATCGCTCACATGCCTCCCATTTTTTCAATGCACATGCGCACACATATAAGCGTTTTAACTTCTCAATTTGAATATGGATTGTAGAAGTTCTGCAGTTTCAGTGTTATCAGTTATTCACCATCCATGTACACTTTCTAAATTTGTTTACATTTTAGTTCCAATGGATTGTCCAACTAATTGAACAATTCCTGTACCATTTTTCATGAAGTTAAAACATTCAGTTTATTTTAGAATTATTCTGGACGAGCTTTCAAGTTGATTACTTAATTAATTTAAGATTTTTGTAACCTCAGTAGCATCTGTGAAGAAGTTACTTACCTATAACTACAGGTGTCTGTCATTGATATTGTTCATAAATTCACATTCTTTTCAAATAGGTCTTTTGGTAGGCTGTACGTGTAGCCTTACGGTTACTTAAGGGCACTTGCGTTGATTATTCAGGCTCATAGAAAAGGAGGAAGCAGGGAGCAATGGAATCTGATCAGATGTTTGGTGGCTGAATCAGACATAGTTCCACTGTGACCACTGTACCTGTGCATTGATCAATTTGAAGGCAAGTCTATGCAGTACAGCTTTCAATTGTTACTGAAAAGCATATGATGTTTTAGAGCTCAGGTTATAATTAAGCGTGTTCCAAAATCCTTGTGCTTGGGCACCCAAGGATCTTAAATCTTGTTTCATCTTCTTGTAAGTTTGTGGATTGATCAACAGGTTTGGAAAAATGAAAAATGAAGCCCAGTCTGGCTGTTGTTTTCTGTTGTTTTGGTGCTTGGTGATGACAATCCAAGGGAGATCAGTAATAGCCTTTGTCAGCTTCATCCGATGATCATGGAGTGGTGGTAGGAGTTTACTGATTAGGGAGAGTAGGAGAATGGTGTATGTAACTACTTAATCTACCTAAAGTAAGAAGGCTTTGCATCAAAGAGAAATTCCCAGCCAATTTACAAGAATTGAACATTCTCTGAGGTGTGTCTTTTCTGCATGATGGTCTTGAACTAGCCTAAAGCAGCGTCTGCGAAGGATTTAAAGCACATTTTTGGAAAGGAAATGTGTGAACCTTGTTTTTAACAAAGTTTGAGGTACTTCCTTATTCAAGACACTTAGGGCCTGATTACAACTTTGGAGGAGGTGTTAATCCGTCCCAAATGTGACGGATATACCACCAGCCGTATTACGAGTTCCATAGGATATAATAGACTTGTAATACGGCTGGTGGTATATCCGTCACTTTACCGTCACTTTTGGGACGGATTAACACCTCCTCCAAAGTTGTAATCAGGCCCGAAATGTTTTAAGCCCTCAACAAGGAAAGTGGTGCATAAAAGATGGGTGCTCTAAGGGAAGTTTCAGACAGGTAGGTGTTTCCTTCCAATAAATTAATACAGACTCCAATGAAATATTCCATCTTCTTTGTAGGCCAAAGGTTTAACATACTTGGATTCTGAAATCCCCTCTCCCTTTCCTGAGCAATGTGACATCCTACCTGTAAAGATCCAAATGTGAGGACCTGCCTCTTGTGTCTGGAGACTGTACTACCGAATATCGAGGTACACTAATGTTGTGTACAGAATGTCGAGAGAAAAAATATTGAAAGGTAAGTGCACATAAAGTCACTCCATGAGGACTCTGAAAATACATGTGTCTGTGTGTGTGTGTGTGTGTGTGTGTGTGTGTGTGTGTGATCAAAGTTCATATATGTGGAGTTGAGTATAGAGGATCTGCACTTAAATACCCTGATATATTTTGGCCTTTGATATTGTGTCCACGATATTTGGTGCCATCAAGATTCCTGCCTCGATATTCCAGATGCTCACTATTGCAGAAATGCACAACTAATGGGGCATTCATTCCACAGCTAACAAATACTGTGAACACTACGGACATGTTCACGATCCGTCCAGTGAATAATAACTCCAGCTGCGCACTTCATAAAACTTGTACAAATCTGCCTCACCAAGCTTGTGATATGACCACCGCTGCTGGACAGGTTTGGACTCAACACATTGGACCTGTGAGGCATGGCGTACACATAGATCCCTGCAGCAGGCACCTTAATACTTCGAGCTAGCATAGAGAAAAGTAGATATTCAACAGGACACAGCAATTAAACTAGTCCTTGGCGAAATTCCGTTTACATGGGTATAATGTCATATCATTTCTGGTATTTCGCGTTACGTTATGTGAAATGGCTAAAACGACACCGTTATGCCATGTCATGTAATGCACCTCTGCACTACTGTGTGAGGCTGTTCTTTCCGCAAGGCAGCCTTGTTAGAGGATGCATGTTGTGCTAAAAAGCTATGCTGGATAGACACTAATTTTGCATAATTTTCAGTAATTTGGGGGAATTTTGAATAATTTCTGCAAAGCATATTAGGCGAATTTCGCACAGGCCTGGTTATGAAACACAGTAACCTCTCACCTATCCCAGCAGATTAGTGGTGACAAGTCAGACTATGGTTATTTCTCAGTCTTTCCGCGCCAAGATGAACACAATGGCCCCGTGTGCCGTGCAGGACTCCATTTTGGTTTCATCAGGTAGGCCTTGGAGCCTCGCTGAGATACTCCGACTCCTGGAAGCCAGTGCTTAATTTGTACTTGTTGTTTCCGGTGCTGAGCACGGCACTTATTTTTGAGGGCCGGGGCTTATTCTTCTGCCTCATGCATTTGCTGCGAGCAAAAAACACATATGGGAAAGATGGAAGAAGGGAAAAATGAAAAAGCGTCACAAAGGGAGAAAGGAAAAAGCTGCAAGAGTGAGCTGAAGAGGCAGGGAGTAGCTGTAAATGGATTAAAGAAGCCCAAGATGACTTTATGACTACGCTGCCTCAGTATTCTGTGTTCGCACATTTAATTGCCCCAGCCACATGTTTCAGAGGAGAGCTTTGGGCACCAGCACCTTTTTATTTACAAACTAAGCACTGCTAGAAGCATTGAGTGGTGTTGATAGAGAGGAGAGTGGCTGAGATATTGAAATAGACAGAGGTGAACTAGATAAATAGAAAGATCCCTTTCCAGAGGGGGTCCCTGGACACTCGGGCGCAGGCAAATTGCCCACTTTGCCCTTTCCTAAAGCGTCTCTGGATCAGTGCGCCGCAGTTCCTTTTCTTCCGGCGTTCCTGTCTTCTAAGCAAACCGTAAAAATAATCCCATTCTAAACAACCCAAGGCCCTTAATAGATATTCCAGTTATTTATCTTGACCAGTGTGTTTATTTTAATGGTTAACATGATTCCGCGTCCAGTATGCGAAATGGGCTGCAGGCCTACTGCTGCGTGTGGAGGTATGTTCTTTACTTTGGAATAGTTTGTGAGCAGTTTCATTCAGAACAGAGGCTCTTGTTCCAATAATGAAGAAGTCATGTAGATGGGCGAGGTGGTGGGAATTTCATGGCCCAGGAAAACATTGTAAAAAAAAATAATGGCATACCAGATTATTTTCCAGAACTCTGCTAAAAAACTGGATAGAGGTCGTAGGTTTTCCAAGACTTAATATGATCTTCTATGATCATTCATACTGTATATAGCATCTTTCTTTGCTTCTATGTTCCAGTTCCTTTCATTTTTTGCATCCTGCCCACACCAGTTGTTCAGGAATCGACACAGAAAGGGCATTGTGGGAAAATCACATGTCATGCATCTCTGACTCTCATCCCTTGGTGGCTGAACTGTATCCCAGAATATACAGATCTGTCAGACTTAGGGCCTGATTTAGAAGTCGGTGAAGGGGAAAATGTGACGGATATCTCGTCCTCAGTATTATTCCTTCTATCCTATGGGATCGTAGTATGGCAGACGGGATATCGGTTACATTTGTGATGGAGTATCCCATCCGCCAAGATCTAAATCAGGCCCTTAGACTTTAGTGTGTCTCTGAAACTACATGTTTAGGTTGAAAAGATACTCCTTTGTTTAAGCTAACCTTAGAAGGCTCAGTTCTTAGTGATGATCACGCTATGAAACAACATAAAACTTGATATCAATCCAGGTGATGAAGGATTTCGAAAGGAGTCACAGAATTACAGTCATAGCAGCATGAGTTCTCAGGTGTCTATGAAATAGCACTGGCAATATGTTTATCAAACTATATTGCCGAATTCCAACAATATTGTCCTAAAACACCAGCTTACCTTTTTCATAAAATAAAAAAAATTGGCATCAAATACAAGCATTTTTTAAATATACACATTTTCCTTATAAACTAGTTTGGGAGGTGTTGAAAGCGGCACGTTTCTTTCCCAGATCCTAATATTTCACTTTGGGTAAATAAACTCAGTTTTCCACATAAAAGTTTGTTGTTGTCTACAGATAACAGTTGATCCCCCCCAAATATCAGCTTTCATTTTTAATGTGGTCTTCAGATATGACAGTCTCTCCTCGATAACAACTTCCTAGGTTGTAATTTGTTCATGGGGTTGGAGAACAAGGTCTGAATGTACCTAGATGTACACGAAACTGTGTGACTGTATAGAAAGGCAGATTGAAGGTTCCCTAGACATTATATTGTTGTCTCTGAAAACCAATAAAATTGTGGCTATTGTAACTAGCAAAAAGTTAGCAATAAAGATAAATTACTCAGAAAACATTTTGGGCGAACTACACCCAACCACCAAAGTTCTTAGAAGATTGGGCTACTTGACTTACAATATATTTTTATTTCACATGCTGGAGGTATTCTAGGAAAAAAGAGAAAGATAGTACATAATGTGTGTACCTTTGTTATTCCCACTTCCAGTCCGATATCACTTGAAATAATTGGCCATCGTGCATTGTTTTTCACTTCCTATAGAATTTGAGATACTTTCAAAATCATCACTGGTAATCCGTATTTAGCTGCTTTGATTTAATACTCTGACACACCATTAATTGTTTAATCGCATATCAATATTACACATTTTATTTTTATTATTGAGAAAATAATATAATTGTAACTCTGTGGGCCAGACCAAACTATTTTGTGCAATTAGGGGCTTAGCATGACAATCTTTTAAGACAGCTGCATTGGACAAATTCTGAGCAAACGTAGGGATATGTCCATGTAGATATTAAACTGTTGTCAGAGGTATATGCGCAGAATTCCTAAGGCTTTGCTCCACTGCATATAAGGTAATGCAATTATTATTTACATGCCCTTTTATTAATGCAGAAACCACTACGCTCTTGTTTGCGTCACCTTGCATCAAGGGGGCATTTAGCACCAACTCCCATAGGTTGTGACACAAAGATCAGTGAACTAGGATGGGCAGGTGGTGAGGGGGTTGCATCACAAATAAATGCCTACTTGACACAGTCTCATACGAGTAGAAAAGAGGTAATTTCTCTGAAGAACTGAAGAATTACATGCATTCTGCATTGCACAGCACTTATCCAATGCATTGGATCTTTCTGGGTTTGTTTATAAATAGTAATTTCTACTGGATGGCATGCTTCCTGTGTACATCACACAGATAATGCACTGTCACCTCTGCACTACTGCAAGGCAGCCTTGTCTGAGCACCAGCAGTGGGGTGAGGCAGTATGGTCCATTCTTAGTATATATCGCTGTGTCTTGTGTCTAAAGCCTTGCACACAGCACAGCAAATTAGGATGAACATGTACATCATCAACCATTCCTTTGCTCCCATTGAGTTGGTCAATAATACTTCCATAAACCATCTCTCACATGCATCCCTGGCGAGGAAGAAAACCGTTTCCAGGACTAAATATACTTGTGGCACAGCTGCTGGGTTGGTTACAAAAAATGCTTGTCCTTCTCGCCACATATTCCCTAGGCCCAACTCTGAAATTTACAGCCCGACCACTGCCCCTACAATGTCCAAAGCAAAGTCGTCAATCAAGAATCCCTGAAAGTAACATCAGCATTAACTTATTAAAAATGTAACAAATGTTGTAGCACATTAATTAACTAAAAAACATGACTAGTTGTTATCGTTTATTAATTAATTTTAAATTCTGCATTCTGCCAAGAAATTAATTGGAAAAAAAAATGAATAACCCTTGAATAGCTCATAATAGGCTCTTTGGTGGATGACAGATGTCTGTGACGTGACTTGACTAGTCTCTGTTAATGAATGCGGGGAGGATGTTCTGTAATTGGAAACCATTGATCAGAATACAGAAGCTGAATGACAAGTCCATGTTGTAGTTTCTAAATTATCCTCTAACACTTTAAGGATATCAGATGTCCTACAGTCAGGTTTGTATGAGTAGTAATATGCATGAATAATAATTCTGTGCAGGACTAAGGCAATAAACCAAGCTGCAACTCTTTCTGGACCAAGAAAACTATGGTTTAACCATAGTTATATATATATATATATATATATATATATATACAATACAAAAGAAACTGCTAATTATTTGAAAATACATATATATTGCTTATGTACCCTAAATCACTGTTTTGTAATGAAACACTTTTGTGGTTAACTTCTAAGTTTGAGTAACTAACGATATAAAATATAACAATAAAAAAAATCTTTAATAAAGTCAAATAAAAGGAAGGTAGGATTCCAATCCAAAACATTAAAATTACTGAATTTGCCAATTATGTTTGCTCGTTAATTAATCAAATTGATCCCAATATGCTGCTCACGACGTCATCAGAAATAGCATGACATCACTGCAGCACATTTTCATTTATAAGGCTTTGCATTTTATTCATTCGCAATGCCTATCCTTACAGACTTTAATGGCATTTGTAAGGACACAGGACTAGTTTTACCATTAATATATCTGTGCAGGTGATATATACCCAATCTGTGCAAAACGTTTCAATCAGATAACTTATGCGGCTGCCGGCTTTTGTGTTTCAGCACGTGATGTTTCGGGCAGACAATGGGCCTGATTACAACTCTGGCGGAGGGGTTAATCTGTCCCACATGTGACGGATATCCCACCCGCTGTATTACGAGTTCCATAGGATATAATGGACTTGTAATACGGCGGGCGGGATATCCGTCACATTTGGGATGGATTAACCCCTCCGCCAAAGTCGTAATCAGGCCCAATATGTCCAGTATGGTGAGAAACTAAAATGGATGGGGTCAAAAATATGCATTTTTCCAAAACCACACCAGTTTTGGCATGAAGCTAGAATACAGGGAAGTGTCTTGTCTTGGTTTGGTGTAAAAATATAATCAGTTATTTATGAGCAATTTCCATTAAAAACAGGTGGTGGCTCGATTTCGAACGGTTACGTTCAAGAGAAAACAGGACTCTTAATTCGTGGATCCAGAATTAAAATAATATATTTAAAAAATAAAAAATCCAGTTGAAAGAGAGATCCGTGGGAGATTTGGAGATCTGGGAAATCTGTTCAGCTGGCAGCAAGACAAACATTTTGTTGCAGCAGCCATTGGAAGACACCAGGCACTGATTTTTGGATATAAATTCAGGTCTGCGGACTTTAAAATGAATAGTTGTTCCATACATATTATGTTTTTTTTTTTTTCTTTTTTCTTATTTGGAAATCCTGAAAAAAAAAAATCCCTGCTACTAAGCATGACTGCGACCAGGCGCACTGTAGGCGGAGCCCGCTGTGCATGGACAAAGGCTGTGTGTATGCGCTGGTTCAGTTGCGGTGTGGTTAGTACAGGGCCTGCATCCAAAGCCTCCTCTAATTGGTCTAACATAAGTACGCCCACTACAAAGTACAGCTGAGGTTTGGTGCACAAGAGACTGGGCAAGCAGCTTGCAGGAAACAACCACATAGCAAGGTTGAGTGTGCAGGAAATCGGCCTCTGCAGGGCCGCAGGCTCTAAAGCGGTGGTAGGTTATAAGTAAGTATAGAACGCTATCAAAACCCCCAAAATATGCTGCAAAACATTCTTAAGAGTTTTTTTTTTTTTGGTTATAAGATATTAACCTATGTTTGTAGAAACCTCATGAATGTATTTTAATAAGCCACATGTAAGGGAAGTTAAGGCACAAAATAAAAGGGAACGCCCTTTGAAATTGGCCAATTATGGTTATCCTACAAATTATAACTCTGTAACTTATTTTTCACACAAACACGCAAGTGTCACTTTTAACAAAATGGGCGCTACACTTAGCAGTCTCCTGTTAGCATCCTCCGTCTAGAGGTCTCCTAGATGGGGGTTGAACTACTTTCTCACCCTTCTGAGCAGCTTGTGGTGCACTTTCCTGCTGTCTATCTTTGAATCTGTCTGCACACGCACACAGGAGCACATTGCATCCATCTTTTCAGATACATGGTATGCTGCTCCCTCCCAGATTCTGCCTGATGAACTGTCAGTTCTCTCTTCTTTGCCTGTGGTACTTCTGTGAATTTTACCTAGATGCAAGACAAGTTCATAATATCACACAAGGCCTAATTAAAAAGAACACCCATCAACTGTTTAAATATTGGAACTAAAAATATAACAGGTTGTTTGCTCAAAGTATGCATAGTCGGGTTGTTTGCTCACAGTATGCCTAGTCTAACTTAAGAAATGGGAGACAGGCACAGAAGGCAAGAACCAACACAAAGAAAGAATAAGCATCTCATTTACAGGAATCCGACGCATCGTCTCCGATGCGTCAGATTTCTTGTGCTGCCCTACGCTCCTCCAACGACGCCATGGATGTGCTGTATTTACAATATAGAGCTCCGTGGCACACGTTTTCACAGATGCATCAGAAATTCTGAAGCATCTGTGGTGCCAATCTCACACATTGCTGGATTAGCGCCAAAACAATGATGCAACTCCAGCAGTGTGAGGAGGCCCCCATACAGAAAAGCCCTGCATCAGTTTTATGCCTGCTCTGAGCAGGTGGTGAAATGCATTGGACCCAATGCGTCAGTTTGTAAACCTGGAGCATTGTAGAGCACTGATCGCGCCACCGCTGCGTCAAAGAAAAAATGGCAGAACTGCAGCACAATGACCTTGTAAATGAGGCCCTAATTATCTTATTTACAGTCTTACCATCACTCACTGCAAGCTCCCGAAATCTTTAAAAGAAGATTATTCCTCCACTGATGCGATCACATAACTTCTCCCATATTTATCTTGTAAAACTATTTCAATTACCCAGTTGTTTATGTTGGGAGCTATTGAGTTTTTCCACATCACTTAAATTGCTTTATCTGATACTAGAAGAGATTGAAAAAACCTTATTTGTTTTCAAAAGTTCATCTCTGATTATTGGGAAGCACTAACAGTAGTGCTCATAAGAGGGTGGTGGGGCATATTAAGGGTCGATCACACACCAGCTCTACCCTATAAAAATATTTATCCAAAAAATCATGACATGGCCAAATTAAGTGACCTAAAATTCCTCTGAACAAATGACTAGCCCAACAGTGATCTGATTCTAGTTGAGTGATGGGTATATTTATCAAAGTTGTGCATCGCCTTTGTGCCACACAAGGTAGCATAAGGGCGATTCAAAACCTTAAATGAAATTAATCAAGCCACGCAAGGTCATCTTGTGGGATGCTGCACGGCTTGGTAAATCTTGAGCAACATAAAGCAGTACAAGTCGCTGCCTTGTGTTACTCTGGCATTCCATGGGAAGATCATGGGCGTTCTCGCGCATCCACTCATGGATTTTGGCGCATTCCCAGATTTGCCTAGACTGGTAAATCTGGGAATGCGTCCAAAGGCCACACATTCCCAGGGGAGTCGTAACAAGAAGAAATATCTTAATTTTTCCTTGTTTTCGCCTCTTTCTACTTGTGCTGCATTCTGCAGCATGCGTAGAAAGAGGAATAAAACTCAGATTATTGTTTTGTGCATGAAGGTGTCCCTTCCTGCACAAAAAACATCCTTGGTAAAACACAGGCACCTTGCACCATGGTGCAAGGGTGCCTGTATTGGCGTTAGGCAGTAGTTTGTGCAACAGCACAGGCAGAGAGAAGAAATGCACCGTATTCCTGATCTCCCAATTATCGCAGCGAGCAAGGTGTCTTCCTGCATTGCGTTGCTTGAAATAATGATAAATAAGGCCCTGATTTTCAGATTGGTTTTGGAGACTAATGTGATTTAAAAAAATAAAACCCTATAGATATAGCAATACATTAATTAAGGTCTAATTTGGAATTACATATCATCATAAAAGTAAATGCACAGTGATCAGAAATAGATATAAGCACGCATGTCTACAGTTCATCACAAAGAATATGTCCTCCTTAGAAGTACAATAGGGAGACATTTGTATGTAAAGGCAGGGCACACATTTGGATGCGCGAGTGGCAATCCTTAATTTGTAAAAAAAAAATAAAAAAAAAAATCTTAATATTCAATAAAAGCTGGGAGGTCGAAAACCAAGGCAGCATGTTTTTGATTTCTCCCCATCCCTTTATTTTCCCACCATGCACTTCCTATACTTCGTATCTCTTTCTCCCCACATGCTCTTTTTCCTCCCTGCTTTTTAGGTCTTGTCTGATATAATGCATGTGCTGTCACTGGAGACATTTTGTTAGGCTAAAGGGAGCTTAAAGCCACTCATTGCTTACCATTGTTTGGCTTCATCATCAGCCTTGTTTGTTGGCTCCTGTTTGGTCGGCATGGTTTGCTTCCTCTTCATGTGGCCCAAGTACTGCTTCCTTTCATTGTGAATATCCTTCCGATGCTCTCGCTTTTTCTTCAACTTGCAGCACTCACTAGGAGAGCATGTGTCTCCCCTCCTCTTACTTCATCCCACTCTATGTCGCTGCTTGTCCTGTCCCCCTTCCATATTGTTGCTTGACCTGTTTTATGCTACCCCACGCCCCTCCCCCTGTTGTTGCTTCAGCTAACCTATTCCTCCTTCTTCATGGTTGCCTGCCCTGCATTGCTGCCTCTTCCCATGTCATTGCTTGCCCGTACCTCCACCCCTCTCCTCCCTGCATCACTTTGTTGCTTGCCCCATCCTCTCGACCACCTCACTCGATTGTTGTGTGCACCCTTTCCTCACCCACTCCCGCCAGAAGCACTATGGTTTAGCTAGCAGTGGCCACATCATACTATTTGTTTGCTAACTGTTAGCCAAGCTGCAAGGCAATTATGCTGCTTACAGCATGGCTAAAACACATTGACAAAAGCAATAGCTCTCGCATAGTCAAGACTTGTTGGTTTTGTTAGTTTGTTATTACTGAAATTGATATCTTAATATCTCTCCTCCTCCTTCTTTGCTCCTTTTCTCCCTTGCCCCCCCTCATTTGGGCTCAAAATCTGCTGGTGAAAAATAATTTAAGTGCTATTGCCCACCTCCTGCAACTACCGTCACAAATGAAGCCTTAGAGTTTGTTCCATCAAAACACCCACTATTTCAGGATATTCGGAATCATCATTCTGGTGCAAAGTCTTTTCCTTTGCTTGGGTGAAACACAGACTTTTTATATCATACTTGAATGTACTTATCTTGGGAAGACAAAACCTGAGTGATGGATGCCAACATTCAAGGCCTTGAAATGGTGGAACTTGGTGGCCTTGATGCCAAGCATGCACCAGCCCAGTAAATGGATGACACTCTCCATCCCATCTGCCAAAAGACCATAAGAAATCTCAAGGGAACAGATAACCGGATAAGAGAATTCTACTTCCTAATATCCTGGAATCACACTGAAATATTTCTGATTCACTTGGTAGCATAGCTGGAACATAAGAGCACTTCGTTTTTATTTTCTTCGGAAAATGCTGATTCTTCTTCTGCTTGTAGATGTTCCTTACTAACATCCAATCCTTGATTTACCTTTAGTCTACTCACACATGGGCTTCTGCATGCTTCAACCATTTTCCAACACTGTTGCATTCTTTCCTACACCTTGAAATCATATAGTGAGTTTGTGAATCACTACCCAATCTCTTGCTTTCTCCAGACAGCTGATTAGCCTGACCACCTTTAACCAGCCACCACAGTCACCTGGCAGGCCTTCACTTCTCATGGCAGTAAAGAAGAAGGTGCCTCAGTCACAAGGTTGTTGCATTGAGCCACCGATGGGGACCGGGCTGGTCCAGGTGGGGTTGGCTCATCTCTGGGTTTTTTCTGGAGGCCTGGATTTGGGAATTACCTGTTATTTGTTATGATAACTCTGGGCCTCATTTAGATTTCGGTGGAGGGGTTACTCTGTCACAACAGTGAGAAATATCTTGTCTGCTGAAGCCTATATCCCATAGGAAACAATGGGATATAGATTTCAGTAGACGGGATATCTGTCACCGTTGTGACAGAGTAACCCCTCCACCAAAATCTAAATCAGGCCCCCTGTTTTTTTGATCCAGCCTCTCCACACTCTCCACTGATCCGCACAAACTACATCTGATTTATTTGAGGTACAGCTCACAAATCCAGGACTTTAAAAGTCAGCAGTTTGGGTCCTAAAGATCACACCTACATTTCCAGCAAATTTCCTACATTTGTAGGATTGTCAAAGTATTAATGGAAAACCCTAGAACATTTATAACTGTGAATGATATCTCTGATTACTCCACTGGCATAGAAATTCAGAATGTGGAATTTCCAGCAGGTGGACAATGCAGCAGGCTTAAACACAACACACATGTATATTTTCACAATTTACTTTTTCCCCCATTGTTATATGATTCTTCCCATAGAGAAATCCTTAGCCTTACTCCACTTAAATTTGGGAGTGCTTCATCTCAGGTCCCCTAAATGGTACCAACTCCTTCGTGCGTACATTTCTAGGGCAAGAAGCATCCTGCATGAGGTATGTGAATACTAAAAAGTATTCGGGTTTGTGGATGTTCTGCTTTTGTGGTATATCCCAAGCATCTTCCCCTACAGCCAAATTTGCAGTTTCAGAAACTTCATCAATATCTGCATTCACAAATGGCATTTGCAAAGGATATTCCAGTAATATTTGGTCTGATACCCAAGACCAAAATGGATGCTTGGAAATGGCGTATAAGGTACACCAAACGCTTTGTATTTTTAGCCCTTAGTATCTGGTGCTTGCCATATCCTTGAGCGAAAGAAAACTGTCTCAGAGAGTTAATCTCTCTATTGTAGACATAGGTAATCTCGAGATCAAAAGTTTGACTGCTGGCAGGGCTTACTGATCCCTCCATTCTTAGAAGGTCAGAAGAAGTACCATTAAACTGGTCAGTAGCGAACCCTGTTATTTACAGAATAAACCACAGAATTGTGGTGTAAAGTGCTATTTAAATACAAGCTATAGATGGTTTCATTTTATAATTGTAAACTGTATTTATATAGAGCTCAGAACCCAATATTAGTGTTGAATATTTAAAGGCACACTACAAGTTAATGTGTTACCTACGTTCATTCCCTATGCCAGCCATAATTAAGGGAATAATTTGCCTATTGACAAGTGATATTCATTTTTTGGGGGGAATATATCCTAAGCGACAAGCTCTCCATACTCCACAATCCAAAGATTCTACGTTTCCTTTACTCATAGTATACCACCTTTTGTAGAAATGTCTGCTTAAGCACCATAGTTCTTCATCCACGATGATGTCTGCGATCAGTCCAGGACAGTGTTGTACCCTGGTGTCATTCGCGGCTGAGACCACTAGGGGCACACGCTGCTGCTTCAAATGCAGTATTTAACCTCAACAAGTCATCTTTGATACAGGCCAATTCTATCAGTGTCCGGATGTCAGGAAATGAAATTGACGCTAATGCATACACTTGACACAGCGGTGCTCTATTTGGAGGAAGAGAGGAGAAGTCATTAATCTCACACAGCACTGGCTGCCAATCATAATCAGAAGGAATAAGTTTGATAAGTGTCAATGCTCTGGGATGTCATTTGGTATGCTGTATGCATCTTGTCAGTTTCTTCTGTAAAAGCAGCAGTGCTATGTTGAGGTCTGTGTCGGGAGACTGGCAAAGGTGGGTGTTGACTATATTGTGGTTGAAGTATCGACCTTTAGTGACTATCATATGCGCAATAGTGACGGTAGTGTCATGATTAGTAGATGTGGACTTACCATTAGTAGAACTGTACTTCTTCACATATACGTACCTGGAAGATATTGCGATAGTCAACACTGCGGACCTGACATTCTTGCAGGTTGATATTTTTAACTTTGAAATAAAGGGGCTTATGTACGAGTATTTGACGCATGGCAGCGTGTGAAGTCACTTTACTGCGCTGCCCTGCATGAAAGGGTTTGAATGTGCTGTATCGATGAGCTATGGTGCATTTCTGTCCTCTCCCACTGCACTGGTGCAGAATTGGCTGCTTGCGCCAATGCAGTCACCCTTGCACTATGGTGCAAGATGACTGCATTGTAGGAATAATTGTTTTTGTGCACAAAGGAACTCCTTCATGCACAAAAAGAATGAATGGAGGCATCTTCCTTCTTCTAGAGGAAGAAAGAGGAAAAAAGCAAGGAGAATTGTTTTTATTCCTCCTCCTAGTTACACCTCCCCTGGGGAGGCGTAGGCTTTGGACGCATTCCCAGGTTTACAAATCCTTGCAAGCCTCGGAATGGGTCAAAATTCATGGGTGTTGCATGGGAACACCAACCAAAACACCCATGGAACGCCTCTTTGACACAGAGTAAGGCAACTCCGCGACTTGCTCTGCATTGACTTACTCCATATCTACAAGGCCATGAAAACCACACAAAGTGGCTTTGAGTGGCCTTGTAGATATAGATCTGCAGTCTGGGCCACAGGAGCATCACAAAAGTGACACTCTGGTGGTGCAGGCCGCTTGTCAATATGCCCCATAATGTCACAGAACTGTTGTGGTAGTGGGTTCCATTGAGGAAATGTGATTTTGTTTTGAATTTCTTGGGTTGTCCATTTCATTTGACTGTCTCTGAGAGATAACTTCACAGGTGTGAGCTCAGCCCTTTTAGCTCGTACATAGCCCATTTCTTTGGTGAAGCTGGATGGAAAGGTTTTCCATGTTGGGGGCTACATGCACTCGAAGATCAGTCTACAAATCAGTCCGCAGCCAGCGACAATACAATCGGAGAGAGCGTCTTTGCTGTGCTGTCTGAGATCCATGGAGACACCACTACGTTACCAACAAGGGCCCCACAGAGTCTTGAATAAGGATCTGATGATGTGTGCAGATGCACATGTTTGGGCCTCAGGCCGACTGCTGCAAATGGAAGGATGTGTTCAATCTGTTCTACTCCTAGACTAATGCTACATGGTGTGATTCAGAGAACTTGGTTAGGGGCTCATTGAAATTCAGGTACACCATGCCCGTAAAGATGTACTATATATAAGAGTAAATAGTCAAACTATCATTTAAAGTTTGAAGAACTGGAATCCCCGTTGGTAGGGCGGTGGGGTGGAGCGGCCTCTTGCCCAGTCAAACTTGCTTTCTTTAAGATCCATTTAGTGGTGGGGTACCTGGTGTACACTGGTGAGGCCTCAGATGGCTCTGTTTTAAGAAACATTTGATCAGATGGCCATCTGCAACAGGCTGCCGGGCCAAACTGAGTAGTCCTTTTGCCATGCTAAGGATCTGGCTAGCATCACTATCATCACTAGATTTCCTGGCCTGGCACACCATGTGATGCACTGAGGTCCTGGCAGGGAAATCAGGCAATTACTCTGAGGTGCAGAAGGAAATTGACATGTGTTGATTTCCCCCACTCATTGCACGGTTCTGGTTAATGCAGGAACAGTACATCCAATGTCTTGGGAACAAATGGGACAGCTGGAAAAGAAACATCTGTTTTGTTTCGTACAAGAGTTGTTTACATAACCAATAAACTCTATCCTTATACATCTCAATTAACTTATCAAATAATATCATTTAAAAATAAAATAACCCTTAATATAAAAGTTAGACTTTCTTGACACGATTAATTTCCATTAAATGGTCCCTAAATGTTGCTAAAAATAAAAATACAAAACTTTGGGCCATATGTACGAACACATTTTCCCATAGACACAGAATGGGTAAAACCCTTTGATACATCTGGCCCTTTATGTAATAGTAATCATGCTTGGCCATATACGTGGTCTCCTTTTCAGCTGTTGCTATCTGCTGCACCAATATGTGTTGAATGAAAAAGTGATAATAAGGGCAGCACAAAACAGGCCATATGATTGTGTGATTGGGCAAGTGTTCTGCACAATGCATCCTCCACAGCACCGGGTACGCTGAAACTAGTGAGAGAAAGTGTACACTGAGAGTAAACCCCCACAGAGAATCAGTTTCAGCATTACACCGACCACAGCATCAGAAAAGAAGAGAAAGATCTTTGGCACCACAACTTCATGGGAGCACTTTCCCATCAATTTTTCCACCTTTTCACGTCTGCCTCTAACGTAAAAGTCTGCATCAGATGTTGCCAGACTTCTTACGATATTCAGAGATGGACCTGTGTTCAGCCACTTTCAGACTTTTCCTTCTGGAAGTGTCATTCATGTTTTGCTTCAGTCCGCAGGACAGCATGCTTGCATTGCTGCATTAGGAATAACATTCACATTTTTTAACAGTTCACAGCAGAATTTTGGGTGTGTGAAGATTTAGTTATCACCACCTACAGGCACTTCCCTCTTGGCGTGTTTGAATGTGAGTAGGGAAAGGTGAGCTACAAAAGGCAAAACTGCCTATATCCAACCACCCCCTCACAATAGTGCCCGAACACCAGCCCTCAAGGGTGATGTTGTGTGCAGTGCTTAATTTGTAAATAACAAGGTGCCGGTGCTCAAAGCTCTCCTCTTAAACATGCGGCTGCTGCAATTAAATGTGGGAATACGGAATATTGAGGTAGCATAATCCTGAAGCCAGCTCGGGCCACTTCATTTAATTTAAAGCCGCTCCCTTCCACTTCAGCTCACCCTAGCAGCTTTCGGCTTTCTCCGATTGTGACGCTTTTTCGTTTTTCTCTTCCTCTGTCTTTCCCATATGTGTCTTTTGCCCACAGCAAATGCTTGGGGACAAAGAATAAGCGCCGGCCCTCAACAATAAGTGCCGGTGCTCAGCACCGGAAACAACAAGTACAAATTAAGCACTGGTTGTGTGTGGAAAAAGTGTTGGGACGGGTGGTGACAACAGTGCGTCATGAAGTCCAGCACTGCTTCTCCCTGGTGCCCTAGGACACTCCTGCCGTTGTCCTCCTGTCCTGGAACTCCCTGGCTATTCTGCTGTGGTACCCACCAGCTTCTGCCTGCCCACTATTCAGTTGTGGCTCACTGACATCTAAAGCGGCGGGGCGTGTACGACACGCTGGGAGCATGTAATAGAAAAAAATAAAAAACTTACCTCCACCGTTGCCGCTGCGCCTCTCCTCTTCCCTTCGTCGTCGCTCCAAGCTGCAGTCACAGGCTCACAGCCTGCCCAGCGGCCAATCCTGACGCTGCTCAAAGCAGCGTCAGGATTGGCTGGGACTGCCCCGCAAGGTGCTCCCAGACAGACTGGGGGCCTGTCTCCAGCCCGGCACTGTGTTGCTGTGCATGTGTGTCAGGAGAGTGCTCTGTGCACTCCCCTCAAGTGCTCATCACCCCCATTGCCCGCCCCTTTTCAAGAAAACTATAATAAGCACAGTTTATTATTGTTTTCTTGAAAAGGTCTTGCCCCTGCTGCTGCTGGCGGGGGAGCTGCTGCCACTATTAGCTCACTATCTCCCCCTGGCGCCCATGCACTGTGGCACCGGGCTCAGCATTGTCTCAAAGTTACACCTGCCATTCTGTCCCGGGTGCAAACTACTCTCCCTGGCCCCTCAGGCCCTCAGCCTTGGTCGCAGGCTGCTCTCCCAGACGTCCAGCCCACCATGATCTCAATGCTACCAGGACCTCCACACATTATGTTGGCTTATTTCCCTTTTCATGCTGCAGTTGGGGGGTTTCCTCATGCTCCATACGCTGGAGGAGTGTTATCTATCACCCTATAGTAAAGTGAGTAACCAGTCAAATCAGTAGCACCTTCAGCTACAAAAAGCCCAGACTGCATTGCTTTGGCAATGCTTGTTGCACAGGTGATCATTCTGTAATTGTAGGTCACTGTAAAAGAAATCCACTATTTCACCTTTTCAGTACAAATTGTTTTGTTTATCTGCAACATTTGTCTGAACAGTATATTGTCACTCTTATCGTTGTAAATTAGGGCTATTAAATAAATAAAAAACTGCTTTTTTCTAACTCTTGGATAGGTTGGATAGATCATCTTAAAAGGGAGGGAATCTATACAATGGTTGATGCTCAGTGTAAATAAAGCTTTACAATACAGGGCCTACAATAAGATATGATTTCAAAAAAGCCTTTCAAATCAAGGCCTCTGCATTTAGATGCTCACTAGTGGACTAATACAAATACATTTAAAGGCTCAGGGCCGAGGGAATAAGTAGGCAACAAATATTTTAAATGGATCCCTGAGAGCTATAGAATCTTTTTTTTATATTTATATTTTATATATTTATACTCATCTAAATTCCCACCAAGGCGCTAAATCTGATTAAAGCATTAAAACACCGATTTTTAGGTCTAGCTTAGACACTGCTTTACCTGATTCACAAGGTACACAGTTAAAAAGTATTGGAACAAATATAAATTATATTTGCAGATGGGCAGAATATAATTGCTGAATGAGGGTAGGTGCCATTACTCACGCGAAATGAGACCTCGAGTGAGAAATGTTGACCCTACCCTCCTTCAACTATGGTAGCAAATAGATTATGCTCTACACATCGGCATCTATGGTTTAGGCCATGGCATTTTCATATGTACATTTTTTTTTTTAAAAAGCCTAGTTAACCAAAACCAAGGTAGAAGGGGATAGTTTGTGCAGGATTACACAGAAGTGACCCGCGGCTGTTAGAAGAGCAGTGTTCTGGTGTAAAGTAATTGTTACGTGCAATCTATGAGGATGTAAAAAGTGTTTTTCTAATATCAGTTTTGATGTACTGCAGTAATAAACTCAAATGTCTCTTTTGCAATGCAGTAATAAATTGGTGACTGTGTTTATAAGTACAAATGCTCTAATATAACATGTTTTATTGGGCCATATTTATTAGCAATGGTGTTAGCTGACACTTTTTAACTTTATTGAAATTATTTATACGATACTCTTATTTAAACAGCTTTTCTGGAAGCCCTATTCATCCCTTGAGCTCTTATTGTGTCATCCACATTTTTCCCCCATCCACTGCCACGTAGGGCTACCGCCCCTGTGAGTGGCATAATTCTGCTCCTTCTTAAGCAACAGATCAGCGCACTGAGTTGTTCTCTGAAGTGCAAGGGGCTAAGTAATGTATGCGCTTTATGAGACCAAGCAAAAATTTGATTTTATTCAATTTGTTCTTATTGTGGTGAGTCCCTGACAGCTCCTCCAAAAATGAAGTTGCAAAAAACATGCCAAAACAAGCTCTGATTAAGCCAAAAGGCTGCCAACCAACTGCAGAACTGGTAGATGTGCCAATGCTTGTTATCACGTCCTTACACACACACACCGGGTCAGACAGCTTCGGTATCTGGCTCTGTTCATTTTGAGTGATGACATTTTGCTCTTGCACGTGTGCATGTCTATCTAGAAGTTGTCCACTTCATTGATAGGGTTGTTGCTAATTTCTGCTTTCATTTGATTTACTTTCATTTATTCATGCAGTGATTAATGTTTTACTTTCTTTTTTCAGCACATGCACACCACCTTTAGGCAACAGTGCTTTCACTTTTTATTACTTTTAATGTCTATTGCATATTTTTGCAAAAAAGAAAGAAAAGGAACTGCAGGCTTGCCAAGGATAAACCTATTAACTTTGTCTATGCTCATTCTTGCAGGCAGTAAAGCTAATTTCTATAACGTTGGGAAGCGCTTGTGTTGTAAATCATGGCAGAGTTCCACCACACTAGTCTTCTCTCTGATGCCACCGGCTACTGCTCAGTTGGGAAGTGCTTCACTGTCGATTATCTGTTGCCTTTAATATGTAACTTTATGACCAATCCACATTCATTAAGGGCCAGAATCCTAGCTCTTGCATCATCACCTCCTACCTGGCAGCAGGGGCCATTTCTTAGCGTAGCACTGGACAAACTACCTACCTGCACATCTTTGCACAGCCAGCACTCTACATGAAAGCATTCCCAAGTCTAAACGCTTGCAAAATGATGGATGATCGATTGATCGCATGGATTACTTTGTTCAGATTCTATTCGAACTGCCAAGCCTAATAGACAGTATATCAATGAACGCTGATATTTTCTTTGCCTGATCCATAGACCTTATTTGATACTATTGCCCAGCTCCTAGAAGTTTTTTAAAGACATTTACAATTTAAATAAATGTGGCTTTTTCTGAACTTTTTTTGGCTTTAAGGAACACTACACTTCTATGAATTAATGATTAGGATCTGCCATGATCCAAATTCTACCTACCGAAAAACAACGTTGATCCCTTCTAAAACTAGCCAAAAATGGCTTTTTCTTTTAAATTTGTTACAAATGAAATCCACCCTATAAAATGTCTTCAACTCATGCAAAGACATTTGCAGCAAAACCCGCCATTTTGCGCAGTCGACTTATACATTATCACCTGCATTTAAAGGTGTAATGATGTGCTCTTACCTCCGCAGTAGTCGGTGTACCTAAAATTCACCGACTGCCAAGAATAAAACACTATATGAGTATTTGAACAGACGAGGGACAGCAATATATCCCTGCAGAAGTCCCCTATCTGATGATTTTCTATTAGACAAGTGTGACTGTTTGCCTTGTCACAACAAACTAACATCCAGACTTCAATGTACCAAAGGCAGGAAGAGGTCTGAAATCCACCAAGGAACCAGCTTAGCCCAATGTTGACCTCTGTGCGCACAGTCAGATGATGTACATTGTCGCGTGGGCTCTCATTATCCTAAATGAGACTACTGGATTTCTAGGCAGCAGGATCGATAACGGTGTGGGGGACTGAGTCTGACCCACGTGTAAGGAACTCTGTCACCCTAAATCCGGTTGTTGCTCCGGCTAACTAGCAGTGCCTCATTTCTCCCACGGGGAAGAAATGATTGGGCAGCCGAGCGCATGACATCTTTGGAACTTCTCAGGGAAGTCGTGGTCACTCAGATCCAAACCAACTCTTTCATTCACAATATGGTCTCATATACCAATGACAAAGACAGTATAAGTTTTATATAATGTTTTAATAAAACGACTGTATTTTAGATATTAAGGCGTTAGCCGCAATAACCAGAACAATACAACATAGTAGGATTGATATAGTAACCAGGAGAGTAAAACATAGAAATAAAGCTATCATAATTCCTAACCGTTTCTACTCTCCCTCTGCTTGTTCTATTTGGAGCACAGCATCTTAAGCTTTCAGCTTGCCTTTCTGTATCACTAGGGAGACGGACACACTCATACCTGAGCAAAGGCCTGTGATCTGGTTCAGCATCTGCAACGAGGCAGTCAGCGTCTAGTTGTGGTTCCCTGGTCGGAATCTCCCTCTTACATGTATTGGGACAAGGAAGTGATTTTATAACTAACATGTCATCGTGATCACAAAATGTTCCTACGCAGGAATGGCAAGTCTAGACTCCTACCACGTCTATCGGCAATGTACCAGACTGTATCCTTGACTAAAGCACAGAATGAATATGTTATGAAGAACTCCAGTGCTGAAGTAGGCAAAACAGTGTGATATGAATAAAAAACAACACCGTAGAACTGGCTATTCTGTAAAATAACAATACGAAGCCTAATAGAAAGCATTTAGAGTAAAGTGCACAGAGGCTCTAAGCTGTTAGCAAATTAATAAAATATATTTAGGGCAAAGTGCACAGAGGCCTAAGGCCTGAAGCTAATGCGCAAAATATACGTAAAACTGACCACACTACACCCTCCCCTTGTCGGTAGCAAGTGGTTCCAACAACATTAAAAAATAAATTAAAAAAATGACCTAAATTTAAACCCAACATTTCGACAAGATGAGAAGACAACAAAGTCATAAATTTAGGAAACATGTGACGATAGAGCGAATTGCAATATAGTGTCAATTTAATCGGGAGAGAGAGAAAAAAAATCCAATTGTCAGACAGAAGCAATAGAACGTAGAAGCTCCTCCACTTCGAGATAGGTCAATATCGGAAGATGCACGCCACAAAGTACCATGGAGCAGGTGTGTTCCAAAGCCCCAAAACCATTCAGGGCGGCACCCCGTGTAGTGCCGAGAAAAGAGACAAAACCATCTTCCTCCAGGAAGGGAATCTCATAATCCGCTTCACGAAGCAAACGCAACCGTAGTGCACAAGTCTGGGAATGAGCCCTAATCGGGAACATCAACAGATCAAGATCAACCACTGGAGAGCGCTGCAGTGAGAGACGGAAAGCCAGTGCATGTTCAAACGAGCACCAAAGGCATCGAAACACGGGTTGCACACAATCCAAAACCGGTCGGAACGACAAAGACCAGTCACACTCCAGATGAGCCAGGAGTGTTGCTCCAAAACGCTGCATCATGGGTTCACGACACAGCTGTGCTGACGGGAGCAGCAATACAGGATCTCGTTGCGGCAGGACAGCCATTGCGAAAAAATAGCAACAACAGCAAAACTCCAGCCAATAAAGCCAAAGTAATCGGGAAACCCCCAAAAATGCTTCCGAAAATAGAGTGTATAGCCGAAGGTATCAAACCGAATATGGAAGAGAAGGTGTGAACGAAACCAACACCAACGGCTTTGAAAAAATGAGCAATACCAGCAGTGCTGGATGCATTAAATATACGCCCCACAAGTTCACCGAAGTGACTCGGAAAGTTAGTATTCAAAAGGGACTGTATCTCCGCCGATGACCTTGCCACTTGAAGTGCGTAGGTCTCGCTAGCAGATGTAAGGGCCACATGCTTTTGAAACAATAAAGCTTTCAGCCGACTCAACTTGTCGAAATCAACCTTGGAAGTAGCAATATGAGGCCAGATGTCCGCTACCTCCCTAAATTCAGTAGGGGGAAACAACACATTCCCGCAGCACGTAACGGCCTTGTTGACGACAACCACGTAAACTATTCCGGCACGCATGCCACAGCAGCGTTCGCTGTTAAGAACAATGTAACTGCCGTTAGAAAGCACCTGGAAAGTGTTTTTAATTACCGGGACTGGAACTCCCTTCAGATAACAAGCTAAGTTAGCAATCGAAACATTACAAGCTCCGTGCAAGGACAGCTGTTTACAAACCATGGAATGGCTAACAGAAGCTTCGCATTCACTACCGCTAAGAAAAACTTCCCGCAAACCATTAACACATCTGTACTGAAAAGGAAGCTCCCACACCTCGTGTATGTAACTGTCACCCAATAGTTCATATCTACCCACCGGAATGTGCGGAAACAAGAAGTAAATTGCAGAGTAGAGATAGGCAAATTAATACCCCATGAATACTCTGCCCATGATATAAAGAAGACATGTCTGATTTTATAATGTCAATAGCAGAAGAGACAATGCTGTCAATCGTGTAAACACGGTCAGAAAGGGTATGCATGCCATTATCAACAACAGACAAAGTCTGCAGCAGATTTTCTTGATCAATCTGTCTTAACCGGGCTGCAGCCTCCTGCTGGGAAAGTTTCCAAAACTCATTATACACTTCGTATAAGAACCTTTTTCTCCAGGGCACCTTGGGACCTGATAAGAAATCTTGTAAATCAGTACCATTAGACAGTAACTTGAGGTGTGACTTAACTGCACCCAGCGTGGAGTACTTCAACCATTGTTGACAAAGTTTCCCCACACTGTATGTAGTTATTATATCAGCATGTTCTGGTGAAATGTAACGAGGGTCTGCCCTACTAGTCCTGAACCCCCCAGAAGAGGTAACAAAACGTTGATGACACTGATTAGTGTCTACAGGCCACAATAACCACCCGCCCGGATGTAACGATGAAGCGTTAAGCGTACCATTCTGGACCCAATGCGTAAATTCACTAAAAGTAGCATTCACATAGTGCTGCCAGTTATTTAATTTAGAAGGGACAGGTATACTAGGCAAAGTCAATTCTCTAATCGACGCCAAGCCCAAACAACTAGTCTGTTGTACTGTGTCATTGAGGAAAATCATTTGCACAGGGATAATGCATGCTCGAAATAATGTATCTCAGCCTTGCATTTGCCAATTTTTCGTACCCCAAACACTTTTCAAGTCAACAGTCTTCAACCAGTATTCATATCCTTCGACCGAAAGTTTAGAAATAAACGAATTAGAATATAGTAATTTAGTATCGGTCAACAAAATTTGCTTATTAGAATACGGTGTCACTTTAAAATAGTAAGACTTAGCATTTCGCTGATCATGCCCAGAAAAATATGCAAATTTATCATTATACGTTTTCGAACTCCCTTGTGGAGGAGTCGAGCAATGTTCCCATTGTACATAATTAAAGATGGACTTAGGGCTACTCGCTTTGTGAATAAAGTGGTGTCCATAATAGGTGTAGCAAAACATATCACCATGATTATCTCTAAATTGGTAAGCATCTTCATCGTCATAGACAGTATAATATTGCAAATCTTTTAGCATAGCATCTACTGTCTTCACATCCCAATCATCAGAAACAATGCCTGGAATAACAATATCATTCATTGATAACTTAAGAACATACGGTATTTGAATCAATTCAGTGGGACCATATATTTCAAACATTACTTTATCCCACACAATTCCATCAGAAATTGGTATCGCAGAAATGTTCACATTGGATAAGTCTCTTCGAACCATATGAGATGAAAAATGTGGTCTCAACACAGTCTCCACGTGCTCAATGTCTGATCGATCAGGAAGAAAATGACCATGTATTACCAGAAAAAAGGTAACCACAAATCCCAACCATAAAAAAATAGTCAGTACAGCCATAAAAAGCCACAAATAGTTCCAAGGAACAACAAAATATGTACGTTTAAGCCAACTGAGTAGCTTACGTGGACATCGGATTGAAGACAGCGAAGATGAAGAGCTGGATACAGCCGCATCCGCGTCGTTGAAGCAGCCAGAGGCAGTTCTTGCAAAAGGTGCAACAGTGAACAAGGAAGCTGATGGAGGTTCTCTCCTAGGTACGCTATAAATCACATGTTCAGAAACATCAGTAGAACGTACAGCAACTTGAGAAAAAGAATCGATATCAATCGTTGACTGTGGAACAATTGCAAGATCATCTTCCACCCTCCCCAAGCTCGGAGAGGAAACAGGGTCGGTGCAAATCACCTGCAGCGGGACTTCTTCCCCAGTAGTGAGAGGGATGCCGGAACTACTGGGTGCCCCTCTTGGTCTGCTGTGCAGAATCGGCCACATGTTGTAACTTGACATTATCAATGGAAACAAAACGATTTACTTTGGCCCCTATCAGCGGCGGCAAAATCACAGTTCTCGTGCCGCTCACCCCCAACACCGGGACAGGTGCCCGATAAGAAGGACCAAATTCTTTCTTTACTGCGACCTTTTCACGCACTAGATCCCCAATCCTGGGTATCCAACCAGTAGGTGTTACTGGCTCATCCTTAATTCCAGAGGAGGCAGCACTCGCAGAAGAGTTATCTTCACGAAATTGTTGTAAATCCTGTAAAACAGTGACACGATCATTTATGTCAAAAGGGCGTATCTGCCGCCTCCACACCAGGACCATCTAGATCAGGAACATACATTCGTGTTCCGAACAGGCACTCATATGAAGTACGACCCCCCAGTGACCTTCTAGGCAAGTTATTAAGTGCTCTCTATACTCCATACAGGTGGGCTAGCCAACTACGACCCGTACCTATAACCCTGGCTGTTAAGGATTGCTTTAAATCACGATTTAAACGCTCCACAACAGAATTTCCCTCGGGATGAAATGGAGACGAGAATTGGAGTTGGACCCCCAACGAAGCCATGGTGTCCCTGAATGCCTTAGAGGCAAAAGCAGGGCCCTGGTCCGAATGAAAAGCCGCAACTGCAAATGTATCGACAAAGATACGCAAATCTTTAATAACAGTCCGAGCGTCAGCCGAGCGCTGTGGCCAGACCCACACAAATCTGGAGCACGAATCTACAGCAACCAATATGTATTTGTATGCACTATCTGGTGTCAGTGGACCACAATGGTCCAAGTACACACACTGTAATGGTCTATTTGATATCAGAAGAGGAGTCTGCTGCGGGCGTCTAGCCGACGATGCTTTAATTTGTTGACAGACGTCACAACAAAGGACATACTGCTTTGTCTCCTTATAGAGACCAGGCCACCAATAACGGGCCTGTAAAAGTGAAATCGTGGCAGCCACACCAGCATGCGCAGATGCCACCCCTTCATGTGCTGCAGAAATTAATCGAGGTCTCTCAATCTTATTCGGTAACTCACGTACACCAACGCCTGGAATATGAACAACAGCATTTAGTGCACCACTCAAGCAGTAACTATATTTAGAAGGGAATCCTTTAGGAAATGGCGTGCCATCAGCCGAAGCTTTTATGGCAGCCGAAATCGCTATGTCTGGTTTTGAACTCGAACGAGTTACCGCGGCTACAGTGATAGCCACTGCCGACTTTGCAGCCTCATCAGCCAAAGTATTCCCAGCAACGTGTATTCCAACGCGCTGGTGTCCAAGTGTATGTACAACATGGACTTTAGGAAGCGTTTCTTTCAGACCCGCAACCTTACCCCACAACAATTTATGTTTAATGGTGTTGCCTTTAGAATCTCTGAACCCATTCATTTTCCAATAATGCAGATATTCATTGAAGGATTGCACACAGTAGTAGGAGTCACAGACCAGCAAGGTCAATATCGCCGGCTCTGCATGCTCCAACGCTAACAAAAGAGCTTTGAGCTCAGCCAGCTGCGCCGTGCAATCTCCCTAAGTTTTAGTATAAGTATGTCGGGGGCAGAAGACTTCCCCCTCCATAGTCCCGCTCACCACCGCACATGCAGCAGAATACTGTTGTTTAGTCCCAACCGCCGGTTGCGCAGAGCCATCGGTATACATGACCACTTCATATTGGTCAATAGGCAATGTGCCAGCAGGAACTGGATACTCTATTTCATATTGAAGAAATTCTTGAGTCTGCAGCTTAGGGTCAAATATATAATCCACATCAGTGGCCGTCAAAGACGTAGCCCATTGTATCCACCGCGGGTGTAAAGCTTTCGAATTAGGAACACTCGCTTTTGTAACAGCCTCTAAGGCCGGAATTGGGGAAACTACAATAATGCGTTGGCCCTGGGCTAGCGGTCTTTCTTTGATCACAGCCATCTGTACTGCAGTGAGAATTTTCTCAGTCTGTGCAAAACGTTGTTCTGCAGCAGAATACAAGTGGGACTTGTATGCTATCGGGACTGTCTCCCCTTCATTAAAGATGACATACGTAAATCCAACAGCCCCAGGAATCACCCTGATGACCAAATGAGTTTTATTGTCCCGTGTGTGTAAATGTTTAACCGCTAAGAGATCATTCTGCAACTCTTGCAGTATGTGTGTATGCTCAATCGTCCAAAATCTACTTGAAAAATTCGGGCGAATCAGTTCATATAAGGGTTTTATACGTGTAGCATAATCAGGAATGTAAGTTCTGCCAAAATTCAGAAACCCCAACAAAGACTGGAGCTTCCGAACCGTATTAGGAGGCTGCAGTAAAGCACATTTCTCCAAAAAATGTGGCGCCAGGCTCTTGCCCTCACTCGATAACTCATATCCCAGGAAAATAACACTGAGGAAGGCAATCTTCGATTTCTTAAAATTAAACTTATAACCAATATCAGCAAAACCCACAAAAATGCGCGATACGCGACTGAGATGTTGTAGATTCTCATCGTCCGTCAAATAAATGTCATCAACATATGATAACGCCTCAGGGTCCAACTCGTGCAGAAGTTCAGTCACACGAGCCGAAAACAGTCCTGTGCTATTCTTATACCCCTGAGGTAAACGACACTGAAACTGGTATAGTCCCGACTTTCGGGTGCTATATTCTGGCAGAAAAATCCATTCGAGATATCCAAGGTTGTTTTGTATTTTTTACGCACTATATTATTCATAAGCGCAGCGCTATGTGAATTCTGTATTGCATATGTGCGTGTATGACTATTCAAATGTCTGTAATCCACCACTATCCTATAGGAATGGTCCGGTTTAGCAACCGGAAATAAGGGATTATTCATCGGCGAGACACAAGGCTCAATCACACCTTGGTACTCCAATTGTGTAAGAATTTTCCGAACCGATGCCCTTGCTTCAAATTTAATAGGATATTGCGGCTGTGGCTGAGGTTCTCCTTTAATGGGAATGACATGATAAGGTGAATGT
The DNA here is from genome assembly GCF_031143425.1 of Pleurodeles waltl. Classification (NCBI taxonomy): domain Eukaryota; kingdom Metazoa; phylum Chordata; class Amphibia; order Caudata; family Salamandridae; genus Pleurodeles; species Pleurodeles waltl. Next base: position 47,275,725 of record NC_090450.1, read on the forward strand.
TTATCTCACCCCACATTATTTCTATATAGGGCGGGGGCTTGTGCCAGAGCCCATGATTTACCATATGACTCCGCCAGTTCTCTCGGAACAAGTGGTGAAAAGGAAGGCGCTATAACCTCCTCCCCAACCGGACAGTCGCGAACAAAGTCAGGTGGCCAATCTTGTTCGGCCAACAGGACATCATATGATTTCACCACATGGTCCCAAAAGATGGCGTGTACAACGCGGTCAATGTCCCCTTCTAATCGTAGAGTCACAAGATATACTTGATCAGGATCAGAGACTCGCATATCCGCCGTCTCGACTTGTATGAAGTCATCAGTTGCTTTCGCCTCCAGATGCTCTAGAAGACTCCGGCGAACTATTGTGACCTCTGCCGCGCTGTCTAACAGAGCCAACGCCCATGTCTTGTTCGTCAAGAGAACTCTCTTCTTGAGCAGCATGTCTAACTGAGACTGCGGCCACTTTTTTCTTTTTAAATTGCTGTTTTTGTTGCAGCCGTTTCTCTTCTTGTTTAATAGAAACCTCCCCTGAGCGTTGTGAATCCTGTCTCGGTTTCACGTACTCCGTCCTCCGCTCTGAACGCCCACCTCTCTCACTTCTTTTCTCCGAGGAGTCCTGAAAGGAACGAGATTGGCGCGTATCAGTATATTGATATCTATCAGGCGTCTTCAAAGTATCCCTATTCCTGAGATTATACTTTTTTTGTGGGGTCTCCGGTTGCGGAGACTGCCCACCATCTTTCTTAGGTGTTTGCTGTTTCTTATCCCAGTGCTTTTTCGCACCCTCAGGTTGCTGTTGCTTAGAATTATCCTTATTATTTTTACCCTGCAACTGTGGCTTCTGCGGTCGAGCCCCTAGGCTATCACGACCAATACTAGAATATGTTTCAGCTATTATTCTCGGAAGTTCCCGCTCCTGATTAATCTGCGGAACGTCCCGAAGACGCATTCGCACTGCTAGTGCTACAGCCTCCCCCTTGAGATTACTCAAAATAATAGAAGAAACCGCGTCAAAATTACCCATCAATTGCATGCCTAAATCTAAGGCAGGGGCAGCCCCATATTCATCCTGAATTTGTTTAAGCACCTCCGGCAAATTAGCCAAAGTCGGTGTACCGTGTGCTGTAGTATAGAGTGCGGCAAACACCGTGCCCCAAGTATTACAAAGATCCACCGTAGGAACCATCCCATACGGCAAACACATCGTCAAAATTCTATGCTTATCCTGAGGTCCCGTATGGGGAAATCCTGCTTCCAGCGTATTCATGTTTTGCGCCAGCCAAAATGGAGTCTCCTCACGTTTAGCCGGTACTTTGCCCATTACAGAGTGTACAGTGGCCGGATTGATTCCCGGTACCACCGCATGTGGGTGAGCTGGAGCAGCACGCGCTGCATTAGTATTTAATGTCTGCATCACAAACTGAACTAATCGTCTGTACATTGCAGTTAATTCCACATATAAACGACGCACTTCAGCCACTGCCACATTTGCCACTCCAGGATATGGTGTATATGTAGCCAATAAAGGCCAGGTCGGACCATCATTACTCAACGGACCTAACCTTACTGGTGTTACTGAATGTGGGAGGGCGCCATCAAGCCAATTATGGTGTTCTTGATAAGATAAAGGTATTTCTAAGTATGCATAAGCCCTGTATTGTCCAGGGACATTCGCAACAGTATATTCGTGAAAAGTATTTGTACCCCCATCAGCTGCTGGAAATACGACCCAAGAATAAAAAAGTTCTGTTCTATAGGCTGCATGGGCGTCCACCACAAAAGTGACCGGACCCCCCTGGACCGTCAGTCCTTGTGCTATCAGATGACCCGTGAGCGGCAATCGCATATTAAGCGGTATATTTATTACAACTGGATTCGCCATTAGTATAACAATAATAGCTCTAGGACAGAGAAGGCACACCAATATCAGGGTATTTCCTTTCAAAGTTCAAGCTTGAACAACCAACCACAAAGTATGAGGATGTACCCAACCCGTGGTGGCGGAAACCCTCAGCCCCACGGACGTCTCCGTATACGGAACCGAGGAGTCAAAATATATACGAGACCGAGAGAGTCAGTCGGACCCAAACATTAGAGCCAGACCAAACGTTGGCGGCGCCATGTTGCGTGGGCTCTCATTATCCTAAATGAGACTACTGGATTTCTAGGCAGCCGGATCGATAACGGTGTGGGGGACTGAGTCTGACCCACGTGTAAGGAACTCTGTCACACTAAATCCGGTTGTTGCTCCGGCTAACTAGCAGTGCCTCATTTCTCCCACGGGGAAGAAATGATTGGGCAGCCGAGCGCATGACATCTTTAGAACTTCTCAGGGAAGTCGTGGTCACTCAGATCCAAACCAACTCTCTCATTCACAATATGGTCTCATATACAAATGACAAAGACAGTATAAGTTTTATATAATGTTTTAATAAAACGACTGTATTTTAGATATTAAGGCGTGAGCCGCAATAACCAGAACAATACAACATAGTAGGATTGATATAGTAACCAGGAGAGTAAAACATAGAAATAAAGCTATCATAATTCCTAACCGTTTCTACTCTCCCTCTGCTTGTTCTATTTGGAGCACAGCATCTTAAGCTTTCAGCTTGCCTTTCTGTATCACTAGGGAGACGGACACACTCATACCTGAGCAAAGGCCTGTGATCTGGTTCAGCATCTGCAACGAGGCAGTCAGCGTCTAGTTGTGGTTCCCTGGTCGGAATCTCCCTCTTACATGTATTGGGACAAGGAAGTGATTTTATAACTAACATGTCATCGTGATCACAAAATGTTCCTACGCAGGAATGGCAAGTCTAGACTCCTACCACGTCTATCGGCAATGTACCAGACTGTATCCTTGACTAAAGCACAGAGTGAATATGTTATGAAGAACTCCAGTGCTGAAGTAGGCAAAACCGTGTGATATGAATAAAAAACAACACCGTAGAACTGGCTATTCTGTAAAATAACAGTACGAAGCCTAATAGAAAGCATTTAGAGTAAAGTGCACAGAGGCTCTAAGCTGTTAGCAAATGAATAAAATATATTTAGGGCAAAGTGCACAGAGGCCTAAGGCCTGAAGCTAATGCACAAAATATACGTAAAACTGACCACACTACACATGATGACATGAAAGGGCATTGCAGAGGAAGAGTTGAGTTCCTACTGCTGGTTTGGCAAGGTGAGCTATGTCTAATGCACTGTGAAGCACAGGAATCCTCTGCCTAATGTCTGAATAGTGAAATGTGAAGACCTGAATTATTTCAACCCACTCTAGCATTTTTACAAAACAAATTCTAAAGCATGCACCAGTGCAAATGTCAAGAAATGAACTTTGCTCTTCTCTATGAGCCTCTATCTATATTTGTGAACCGAGCAAACCTACTCTTCTCTGCCACAACCTCCTGACATGGAATAAAAACATTACCGCATCCCACCTTCAAGCCCACTTCTGCTTTTAAAAACTCAAACTTGTGGGCGACAAAAAAGTAGCGCTCGAAAAGCTTCATGATGGAGGAGGCTTCAGAGAGGATTTGGAAATATTCGACCACCGAATCTCGAGTGCTTTATGTAAATGGTCGTTTCCTAAGCACTCTCTAATTTGGCAGCTGAGGGTACAAGCTTTCAAAGGGATTTCTCAAGGCCGCACAATGTGGCCAAGTCGAGAAAGCTGGATTAGACATCGGGCCTACCAGTTCTGCTCTGAAAGAGCTCACCCCTTGCCACATCTTCCACAGTCTGAGGGCGGGTCCGTTTATACACAGTCAGAGTGGAGCAGACGTTTCAAGGACTTCCGCACAAATTGAACCCACAGCCTGCTTCCTTCCATGGAAAGCGAAGCAGACGTTTCAAGGGCGTTATGACGACTGGATTCCTGAGTTATGTTTGTTTTGGCCGGTGGAAATATAGTGCATTGTCTCGCAGCTCTTTTGGAGTCATTCTAGTTGTAATATTTACAGCAGGCCTGTGTTCAAGGAGGAAAGACAATGAGGACAGGGGATGCATGCTCGATTATAGAAGGAAAGTGGGCGTTACCTATTGAAAAGGATGAGGGCGTATTTTCAGTGGGGAGAGTGATGAAAAAGAATGGAGAAAGTGGGGTGTAGACTTCCAATCTGTAGAACCTAAGACAGAATCAAGAACCGGATAAGTGAGTCACAGCAAAATGCGTTCATCGTTGTGTCTGTTTCCTGACATAATTGTGTATATATGATTGTGATTTTTGTGCACCTATGCTTGTGTAGTTTTTTTCTGCATGGTCATCTCCATCAAAGCAGCTTTCTGCTTGTATGTGGCTATCTGCAGAGGTGAATGTCACTCACGTGTGTATAGCACTGATTACTATTGCTATGGCATCCTAGAACATTCTCAAAGTGGTTGCTCTTCATGTGTTCTGGGCAGGCCACCAAAAGCACTGGAGAAGCCATCATCTGATGGTGGCTGCTGTTTTGTTGGTGTTTACATCTGTGTGTTTAGTAAAGATTGTATACAACGGTATGATTCTAAATGGTTTTGTGAGCGTGAAAGTGAAGTGGATTACATTCAATTATTTTTGTGTTTCATGAGTATGTGTGTGCACGCTGTAGGAGTTTCTATTTTCTCTCCACTAGGTGGAAGAATGCTTAACAGCCCTTTTCATAGTCACAGCATGGTGCTTTTTCTATGTGTATCACAACACAGGTCAGCATAGCTGCCACGTTTCCCTGGTCCATGTGTGATGTGCTTCTCCAGTCTAGATTTTTCACTGTGACTTCTGGGACATATAGGGCCATATGTATCAAACCATTTTTCATTCGCAAACTGTGTGAATTAGTAAATTGGACTGATTGTGAATGCAAAATATCCTTTCAAGATATTTGAAAGGCATAGCCAGTTCAATTTTAGGGTATAACAAATTTTTTTGTGATTTCCTAAAATTGGGACTCCAGGTAGAGAATCACAGTTTGCGATTCTCTAAATGGGAATGGACACTTACGAAATGCTATTGCCATCCACTCCGAGTCGAGGATAACGATGTGCAATTTTTTGCAAATTTGCATGCATATGCTTTACATGGGCACCTCTTTTGTGGGGTGCATCAAGAGGGCCATAGGTCCCTAGGTACCCTTGGTTTAGCATTTCCCAATTTGTGATTTTCCAATTAGGAATTCACAATTAGGAAATGCAATACCATTCACACCTATGGGCCTTGCAGCCCATAGGAACGAATCGAGTTGCAATTCCTAATAGTGATTCCCTGATAGACCTGACAGTCTTAGGGTTCTCACCCTCAAATTTTTGCCTGCCTCCCTCCACTTTGTGTACTTGTTTTGCTGGTTTTAGGACTCTGGGCATTGCTGCCCTCTGGCTCTGCTGAGAAGTGCTCTCCAAGGGCTTGGATTGAGCTTTCACCTGTTTCTTGAACTCTCAGGGCCAAAAATACGTTATCTCTGCAAAGAACTCCTTGTGTGGCAAAAATTGACGCACAGCCTGCATAAATTGACGCACAGCCTGTCCTGTGGTGAGAAAATCACCATAATGCAAAACCAGAACAATACAGCCCGGCTCCCCGAGTGGAGATCGACATAGCACCAGCGTCCCGACCATAACTTCGACGCACGACCCACTGGATCAACGCATAGCCAAGCCAGAACGACTCAGCCCATCTTCCTGCGAGAGGAATCAACGCAGCACCTGCCATGTGACAGAAATTTCCCTGCATCACCCACCGGATCGACACAGCTCCTGTGACTTCGTCCTGCACGCCCAGGATTTCTCTGCATCGTCCCCGGAGTGTCCAAATACCCCACAACCCAAAGTGGATCCAAGTCTTCACGCCAGAAATTGACGCAAAGCCCCTGCTGCGTGGAAAAGCAGGTACACTTTTTAAGAACTAAAGGCTCTATTTATCATTCCAAAAGTGATATTTCAAATTGTATTTATCAAATCTTGATCATTTTTACCTTAATCTACTCAGATAAATATTCTATATTTTTCTAAGCCTGTGTGGTGTATTTTTGTGGTGTCTAAAGTGTGTTATTGCATGATTTATTGCACAAATACTTTACACATTGCCTTCTAAGATAAAAGAGATAATCTTAACTGGAGCAGTAGATCACGCATGGACCTGGGAAGCTTGGCAGGGCTGATTCAGTGTCATGATGTAGTGTTTTGATGTGGCCATGAGGAGTGTTATGATCAACCTATTTTTATCTGCTTGGTTGTGGGGTGTCTGTGTGACTTGAATTAACAATGTTTTGTCCAATATATGGCTTTGGTACGGTGTTGTACAACTGATGGTTAGGGTCTCTACCTAGTGTGTACCCTGGTCCTTTCAAGCTTCTCTGGCAGTGCTAGAGTGCCTGACGGACAATCTCATCTTTGGTGAGTGATGATCTTGATTCTGTTTTGGAAAAAAGAGCACAAAGAGAGACAATGCAATATCTGCAGGGATGTATATCCATGGTGTGCATCTGTGCCTGTGTGTTATGATGCTATGTGTGAGTGTCTTGTGACTGAAATTGGGTGTGATAGGGATGAAAGTAACACATATTCTGTAAGACAGAAGCTATCCCAGGAGAAATGCAGGCCAGGGAGGGGCAGTTCTTCCTCTCTCTTTGCAGTGTTTGTACTCCGAAATCAGAGAGGTGCCTCTTGTGATTCAGACATTTTTCCATAGGGTTTAGAAGCTGAAGACGAGAATTGTGGGAGTCAGACCTGCAGGTAATGATATGCACCCCCCCCCCGTTTGTACACATGCTGGTCTGAATTTTCATGTGTTGGTCTGTACACACATGTTCATACATCTGCATGTCTCAGGGAGACTGTGGATCTATAGATCTGCTTGTTTGTGCATGTGTTGCTATTTGAGTGTGGGGGTAATATATTAGCATATATTTTCCTGTGTGTCTTTTGTGTGTGTGGCAGAGTTCATGTCACAGCATGTGTTTGAGGGCATGTTTGGGGGTTACAGGAGCATGCTTTCCCTATTGAAGTGTCATGGTGAGCAAAAGAATGAAAGGTGGGGGATGCTACCCCAAGCAATTGATAGTGGTTAGACAAATTGCAAGCATTCAGACCATCACCTTTTGTGAGTTAGACGTACTGCCCTAAGTGGCAAGGGATGCCCAGACGTGGGTCCTTTCAGGGGAAGCTTCACCTCCACCCCGCCAGCAACAGATCTACAAACCTTTCAGAAAGAAAGGATCATAAACCATGTTTAAAAGCATCATAAACCATGTTTATGATCCTTTAGTTCTGAAAGGGGCAGGGTCACAGGGGTGATGTGCACTGAGGGGTATTGCTCACCATCCTCCTCAGAGCGCATGAATGTTTGGCCAGCCGAATTGGGACGGCCAAACACACCTGTGCAGAAGGCTGTCTCCAGCCCTGCAATTGTGTTGCCAGGCTGGAGAGAGCATGCACAGTCTCCCAGTCTGCCTGGGAGCACCCTGGCTGGGCATTCCCAGCCAATCCTGACGCTGCAATGAGCAGCGTCAGGATTGGCGCAGGGCAGGCTGGGAACCTGTGTCTGCAGTGACACGGGAAAGGAGGGCGGCATGGGTCGGCAGATCAGGTATGTTTTTTTTTTTTTTTTTAATGATTTAAAGTGCCCCATGCCGCCCCTCCACCTGCCCCCCCTTCCCCTCCCCATCGCACCTCACCCACCCCCTTTTAAGCACTGCGAGCCGCGACTGGGTCCTGTGCCACTGGACGTAAGCTATACCTGGCTGATGAGCCCCAATCAGGGTGAAATGAGTCCTCTTGGGTTGCCTGTGATCCAGTTCAGGTAGGACCCCGCCTAGCAGTTCAGGCTGGATTCCTTCCATGAGAAGCGGGGTCAAGACTGATTTGCTTATGGCCAATTCCAAACTGAGGTAATATGGTGAGCAAAAGAACGATGGGTTGTGATGCTACCCCAAGCGATTGCCGGTGGTTAGACAAATTGCAGGCAGCCTCCCATCACCTTTTGTGTGTTTGGTGCATGGTTTCCTTACCATTTAACAAGTAAAATGAATGTCTATGTATTCTTCTGTGTTTCCATCTGTTTGTTATGGATGTCACTCTTGGTGTATTCATGTGTTTTTATTAATGTGTTCAAGTCTATTCGTGTGCGCCTGTCTCAAAGCATACACTGGTGTCTTGTGTGCAGAAGTGTACTTGTGTATGTGTGTTTCTGTGAATGTGTGGGCATATGTCTGTATGTGGTGCACTTTGCTGTGATTGTGTTTGCATGGGTGTGTATGTGAAAATGTGTCTGCGTGAAATAGTGAGCATGTATATGTGCATCATTAGTTTATGAATGCTCCCATATGTGTGGTGCTAATCACTTCGAATATGTGCAGGTTTGTGAATGTGTGTTTGCTTGCAAAACCTCCGTCTTCAGGTCCTTGTTGGTATGTGCACGCATGTGAGTGTCTGTCTGAGATCCCTGTGCATAAACCAAAGTGTGGTAAATCTTATCCATAGTGTGTGCAAATATTTGTTAAATTTCTGGTTATGCCTGCAATGTTTGTATGTACACATGTCAGTGTGAGGGTTACATGAGTGTTTGTTGTGGCCTGGTACGTGTGTCTCTGAGTGTGGGTGGAGGATTGCTTCGGTGTTTCTATGTGCATCTGTTTGTATGAAAGCCTCTCTGCAATGTCTGTGTGTTATGTGCACGTGTGTTGGGGTTAGTGTGTGATGAGTGTGTAGTACACAACCAAAGTGAATGCACTGGTGTTTGTCTGATGCATGATGGTCAGTGTGTTTCCCTGCAGTGTCTGTATGCACTCGTCTTTATGCTGAGTTTTTATTACATATGCATGTATGCATGCACTTGTCTGTTACTGTGTGTGGTGTGCATTACTTTCAGCGTGTCTGGGTGTCTGCGTATGTGTCTATGAGTGCGAGTGTTGAGAGAGGGAAAGTGAGCGAGTGAGCTGGAGGCTTGAACGCGCCTTTTACTGGATTAAAGTGCTCAGCGCCGCCTTGAAGCCGGCCCTTCTCGTATGACCAGCCTTGTTGAAGGATTTCGTCTAGCTGGCTAAAATGGGATCCGCCGGTATTAATTCACACAATTGTGGTGCTTCTGTCAATGAAGGATTTAAAAGCCACTTTCAGGGAGGCGCGGCTAGTGCTCTATACTTAGCTTTGTGTATCTTGGCGCTCTTTGAAAGGCTGGAGTTTCCTGACCAATTTTCTTTCTGGTCATGGTCACGTTTTTTTTTCTCTGCTGCATTAATATTTTCTCTAATCAACACGTGCTAGTTCCACCCACTGGCTACAGCGCAGACCCCGCAGTGACCCTGGTCCGAGCGCCTGCGTGTCAAGGCGCTGTGCAGTTACATGACATTTGCAGGCAAAGTGATTCCTCAGGCATGTGGCTTTGGTAGCCATCAGGGGCCTACATCCATTATGAGGCTGTGTCTGTCAAGAGAGGCTTTGGCATTCATTAGGCACCATCAATCACCAGCGTTATTGGTTTTTATGGCACCTAAACCGCTTCTGGGAGCCCCTTCCTGAGCCAGTGAGAGCCACCAGGGACTTTGTCAATCATGAACTTTCAGTCGTAAGTAATAATCCGCTGCGAGGATTTATCATTCTAGTCTTTCTTTGTTCCTTAAATGCCACGGAATGCCACCATTTGTGGGTGCCTGTGTGTGTTTTTAGGTTGGCGTGATGACTGCTGAGGGGTTGGTTCGTATATTCACGTCAGGTGCATGTGTGTAACTGAGTGTCTCTTGGATTTCAGCGTGACTAGTATTTTGTGCGTGATTCTGGGAGTGTTTCGTCTATCACCATGTAGTCTTTGTACATCTGAGTTTCTTATTTTTTGTAGGGGGTATTTGTGTCAATGAGTTTTATCTCCGCACTAACGCAACAGAATTTGGCAGTTTTGTTTGCCTGTCTGAGTTTGTGTTTGTTTGTACACGTGCCCCTTTGTATGTGTGGGCATATGCACACATTTGTGTAATGCTTGTCTCGTGGGGCTAAACAGTTAATTTTTATGGTGAGTAATGTGTGCACAGGACAAGTCATAGCTGCCGAGTTCCTCAGGCCTATACGTGATGAGCTGCTCCAGTCCAGTTTTTCCCTTGACAATTGGGCCTCTGCTTTTTATAATGAAATAAGACCTCGAATTCAAAGAAAAAACCTGGTCTGGTGCACCTAGTGCACGGGCTTCGGAAACTGGCCAGGATAGACTAGGGTCTTTAGTAGTGTTTAAAGTCCAAGTAATCATTATCCCACTACCTATTGAAAAAGTAATGATTGGATTACTTACTGGTATCTTAATTATCCTGATTCTCCATTCCCTGTCCTTATGACCTACCTTCCCTTCAGGAAGAAGTTTGACCCCTGACCCCCGGACTACTATGTTAATTACCCAGGGTGATCAGGGATGCAGTGTCCCTTTATGACAGATCCCTGCATTGTAGAGGGGGCTATCCAAGGCACAGTGATGGGGTGTCATTCCAGGAAGATAGATACTCCTTGTAGAAGTAAACATCAGAAAGAGAAGGTATTTATAGCGCATAACCTCATTTTTTTGCAAGAGCGTACATCCGTGTAAACATGTCCTGCTGTGAATGTTTCACCACTTAGCTTGATTTTTTTTGCTTGACTGTTTGAATACTGACCTGAAAACCAATAAAATATGTTTGGAAAAACCCAGTAGTACTGCATAACACTAACGTGTTTCCATGTGTGTAATGTGAGTTTTCCTTTGCAAAAATGAAACACATTTATTAGCAAAGAGTGATTTACAGCATTAAATAGCATATACCTGGTTAACTTATAATTTATGACAGGTATCCCCACATAGCTATTATAAGCAACGCTCGAGTTAACTTGTCGTAATGAATTAAGTTAGCTTAATATTAACACTATTTTGAATGCCAACTTTACACGTTTAAGGCTAAAAGGCCTGCTCACATATTATTTTTGTTTTTCACAAGTTTTTCATTCTCTTCCCACTGCAGATGCTGTAATTTTCCAGAAGCTTCTATTAACTAGTGTGAATATGCATTTGTTATGTATTAGATGAGAGATAGTGCGGTCTCAGGAGGAGGAGAAGATGCCAGGGAGAGCACATCCCTACAATCTGAGTTCAAAGGCTTCATGCGTTAGCATTCCTACTCTCCTATCAGAATCCTTCATTTGGTATTCTTTAGCTCAAACCTTATCTATTTGCCTAACCAAATGCCTCTTTTGACCTAACCTTCCCTAATTTAAATTAGGGGTTTTCCTTTTTGGAACACACCTTCTAGATATACTGTATTCTTTATTCCATCCTTGGTATCCATAATGTTTTTCCTTATTCCAAAATATCCTCTTTCAGATAATTCAAATTTGTAACAATGATATTTATGATTTTTATTTTTTTATTGTTAATTGACTTTTATTTTACTAAGTGCCTGATTTGGATATTAGCAGAGGAGTTACTCCATCACATCAGCTGCTATAGTGGGATTTGGATTTCGGCGGATGGGATATCTGTCAACGTTGTGACGGAGTAACGCCTCTGCAAATATCTAAATCCGGCCCTTAATTGTTAAAAATTCCCTTTTGAACACTCTTCAACTCTGTCATTTTCTGTGGAACCTAATCGTTTATAGTAATACATTTAAATGGTAGTTCCTAGTTAACTATTCACATTGATGAACAAAGGTCCATAAAACCCCTGGCGGGGTTTGTATGACAATTATACTCATCGATTAAGATTTTAAAATCCCTGCTCTGTCACATGTTAGAGATGCCGGGTGAGTTTCCTCTTCGTGTGGTGAATTTTGAGTTCAGCACTTATGGTGTTACTAGTAATTTTTCTCTTATAGTTTATCACGGGTCAGCATGTTCCATGGGCACCTGAACTTCGAAAGCCATTCTGAACAACAAGTTGCAATCCTATGGCCACATTACAAAAGTGTCCCATGGGTGCAAATCATTTTTAGTCACTTTTTGTTTTTCATGGGGCACTTGCTTATTACAGAAGGGGTCAAACACTGTTTGTGTGGGCATACATGCTGTGTCAGTGCAAACTCAATTTGGTATTTCCTCATTTGCATGGAAATCTGGCCAGCTGTGCCCACAATGCATTACTGAGGTGGACGCAGGGGCAAACGAACTCTTGGGAGACCTAATGAACTGTGCACCACATAGGATGTGGTGCATAGTCTGCGTATCCCCTGTGAACGGCTTTTGAGAAAGTGTATGAGGGTCCTGCCCAAAGATACTCTAAAAGGCAGCTGAAGGCAGCTGACATCATACACTACACCCCCCTCTGTAGGTATCCCTGTCTCCTCTTTAAAATCAGGCCAAACCCCTTGCTTTGAAAGTTGAGCCAGAGGTGTGAAACAGCTGCTCCATCTTTCAGTGCTGCACTGTCCCAGTGTAGGAGCAAATGTGTTTGTCTGCCCTTTGGACTGTCCATTTTTTAAATGGTGCATGTTCTCATTTCGTACTGGCTGTACCTGATGAAGGTGTGCACAGTACAGAACAATATATTCATATAATATGGCCCCTAATATATAAAACTTCACTTGCAGGATTCCAAGTGTGCTTTTCATTGAGATGGTCAAACCTGGTGTATCTTATGGGAGCAATGTGTGATTTTGCCTGTGGTGCTGAGTTCATTTTAGATTTCTTGTTGGGTCACTGGCTCATGGTAGCCTAGAACCTGTGTGAAGTGTGGTGGTGTTCAGGAACCTTGGTGTGGTGCATGAAGAAGACGTGTGTTGCATTGGACTAAAAAAAAGCTGTATTGAAGTTTGGACGTCTGGCAGCTTCACGCTACAGGCAGATCGATAGTGAGGAATCTGGGACCTTTGCTCAAGCAAGTTCCAGTACAGATTTCCTACTCACACACTGAAAAGTAGGCTACCACTTTCTTCCCCACTTTATAAGGGCCTAAGACTTGCCCACATATATTATTCCACTTCAGTGTTGTTTGGCCATTCTTGACTTCTTTGGTGCTGATTGAGAACCCTGGATCTCTATGGTAGTGAAATGCTCTATGACATGTATTGCTCACCTTTCCTGGCTTTTCTTGAACATCCCTTGTGCATCATGCTTGCCTGATAGATACTGGAATTCTGACTTGTGGCTTCGGCTGGACTATGTAGCCGAAACGCTCAGGATATTATGACCTTTTACACATTATCTAATTCTATTCTCACTCATATTCAAATTCTACTTATTTCTTGTTTCCTCTACCCCATGATACATGTTGACTTATAGCTGTGCTGGAAAAACTTTTCTACACAACAAGTGCTAATCTAGATGTGGTATAACTTTGGAACTAGAGAACAAATGGCTGGTGAAAATATTGATACACACATTACCACACTGAGGAGACCAGCGCTGAAATGATGGTTTGAACATCTCACAGGATCCTTGATAAGAGATTAACTTGTGTTGAGGTGTTTTGATAAAATGATGAAAATGAAACTAATATCTAGTAAATATTCTTTGATTGCAAGAGACTGATGACATAAGTACAAGCATTCAGGCATGACAAGGAGAACAGAGAGAGAGAGAGAGAGATACAATGAAATGATTCTGGGAATGATTCTGCTGGTAAACTTTCCATGGGAAGGAAGGGGCGTGGGAGTAGAAAACTGAAGATATGGCTGATCAAACAGTTTGGGGGAATAATGTGTTACAGAGGTATGTCATTGAACTGAGAGACAGTTCCAAATTTTGCACCGCCATACATAAAACACAAAGCAGTTTTAGATTAGCAAGGAACTTTGGCAGAATTTCAGGTATACTAGGAGGAAAATTGGGGTACCAATGGTTGGGGAAGAAGATACTACACTTGAGAGAGTTAACACTTTAGTACTATATATTGAAGTTATCAAAATAAATTATCACGGTGAGTGGTAAGCTAAGTGAGTGGGTAAGCTAAGAGAAAAATCCTTACATTATTAGATTGCACAGTGCGTATTCTAATGTTTGACTCGGGGTAAATACACTATATTATCGCAGAAAACATTTGAAAGTGTGGAGAGACAGAGTTGGAACCTGCAGATGTGATTCCCACAGCCTACGCAGAACATTGAGAGTGAGTGTTATTCATAGCATCTTTCAGCTTCAATAGTAAAGCAATTGAAGGTGAAGTTTATGTAACCAAGGAAGATTCCAACATTCTAGGGTTACTTCACCAGAGATTCCTGGGCATTGTGCTTAAGTCTTGGAAGGAAGTGTAAGTTATCGTAGAATGTGTTAATAAAGTAGCTGAGGATATAAGGCCAAGTGCAATAGAAACTAAGTGTGTGGAAGGTGTGAGAAAAGTGAAATGAGTGCAGCAGGAAGGCGCAGACAGATTAGAGCGTACGGTAAGCGAATTTAAGGAAGTGTTTGATGAAAAGTTGGGATAATTCAAAGGGTTTTCTCACATCATTCAGAAAAATGGAGCAATACCTGTGAAACACAGAATGAGGTGTGTACAAGTTGGGGTGAGACAAGAGCCAGCAAAGTATTTAGATAAAGTAATGGAAGAAGTAATTGAAACTGTTGAATATTCTTTGTGGGCCTCTCCTATTGTAGTTACCAGAAAGAGGATGGCAAACTAATTATATGTATACATTGAATGAGCTTGAATAAGTTGATAAGAGTGGTTGGTCATCCATTATCTCAAATAGATGGAATGCTAGTGACTGTGTAAAGTGGTAGACTGTTGCGACGGGGCTGCCCCGCATGGTGTACAGTAGTGATGCCTGCCCTGTGTGCAGAAGCATCTGATATTTCAGCTTATAAGATCATATATCACATTTTGGCTCTGGATTCATGCTAATCTAGCATGTTTGTGAAAGCCTAGAACTGCCCGTGACGTACTACTGGCCCTTGACCTGTCTTGGACCTTGAGGATGCTTTGCTGTGACAAGAGGGCTGCTGTTCCTGTCACAGGTTCACACCTGTAACACAGTTGTGGTGGCATGCCAAATTTGTAGTGCTTGTAGCATTTTAATACCTTTTTACATTTGCCATGTGAGTGGAAGCGTACCTGGCCATTCATCTAATTGTAGATGGGCGGAACAAATGTTTCTGTTCTCAGGGCATTAAGGGTCCTTTAGAAGGGGAGCATCCCTTTGTCTGTGTTTCTGCTCACTATCAAATGTGGCTGTTGACAATCAGCTCTAGACTTCTTACTTCGTTTTGTACCTTTTTTGAGGGTGTTCCAACCTGCAGAAGACCTTGCTGTGAAGATCAACAAGACAAAGCCCGAGGCTGGAGAACACCCTGAGCAGGACGCATGAAAAGGGAACTAACCCAAACCAGCACTGAAAAGACAGACATTGAATCTACAGCCCTAATCTGGTAACTCTCTATAAAAGTGGAAGCTTCTGACCCTCTTGGTGTTCCTGTTCCAAATTGTCTTTGACCAATGAGGATGTGCTGTACTGAAAGGATCACTGACTTCCAGAGCTGGGACCTATCTGACAGCCAGAGGTGCCCATAGGTGATGGGACATTGACTGGAGTTCGATCGGGAAGAAGAACTGCCTGATCTGTCCTGAGAACCCAAGGAGTCCTGCTTGAGCAAATGAGCAAGACAATCCAGCTGGAGGAGCAGACCATTGAATGGGGCAAAAAGGAAAAGACAGTGGTGCAGGAGTTGGTCGCCCAGAGGATGACAGATTGCATGAATGGTGTTATTAAAGTTGGAGAACTCTTCTGTGGATGCTCCTGTGTCATTCCTGTAATTCCTGTCCTGGCACTTGTAAAAGAATGCACAATCATATGGTTCAACTGATGCCATGATCAACAATTGTCATGTGCCATCCGCTGCATGTAATGAACCCTAGATAGTGTCACCCTGGTACCACTGGCTGTGAATCACACAATCCTTGCATGCCCCAAAAATGAAGACTGCAAGCCTGGGATTCTGCTCCTCCTCTGGTGAGTGGATAGCACCACCACTGACATCCAACGGTGTCAATAACTACGCAGCTTTGAATTACCAAGCCATCTCCTTGAGGTACTACATGCTGAATTGAAACCTCTGCTGGTTGTGTGCCCTCTTCCAAGTCCCAGGATGCACTAGATTTGACCTATAGGTTCATGAAAACGTACATTAAGGTCTTGTAAAAAATATTCGCAAAGGCTTATTGCTGTTTAATTAGTTAATTTAATATTAGTTATCAATCATGATTGTCAATCAGCATGGTTCCATCAAATTCAATGATCCTCAAAATGCCGCCTCTGACGTCCTTGAGACCGGCTTGATCAGAGAGTTAGAGAAACCCAGGAAATTTTGCTGGAAAATGGCATGGAAAAAAGTAGAAATTGAATCAAGGAGAGTTTGTTAAACTGGTAGAAAAGGCCACAACACCAGATAGTAGGATTAATGTCATTTAGTTTTGGGGTTCTATGTGAAGTTTATTTAGAATTGTGTAGGCAAAGTAGAATCGTTAACCAAGCTGCTAATGAAGTTCAAGGGGTAGCGTAGAAGAAAAGCATTTAAAGGGATGAAAAAGGAATTGTATAAATCTCCCATCTTAAGTATGTAGTAAAGTATACATGACAGTTGATGCTAGTGACAAGGACCATGAAATGCAAAGAAATGGCTTATCGTAACCTTACAGAAAGAAATGTACTTTGAAAAAAGAGCAGTGATCCGTAATTTTTCAAACATTTTCAGTGGTACAAATCTTCATTCATCAAAGGTGACAGCAAGAATGTTGTTTTAATACGGTATGTTTTAATGTGTAATATATACTTGGTGCGAAACCAAAAGAACAGACTGCATGTCCAAGCTACCACTTATAAGAAGATCGCAAACAGGTAATAAGCTTGGGGATGACTTGAAATACTTTGTACCAAGTGTTTTGCCTTTTTGGAACCCATTGCTAGTCTTGGTAGAAACAAATTTGCAGTATTGGTCATTGATTAATTTGGCTTAGTTGAATTTGTTATGTGATTTTACATTGAATGATTGATTGCTTTTCACAGTAGTTTCTCTGAATCTTTAAATTATAAACAGTAATTTCTATGAATATGTGTAAGTCAGTGCTCTAAATGGCTTTAGAATTGCATTGTGTAAGCACGCATTCATTACACTATTGGAACTGACACCCTCATGAATTCAAAGGCATGCACTGATTACATTTTGTGAGTACTTTTAATTATTTTTCAGTTCTGTATTTATATATGAATTCTTTAAAAATAAATATTTCTCTACAATTGTGACACACTTAATTTGTCGCTTTTAAATTCTCAATTGTATTCCCTTGTGAACGTGTTTAGGAGATTTAGCCCCATTATTGGGGAGTTCATAGACACTGGAATAAAAGCAAAGCCTGTATTATATTTTAACGGTACTCAACAGAGTGTTATTGTGATATCTTTAAAACTGGCACGTTGATGGTTCAAACTCTCCTACTTTCTGTAAATAGAGCATTAAGGCCACTGTATGTACTATAAATGGTGGCCATGTTGGGAGTACATGGATAGTACTCGTTACCTATTATTAAAAACTCACCTGCTTCAAACTACAATCCCTTAATGATCAGATTGTTTCTAAAATCACATGTTTTATACATATATTGCAAGTGCTAGCAGTCTTTCTACTATTTCTACTGTAGGTTATTCCATTGTCGAACTTAATGATAGTCAATATGATCTTCTCTAAAATGTACGGCAGTCTTCTCGCTATTTCTATTGGAGTTTTTACTGTGCTTCAATATTACAAACATTAACATAGTCAGTTGTACCATTTTCACTATCGGTATACTATGCCATGTCACTGCCAAAAGAGAGTTCTATCATATTATTATTTCATAATGTGTAAAAAAAAAAAAAAAAAGGAATCATATAATTGATCCTAATAGAATACAGTGAAAAATACTAATTTTCGCTATAATTTTGCTTAAAGTCAATATTAGTCACTACTTATATTTAAATACTTTTCTGGCTAGGCTAGTACAGTAATTCTTTCTTTCTAGGGGTATGGAACAGACTATTCATCCAAGTATTTTTTTAAGACATAGGTTTCCACCCTTTGATCATGATTTTGAGCAATAATAACTTGTGATATATCGGATTTATGTTCCAACATTCTCATAAAACAGATAAATGGTGATCTTTCATTCATTCCTTTTCTGTTGGTGCGATTGGAACAGTTGCACCCACCATAGATCTCTCTATTTGAATGTGTTTTAATACCTCCTCCTCCTCCTTTTGATTGACTCACAATATCACATTCTAGGAGTGAAGTTAGAATTGATAAGACCCTTTAGTAAGGCATGATCTTATCAAGGTCCTAAAGTAAGTCAATGTATTCATTACCAAGAGCTCTAAAAGAACTTACACATTAACTGAAACCCTTTGTGTACCTACAAATTATTAAGTACACTGAATAACCCTGGCATTCCCAATACCACTGAGTGGAATTGCACAATTCCAGGGCCCTGAAGGAGCTTAGATCTTATCCTTGACTCTGAGTGAGCTGACATATTATCCAGAGCACGCAGTAAGTATTCTTATTATCAAGAGCTAGGAGTGAGTTTGTGCATCGTAAAGAGGTATGAGCAAGCCTGCGTATTATCAAGAGTCTGAAATAACCCTTGGATTTCTAAAGATCTCTAAATGAATCTAGACATTAACAAGGGCTCTGAGTACATCTAGGTATTTTCAAGATCTCCGAGTGAATCCAGACTTTACCCGGAGATCTCAGTAAGTCTAGGCATCATCGAAAGCTTTGAGTGAGTATAGGTATTATCAAGTATTCTGAGTGAGACCAGCTGTTACTAAGAACTCTGAATGTGTGTTATTTAGAGCTCAGAGAGAAAATACACAGTATCTTCGCTATCTATGAGTTTAAATAGTATCTGCCCTTACAATGGCACTTGAATTAGTCTGAAAAGATGAGCAGCTGTCTAAGTACCAGGGGATTTGAGCTTGTGATCTGACACGTAGTGAGTTCTCAACCCACTGTGCTGTTCACCGAATACCATGCCTGTGTGGATTCAGTAGTACTGCGCAGGCCAGAATACAAGTGTCAGAATTAACGAGACCCATTGTCTGAGTTTGCATTTCACGGTCTAGCTGCTTCTTGGCACAATTTAATTTCTTTGTTTTCCGCAGACGTGCAAGCTGCTCAGAACAACACAGGGTGCAGGGATGTGGGCTTTATGAGCCAGCGAAGGGCTGGCAACCAGGACTCTGATTGCTTCCTCATGTCTTTTTGTGACTAGTCTATAAATGGCAAACCTTGTCTCAGTCTTTCCTTCGTGGTCTTGGCAATGGCCATGCAGTGCTCAGTGAGTAGGAAGGTTTCACCTAATTAATGTGTCTCCAGTCTACAGGGAAGCAGGCCAAATCAACATGGAAGCTATCCAAGGCAACATGCCGCCGTCCTCCATCTCAACCACACCGGGCTGGACATTTGAGTAACAGCCTAACACGTAGAGGCCGGCGTCCATTAGCAGAAGCTTAGCCATCAACAACAAACATAAAGGGGTGCCCACTCGTACACAAAGCACACACGGCAAACAGGTCTTAAGCTAAGCTAAGTTTGAAAAGCCAGACTCTTCATAGATGGATGGGATATACACATCCACACTCTTCGAAGGAGTACACAACCTTCAGAGCTTCGCAGGATAAGAAGAAAGCATGAACTAAAAACATACCTTAGGTGTACACGCTATGCACATATGCATGTAACTATAATTCATTCCCGGCACACAAAACAGCTTGAATATACACAGCAAAATACTAAATTATGCCATTGCCCCCCCAACCCTACCCTCTGCAGAACATGACGAGGGGCTCCCGCGTCTCCTATAACTCATTTATTCATTGATCTTGGGCTGAAGAGGTCCTCTGAAAGGGGTACCAACCACCCCTTCCCCTCAGCACTACATGGGCTGCAGGGGCCTGTGTTACGCCCCAGACAGCAAAGAAACATACACTTCTAAGGTACATATAACACATGATCAAACAAGTCTAAGATGCACTCAGAATGTAAATTTGCAAACATTTATAAATGCGTGATAGCATGGAAAACCACACACACTCAAACACAAACACACCACAGCCAATCACACAACCACACTTTGAGTGTAAATAAAAACAAAACAAATTGCTTTAATCTATCCACAGTACACGAAAAATTACACTGCTCCCTCTCAGCCCCGCTTAAGTACCACTACAGTGCTGATTTAATTCCTCTAATGGAATAGCTTGATTGATTAGTAATTCCAGATTACATGAGTGACACAGAATTATTAAATTACTCCAATATCGGCAAACGAATACAAAATTCCGCCCACCTCTACTCAAAAGGCTGTTGTGCAAATCTGAGCATTTTTTCCAGCTCACAATGTGCCAGTTCTACATTGCATCGTGCCTTTTAGTGGTTGCAGAGCCAGCGATTTTGCCATTAATAGGTTCTCTGCTTATTTGACTGTCTATATTTGGATTAGTGTCACATGATTAAAGTATAGATTTTGGAAAGTTGCCCTGATGTCAAGGTTCACCTCGGACATGGTTATCTAACTTTCATTTAAGGAGTTATTAATTTGTTTTTATTTTTCTCTTTTAAATAGTGAATGACCTCCTACAGTGAAGCACATCATGGCAGAGATATTTGCTTTGAATTAAATCTCCTATCTTGCCTTAAAGCCGAATGCCCTAGAACATCATGAGATACAGAGTATCTGTGAAGATGCAAACAGAATAAGAGTGGGACGGTTGGAGTTTTAATATTTTTTAGGTAGGTGTCTATCAGAAGCATAATACAGGACCTTGCAGCCCCTGCTATGAAGGGGGGCCTAAACCTTTGAGAGCCACCCTAACCTCCATGGGCCCCCTTTCAGCCAAGGCCAATGAATAGCTGTGAGATGTGCAAGACTCAGGGGCTCCTCATCACATTTTGCTTAACACCCCTGGTTTCTGTTGCATGCAAAATCCAGCTATTCAAAAATAGTGGTGCCCAAGGGCACCTCGGGACAGGAGGGTGCAGCAGGTGCAGTGGTACCAGGGCCCAGGGATGTAAGGGGTCCTCTGTCCTTCAACTAGTAGCTCTATTTTACCACCCATGATACTTTACAAGGAAGACTTTTTCCTTCTTTGCATTAAGGTCTGCTTCTTTTAGTGGCCTGGATCGAAACTCATGCTAAAACCACACCCGGGGCCTTATTGCAAAATGTGCTTTGTTGTTTTCGTTTTAGACAGCAGCATTATCTGTGTCTTTTTAGAAACATTTTTCCACCTGAGCTGCTGTAGTGACTAAAGACTGGACTTCAAGGATGTTTTGCACTTGTGCTTCTTGGAGCCAACACAAGGTGATGTTTCTGAGGGCTTGAGATGCTCCAAGGAATTCGAGAGTGGGCTTCAATGATCTGGCAGTCCTTCTAAGTATAAATTATACAGCCCGGGTTCTGGACACAGACCAGTGCTTGACACAGCCCATGGCAAACTCCCTGACAACCTCTGAATGAAAAGACGAACTCGGACCTCAAGATGATTAACAGTGGTAGAAGGCACTTTGCTATGAAGTTGCAGAATCTTCTTCTCCTTTTTGTTTTTGTTTTTCTTTTCCTTCTTTTTTCTTTTGCTTTTTCTTCTTCTTTTTGTTCTTTTCCTTATTTTTCTTCTTCTTTTTGTTCTTTTTTTATTTCTTCTTCTCATAGTTAGAAAAAATTAACTTAAAAAATGTCGCCCACCTCAGGCTAATGTGACCATCCATGGCCCTCCCTTGCCTGTGTACACTTGGAGGGTTCAGTTACTGCAGCCAGAACCCTTGTTTCAAGACACTGGAATCCAGGCACTCCCAGGAACTCCCATCTGGCAATATTGACAATTTAATGGACATAGAGAGGTCTTCTGACACTAAATTTAAGTTCATGGATTTCCACCTCGATATTGCACACCATAATTCCAAGTTTTATGAACTCTAACTCTGCACTTACTGTTCCATGAGATGCACAATGACGCTGTCATTGTTGTGGGAAGTGATTGCTTTTTGCTAGGGAGAATGTTACACACTGATATGTGTTCAGTATGTTACAGCCTATGACCTTGTTAGATTGAGAATCACTTAGCTCACACATTTCAATTACGAAACACAAAAGGTGGCTTTCCATATCGAATCGTGTATTACAGCTCAGGTTATTACTTTTGCATATTATAGCGGTTTATTTTCATTTCAGCCTTACGAGGTCACAGAGTTTTATCCAGCTAAAGGGTTAGAAATACAAATTTGTCATAAAATATACATGTCATATGAGGAATGGTAATCTGCAATCCGAATAATGAATAACTGAAGTGTTATTTCTTGGAATATAAACCAGCACTCTGAGCCCAGCTGTAAGTAAATGCAGAGGGATAACACCCAGTGTCTCTGCTCTCTCTGTCCTGTCTCATACCTTATTCTCAGGTCTACAGTTGACCATCATAGATATCCTTTTCTTGGTTGCCTGTGGGTTCAGGGAGGTGTGGAGATTTGCCTGGCTCCTGTTGGATCTGGCCTGCAGATTACTGCATACCTGCCAGCTTGAATACCCTCACCTGCACCCCTGGTAAGGTGGTGAAGGTGCCCCCATTCCACATCTTCTGAAGCTCTGGATTGATTGAACTCAGAAGTCCTACCTCAAATCGGTGTTCATTTTGTGCTGGTGGTGGCCGCCACCACTCACCGATGTTTCATCATGAGACTTTAACCTGGTGTCAGGCAGAGAAAGGCACAAAAGAGAAAAAAAAATAGGAAGGAAAAAAGACGAGAGAAGAGAAAGATAGGAAAACAGAGACAAAGGGGTGGGGGGGAGAAGGAAGAACCAGTGAGTTAAAGAGACAAGAAGTGAAAGATGGTGGAAGAAATACGCATGAAATTAAATCGAAATCGAACACACCTTAGTTGTTCAGCTAGACAGGAATTCGACGGAGTCGCTGGCTGGATCTTATGACAACTTTGGCCCTGAAAATTATTTATTTATTTATTAATGTGTTTATTTATTTTTTTCATTTATACTGATTAAGCCCTTCCTCTAATTCATTCAGTTTTACCTTCACCCTAGAACGATGTATTCCTAAGCATGGAGGTAGCTGAAAAGGTGGGAGTGGGTCAGCCCAGAAGGTTCCTCACTAGCTTTCTGAGAGACTCATGTTTATGTCTGACGTGCGGTCGCTCTCTGGATCTAATGTCGTGAGGTCGGGACACTGAGATGCCTCTCCAGCCGTGCCAGCCTCAGCGCGCTTAAAAGGAACCCTTTTGTAGCAAAAGCTTAAACATTCCTCACTATTCAGCATAGCGCTAATTGGTTGCGTCAGAAAAGTTAAACTCAGCAGGACCTTTTCAATCAAAAGGATCTGTGCAGAATAGAATCGTCTTTTATCGGTCCCAGTACCCCATAGGGACTCAAACAGCTGAGATTTTACACCACAAGAAAATCCCCCTCCAGGATCATGAAAAAGTCTCAGATTGGCAGCAGCCTTCATTGTGCCCTATTATTTCGCATTCTCCCAGGTGTCTACCTTTAATTCTCCAGCGGATTCAGGTGTGTAGTACCAGAAATATAGCTTCACCTGTTCTGAAGATCTGGGAGAAGAAAGCCCTATCTATGCATGCCTTTCAAACCACAGACAACTGAAGTGTGATACACAGGCTCCAGAGAGCCCCATGGCCACTTCATGCCCCTGCAGCCCCACGTTAGGTATTTCAGTTCAGAAATGAGGTTCAAGCAGAAGCCAAAGGCATCTTAAGAGGGCTCGTGGGGAGCCCTGTGGTGTGCAGATAATCACTGAGAAAGTTTCAGTTCGGCTGCTGCACATTACAGGGATGTTTGCCCTAGTTTAAGCACTATTATGGTAATTTTGTATTTGCGACCGTCTATAGCACACGGTCTGCATTAATGGATAAACAGCAAAAGGGCTAATCAGGTCTATGATCTTTGAAGAACTTTGAGAACTGTTTCTACGAAGAATACAGTCACATTTGAAGGAGCACCTTTAAATTATGAGATTTTGCCTGAAATCTGTTCACATTAAAGTGACCTCCTCGGTGAAGATGTGCACCCATACTCAGATTTACACACACACACTACAGTACACAGATTCATGCTTGCGGCACACACATACGAGCATTCACACTCATGCACATACATGCATACAAACGAACAGTTGATCAAATGGAGACTGTCGCACATATCACAGTACAATACATGTACGCTCACACATCTAAAGGCAATCACACACGTCCATGCACAGAGATACCAACACAGAGGGACAGACACACACACACAAAGTCACATACAGACGTATGTGCATACATGCATGCAAATAAATATGAGGTAGACCGGACAGCCTTAGAGCGGTCTTCCCCCCCAGACTTTTTGCCTACCTCCTCCACTTTTCTGACCTCGTTTTTGATGGCTTTAGGACTCTGAGCACTTCACCACTTCTAACTGGTGCTAAAGTGCTTGTACTCTCTCCTTCAATCATGGTAATATTGGCTTATCCCCAATTGGCATATTTAATTTAGTAGTCCCTAGTAAAGTGCACTACTTGTGCCCAGGACCTGTAAATATATGCTTTTTTGTGGGCTTGCAGCACTGATTGTGCTGCCTATTTAAGAAGCAATTTAACCATGTCTTAGACCTGCCGTTGCATGGCCTGTATTTGCAGTTTTACACTCCCATGTCAACCGTCCATCTTTATAGATATAGGTCACCGGTAACGTAGGCCCTCGACAACCCAGAGGGTAGGGTGCAAGTCATTGAAAATGAAGGACATGTACATTTAAGATTTAAAGCCCTAGTAGCGAAAAACTCCCAAGACGTTTTTCAATACAGCAAGGCCTATCTCTCCCATAGGATAACACTGGGATTACATCATTACATTTTATAAGTGTAATTCACAATCTGGAGGAGACATGTTTTTAGAGTTTTGTGTCTGTGAAATCACAATACAAATCACAACTTATGGAGAAGTTAGATTTCAAAATGTAATTCTGGAACTGCCATTTTTAGGAAGTTGGCATTTTCTTACTTTAGACATTTGGTGCCTGCTGCCGGGCCTTGATCACTTGTCTGGGATGGGTGACAGCTGGGCTTTGTGTATTCCACATGGAAAGCCACACACAATAGGAGTTTAGGTGTGACTTTTTGGGCCATCCTGGCAGGATGTGAGGAAGGAGCTTGGCACAGCCTCACTTACACTTGAATAGGCTGTACCCTGTCCCTACACATACCCCCTGGAGTGAGTCTAGAACCAGAGTAGGATCTCTATGCACTTCAAAGAACTGCCTTTAAAGTCTACCCCACTTCAGAGGCCCAACTGAGTATAAGTACTGGACCTCTGACACCACCCACTCAGAACACGTCTGGATCTGTGACTACTATGCCAGGAAGAAGGATTGCTGTGCTGAAAAACTGCCACTCTGCTGGACTGCTGCTTCTCTGGACTCCTGCCTTGCTGGGCTACCATGCTGCCTCCTGTTCCCCTGTCTGGGTGAGAAGGACTGAACCTGCATCACTTGAACCCAGAGAGACTCCAAGGGCCAGCTGACTGGTCTCCTGATTTGAAGTTTCAGGGATGTAAAAGACTTTCAAACAACCTACTTCTGCTCCTGGACTCGGCCAGCTGTGAGCCTGCCCTGCCAAGTGGTCCTACCACTGTCCTGGACCCTTGGAAGTGGGCCTAAAGGGCTTGCTCCAACACACTATGCATCCACTGTCAACCCAATGCATCTCCACAGCTGCGTGGATTGTGCATCACTCCTGCTTTGGGGATTGGAACAGGCACATTACTCCGTTTCCGTGGATCAGAACCGGTGCATCGCCTCTGCTGAGAGGTTTGACTGTGACGCATCGCAGCTGTTGCAGGAAGAGACCCGGCGCATCGCCTCAAGACCTGCTGCACCTCAGAACTGACACATTGCTGCGTAGAGCAATTCACGGCATCTCCTCTACTGCTTGGAGAATATTGACGCACCTCCTCCATTACAGGGATCGACACCAGCGCATCACTTCTGCTGCACATTTGACGTCGATGCAAACAGGAGTAAGGTACTTTTGTTCAATGGGCTTCACTGGGTCCCTGTAGCTGCCCGTGCTCAGTCCCTGTTGGCCTGAACTTTTGACTATGTCCTTATCCGACACGACTAGATATCCCAGGTTAGCACTTCTAAGCACTATTTTACAGTTTATTCTTTAAAAATTGATATCTCAAGTTCTACTTATTGTTGTTTTGGTCTTGTTGTATTTATTAAATTAAGTTCTGTTTGTCTATCCTGGTATGGAATCTTTTTGTGTTTTGTTTTCACTGTTTAACTGTTTGAAGTGATGCACAAATACTTTACACTTTACCTCTTAACGTTAAGCCTGACTGCTCTGTGTCAAGCTACTAGAGGGTAAGCACAGATTAATTTACGGTGTGTTTGTGAGTTATCCTGACTGCGATTGTGGCTCCTGCTTGATCAGGGTGCACACCTCAGTCAACTAGAAAACCAATCTTTAAGAAAATGCATGCATGTTCTAATGCACACAGACAGACACATACATATGACACGTACGAAACCGCTTTAGACTCTCACAATTACACTCCATAAAATACACACTAAAGAAGACGCCAAATACTGGTAAATTACTAATGGTGAATTTTTTGAATTGCCTCACTGGGATTGGTTCTTTTCCTTCTTGGAGGCCCAGGTGCTTGCCTTCCACCAGGTAGTCCCTATACTACCTTTTCTAAAGTGCCTTTAACTTTCTCACTCTCTCTATGTTCTCTTGCATCACAGGAAATGTTCAGTAACCTGCTCTCAAATCAACTAACCCAAGATATCGATTGTTTCCTAACGACAGGACGCCATGCACACCCACAAGTCAGACACACGTGCATACAGGTACACTCTTAAATATGCAGACATATATATATAGCCATGTACTGTAACATTCTAGCATGAACATGTGGAGACAAACACACAGCTTGCACACACAAGCAAACACAAACATGCTGATACATGTGGATGAATGCACATAAACCCATACACACACGTGCACACACTACGATACATACAAATAAACTTAGGCAAACACATTCGTAAAAACCTGCACACACGTAGGCACACATGCGCATATCACCCCCGTATTTGCAAACATGTGACTGAACACACTCATGCAGAGGGGCCTGCATATGCACAGGGGCACACACATGCACACAGACCTAGGCTGACTCCGTTCTTCCTCCCCCTACCTTCTCTAATTTCTTAAAACAATTTAATGAACTAAACTTTTCCTAAAATAAATTACCGAGCCCGGTTGTTTCAGGAGATGTCTCCTTCAGTCCCCCCAACTTTTTGGCAGCCTTCCTCTGGCTCTGCCATTGTTGTTGATGCTTTTATTGGCCAAAGCCCAACCCAGGGTTCAAAAGTTATGACTATAGATGTAGAAACTGATTTAGAAGAAGGAGACAGCAAAATGGGGTTCCTGGAAGGGGTCCAGGAGCGGAGCTGTGTGTTCTCTGAGACTGGCCCTTCATCAGGTTTCCATACCAGGCTTTTATTTCTGTTTTCACACAGTTGGGAATGTCAGGGCCAGCATCAGAGAGGAAACGCCGCATTTGCCGTGCACTCCCAGGATGGACAAAAAACGGGAACGCGGAGTAAGCAGGAAAGAAAAGGTGAAAGGGAATGAGGAAATATTCAAGATAGAGACGAGTACTATAGAGACGCTCTCTTTCTCCCGTTGCTGGCTATTCTTTTCTGTACTCCGTTTCCATCTCTTCTTCCCCACTTGCGTTCTGAGGTATTTTTAGGGAGGCATACAGTGATATGCACGAAACTATAACATAGTTTCGAAGTCTACGAAATTCAGAATTTGCATCCCTGAAATTTCACAATATTTCTTGATTTTTTTTTTTTTTTTTTGGTAATACTATGCTTTCAGAGAAAACAAATGATTTGCATAAGCATCTAGCCCCTCTTTTCCAATTAAAGCATGATAAAGAGCATTATCTTGACTCAATGTGAGCACGTATATGACAGAACCAGGGGTCTGACTCGGGCACCTGCTGCCTCTATAGCCCGAAACTTTCAGGGGCTCCCAACCCTTCCACCCAATGCCAATGCATATAAGTGCGACATGGGAGACTCAGGGGCCCCTCTTCACGTTCTGCAGGGAGAGCATCAGTTCACGTTATGCAACTGGACAGAACCATCCTTTGAAATGCAATTGTCCAGGCTTTGCCTCAAGACTCATGTATTTGCGAGTCTTCCATTACACCGCCGGCATCTCCAAGTGAGGAGAGAGCCTGCCTCCTCTTTGGTCAGGGATGCTTTGAACTATTGTCCATGCATGCATCACGGCAGATCGTTTCTCCCACATTAGGGAGAAAATAACCTATTGGCCCATGCCCCAGGGTGCGCTTGCCCACATCCATGATGATCCATGCCAGGTCAAAGGATGTCTTACAGTATAACCCCGGCACTCGAAGTTCTCCACCAACTCCAATGGAATGGCTCCATCATCTTGAAATCCTGCTGCATCACCTATGAAGTAGTCCATGAAGGTACACGGCTTTACATGGCTCTAAGGTCAAGAATTCTGGAGAAATCCTCTGTTCCTGCATCATCAGCCGCAACATGCTGGAGATCGGGCGAAGCAAGAAATAGAAACGAAGAGGCAGTGCTCTTCCCCAAGAATCTGGGGCACCATCTCATTAGAAATTCAGATGACCCCTTCCATTATGGGTTTCTGAAACACCTGAAAGCCTTTCTCTTCTTGAAACAACATATCATGGGCGTGGCCGGGCCACGAAACAAGATGGCCGCTTAGAGCGAGAGCTCCGTGCCGAGGCGGTCCCGGAGGGGCGATGGGGGCGAGGAGACAGCCGGACAACACACCGGGTTCGGTGCCCCTCCACCCTTACAACATCGGCGACACGGAATCATGTCAGGGGACCTCGTAGGAGCGGGACGCAAGGCAGGAAACTCGCGACTCGCCCCAGGCCGATAAGGCCTGACAAAAGGGGCGGAGTCGCGTCTTCGGGAGACCGGGGACGGCGTGCCCGCAGCGGCAAGGAGCAAACTGAACAGGCCGCAGGGACTGCAGGAGCCGTGACGACCCGCATCCATCTCTCTACAACGCCAACCAACACCCGCGGACCTTCGACCCCCCACAGGGAGACGTGGAGACGCAGCAAAGGGGTGCGGCCCCTTCGACAGCCGGGAGAGAAACCCGGTCAGAGAGGTAGGATCGAATCTCTCCAAACTAAGAACGGCATCGCTGGAGGCACGACTTCTCCCCCTTTTTTCCATCACAGAGGGACAACAAGAACCCTCCCGCTGGGATAATAAACTTTCGCCCCCTTCCCTCCAGACAACTAATACTGAGGAGGGCAGAGGGGCACGACGGGAGGCACGTGGAGGCGAGGAGACGAGGAGACGAGAGGGGTAAGCGATTGGAGGGGCATCAGAGATGAAGAGAGCCAGAGGGAGCCAAGAGAACAGAGATACAGGAGAAGGGAGAGGACTGGCATCAGCGTAAGCCACCGAACATCTATCTCCTTATCGGAATCCACGGAGGGAATCTCGGGCCCCACGTGGCCAGACTCTGTGGACAATTGAGGCGATGCCCGGCAACAAACCGAACCATAAACCTGTCAGCAAGCCTGCACGACAACTATTATTCTCAGAAGCACTACAACACAAACGCCTAACCCCACGAAGATAAACCCTCAAACATCTCCACCTTTAAACGAGTCCACCACGATGTCTGATAAAGATCAATCCACAACTATGGACAGGATACTACAAGAGATCACCACCGTCAGCCGCCGCATAGAGGGGATGGATGCCTCTATAACTTCATTGACACTAGAAACCAAATCCATGTGATCTGACATTGGAGGCTTTCAATCTAGAGTGACAGGGCTAGAGCAACGCATGGGGTCACTAGAGACACAGTTCAACACGTCTCAGGAGCGAGAACAAGACTTCATCTACCTCAGGAGCAAACTAACGGACATGGAGGACAGGAGCCGGAGAGACAATATCCGCGTCCTTGGGATCCCGGAAAACGAAGAAGGCTCGGATATGCAGGCTTTTCTGACGTCCACTCTTCCAAAAATGACTTCATTGGGCTTTGACCCGCCGTTAGAATTCCAACGGGCACATAGGATAGGCCCAAAACGCTCTGACAACTCCTCAAGGCCCCGCCCAATCATCGCATGCTTGCTGAGGCATAATCAAACCCGACAAATACTCCAAGTAGCACGCACCCACGGCCCATTCCGAATAGACCAGCACGAGATCCGAATAACCACCGATTACTCCAAGGAAACCAACGAACGTAGAAAGGCTTTCCTAGCCCTACGACCCCGGCTTCGCAAACTAGAGATGAAATACGGTCTCTTTGACCCTGCAAGAATGTGGGTTACCAAAAATGGAGTATCCAAGGACTTTTATAACCCCGACGACTTGAGACTCTTCCTTGACTCTTTCCAACCCCAGCCTATGGACTCTCTCACCACAGACAGTGAGCATGACATTGTAGGAGGCAGTGATAGGGCCGAAACCCCCTACTCGGGAATAAAAAAGGTGAAGACGGCTCTACACGACACCGGAGCCAGTCATAGGGGTAGAGACATGGAGAGACTAACCAGATCATATGATGACAGGGGTCAGATTTTACACGCAGTAGTAACCCACACCCAACTATCGGAAAGAGACAAATCCCGTTCCCCTTTAAAGCCTACAACTGGGTCTTCTTGAGAAGATAACGCGACAAGACGACTCGTGGGACTATCGCTAGAGAGTCGAGAATAACAACTATAGACTCTGCGGAAGGATGAGTACCTTTCTAGATCATATGTGTTTTACTATTGTGATTGTCTAAGACGGCTAGTATCAATGTTAAAACCAGATACATGAAAAACCTATGCTCTTTATGACTAGAGCCGAAGCCCTATAATGGAAAACTGCCAGTAAATCATTATTTGTCCTCAGTACACAACAGACGATGATTATTAGACCTCACCAACTCCCTATATGTTGAATAAGAGCCCGGTCCCGACTCTATAACCCTATAACAAGGTAACAAGGTAACAGGGGCATTAAACAGATAACAAAAATAAACGCTAATTTGCTATCATGGAACTTACCGTATATTCCACACACTACAAAATTTCTCATGGTAGTAAATAACAAAGTATGTGAAACCTCCCTAATACACACCACACCCGACCAGCGCTGACATTAGAACCGTTTAGCCCCCATTATCACCCCAAGGGATGGGACTAGACCACGTAAAGATAAATTACTTCCAACACAGGGACACACAATATGATATAACCTGAGACATATCAAAGCTCCCATTACTTGACTTTACTTTATTCCATAATAAGAAACTGGGGAAAAAAAATAAAAAATAGAACACGAGGACATAATACAACATAATACCGCATAACGAAGCGAAATAATATGACATTCTACACTGCCACTCCGCACCACATTATAGCATCACAATGTAAATTATAAACTATTAGCTATTCCTTTCCCCAGATGTTCGTATCTACCTCCATCCTAATCATTATTACTATTTTAACCTACCATCTACAATAGAACGACTATGATGGTGGCACATACCAAGTAAGACCCTAGTAGGTCAGTATTATGATGTAATAATACACGG
The DNA here is from genome assembly GCF_031143425.1 of Pleurodeles waltl. Taxonomy (NCBI): domain Eukaryota; kingdom Metazoa; phylum Chordata; class Amphibia; order Caudata; family Salamandridae; genus Pleurodeles; species Pleurodeles waltl. The sequence goes on from NC_090450.1 coordinate 47,307,321, forward strand.
CAAGGAGTTAGTAATAGGACGAGATACGCATTATTCTCGCGTAACCCGGGGCTCAGCTACACTCATTACCTATCCTACGATTAATAGAGAGACGCTTGGCATAATGGCTCCTAACATGATAATGTGATGAGATACCAGAATATGTTATGTTGATCGACCTAATATGTCATTGAAAAGTTGTAAGGCGAGACGAGACGAGGCAGTGTTATAGTCGAATAGAAATGCTCAGGAAGTATTATATTATACTGTATATTGGTTTCATTATGTACCCATGCATACGCGAGAGCTGTAATACTCTGTTTGAGCTCTTTTCCCCCCTCCTTCAAACTGCCCCCCCCCCCTCGCCAGCCGGCCTCGGTCTTTCTGTCTGCCCAGTCCCTACTTTAATTTACGACCCTATCTTATGAACCCTTAAACACCCTACGATACCATACAGCATCAAGCACTAGGCACAACATCCTAAACACCATACCCCATCAACATCCAATGCCCCCCCTCCTCTCCAGCACCGCCCAGGTACTATAGTTATTAACCGACCATTACTTCTGCCAATAAATACTTTAGTTATATAACTAATACACTAGCCACTAACCACTGATGAACAGACCCGCTTCCCGATACATAAACACAAACATAAGCACTGATGTGTACCCCCCCTCACCCCTCCTTATCACCTATCACCGACATATCGATAACTGGCTGTCTGTTATCTCCCCCCTCGCCCCCCCCGATCGGGATCGCCCGACGGCACGAGAGCTCCGAGAGAAATCGGTCCCGCCGTTTACAGACCTAGCGAACGAAGGAGGTTGGACTCCTAACCTCCCTCATCCCTATCCTTCTCCACTTCTTCCCCCAAATTGTACGCTCTCTTGCTATACTCTTAACCTCAACTTTAGCACACACATCCATCCCTTCCCCCCCCCTTCTCCCTCTTTTCTTCTCCTTCTCATTTCTCCTTGCCTTCTTTTCCCCTTATATTTCCCTCCCATCTGGCTCTCATCCTACTTATATTGCCTCTCTTCCTTCACCCTCTCCTCTCTCTTCTCTTTCTTCTCCAGAGGACTCCTTTGGCCTCCACCAGCCACTAACCCCCGTATAAAGTACAACACCGTATCATATCGAAACACAACTCCCACTCTACCAACTAAAGTCAATATCTCCCACCCTCCCTCCCCCCTCCCACCAACACCAACCCCGGAACGAGGGTGCTTACACACAATTATCCAATATGTCGAAGTCCCACCCTCAAGCGACGCGACCATTACGCATACTCTCTTGGAATGTACACGGCATGACGAGCTATGTTAAGCGGAAAAAGATACTGTCCTATCTTCAATCCAAAAAAACAGATATAGCTCTGATTCAAGAGACTCACCTTGACACTCTGGAATCCAGTAAACTTAAACGGGATTGGGTAGGGAGGGTTGCCTTCAGCTGCCGTCCGACGAGTCAGGAATCTGGAAGTAACGGACCCCGCAAATGTGGAGTGGCGATACTAGTACGTAAATCCCTCCCGGTCACTATTATTAAAACCTGGAATGATACGGAAGGAAGGTATATATTTGCTAAACTAAAGCTAGGAGACACTGTTTTATGCGTAGGATCCATTTACGCACCAACCAGTCCAAAACGCCCATTCCTTCTACAGCTAAATCGCCTCCTGACAGAAATCGGAACTACTCGATACATAATCTGGGGAGACTGGAATCTCGTCCAAGACGCCATAATGGATAGGACAGGCCCTGTTGATATATGTAACAATCACGACAGAGCGCTTCTGACAGACCTGACCACCGACGTCGGTTTGGTGGACTGCTGGAGAATACAACACCCGAAAGATAAGGAATATACTTTCCTATCCACCGTCCATGGCACCCTAGCGCGTCTGGATTATTTCTTAGTATCACACACTGTAATCCCTCATATACAAGACACCTGCATCCTAGACAGCGGGCTCTCAGATCACTCCCCAATACTAATCCGGATCCAGGTGGGACTCTCCTTCTCTGGTCGTAAACCATGGCGATTGGCTGTACACAGATATCGCTCTCCCCAAGGGAAGGAACAATTAAAAGCTCATGTAGCTACATATATGGCCGAGAATACAGGCACTGTATCCTCAAAAAGGATCCTATGGGCGGCAGCAAAAGCAACCCTAAGAGGGAATATGATGCGAGATGCAGCACTGGCCAACAAAGACAGAATAGCCCGCCAAACCACCTTAGAGACCACGATACAGGACCTCACTAAGCAATATACCGCCCAACCATCCCCTAGGCTGCGACACGCCCTAGAACAGGCCCGCATGGCACACAATGAACTCTATACATCTCAGGCGGAATACGCACTGCAAAAATTGCGAGGCCGCCATTACGAACAAGGGGAAAAAGCAGGTCGCCTCCTAGCGGCGCAGCTCCGACAAAGAGAGGCAGCCTCTGCCATTGCAGCCATAACATCTTCTTCAGGAGCAGTACTAACTCGCCCACAAGACATTGTAAACGAGTTCGACAAGTACTACCGACATTTGTATACTCCTGAAACAACGACAGATCAAACACAAATGGAGACATTCCTTACCGCGGCCAATCTGCCCCGTCTGTCTGAAGCAGGCAGGGCCCTCTTGGACGGTAACATAAGCAAAGAAGAGATAACCCAAGTTATAAAAAGCCTCCCCTACCATAAATCACCAGGAGAGGACGGATTCCCTGCGGAATTCTATAAATGGGCTGGGGAAGAGGCAATAACCGCAGTACATGAAGCACTGACGGAAGCATGTCAAGAAGGCTCCCTGGGCGCTCTATCCAATAAAGCCACGATTGTCATCTTGCCTAAGCCAGGGAGAGACCCCCTTCTGTGCGGCAGTTACCGTCCTATCTCCCTTTTGAATGGGGATGTCAAACTCCTAGCCAGTGTTCTAGCAGCGCGGCTACGCAAGGTGATACCATCATTGATTCACAATACCCAAGTAGGATTTGTACCAGGCCGTACCTCCAGAAATCATATGCGAACTCTTTGCCATACACTGTTAGAATCCATACAATTACCTGACGAAGCCCTAGCCCTGCCCTAGACGCGGAGAAAGCATTCGACCGCATTGAGTGGTCCTACCTATTCACAACCATGAAGCATTTTGGCCTGGGGGAACAATTTATCTCTAAAGTGCGTTTATTATATGACCATCCCACAGCACAGGTTAACTGTGGGGGCATCATGTCAGACCCATTCCCTATCGGAAGGGGCACACGCCAGGGATGCCCCTTGTCGCCACTTCTATTTTTATTGGCCATGGAACCCCTAGCTGCCACCATACGAAATTCTCACCAAATAAAAGGGATCCATATCACCGGGGGCATATCCAAAATATATCTCTACGCAGACGACATTCTGTTAACAATGTCCGATCTACAAACCTCGCTCCCAGCATTACTTTCCACTATAGAAGACTTCGCATCCCTATCCGGATATCGGGTAAACTGGGATAAAAGTGAGGCACTACCACTATCCCGCATAACGACGAGGGCAGCGATACATGGCCTCCAATTCAAATGGACCCCGACCCGCCTTAAATATTTAGGAACGTTCATTAACAGAGGTATAGAACATATGGTCAGGGATAACATAGACCCCCTTATATCTAAAATGAAACAAGTCTTTGCCAAATGGTCCCTACTAGGCCTGTCCATGTGGGGCAGGACACAGGCGGTCAGAATGGTCACCTTACCACGCTTCACATACGTGCTAGGCATGCTCCCCCTACAGATACCTCTTTCCTCACTCCGATTAATAGACGCATCCATAAGGGCCTTCGTCTGGGGCTCCTCACGCCCAAGACTGAAACCTGCAATAATACTGGCACGACGGCCCTACGGAGGATTAGGACTACCCTCGGTAGAACAATACTCTCTAGCCCTACAACTCTCACAGTTAATATATACACTTCCGGATATAGCCGATCCACCGCAATGGGTGATCACAGAGAAACTCCTATATGGACAGTATACGGAGATGGGAGGAACATATGCCGACCATGTTCCCTTAGCTAACCCCATCCTCAAGGCTACAAGCACAGCGTGGTGCAGAGCCCATCGACTACTAGGAGTACACCCCTCCCTGCATACTCAGGCTCCCATAGCAGGGAATAAAAGCATTAAAATAGGAGGGAATATTCTCAGATGGCCCCAATGGTCCGAGGCAGGTATCCACAATATATCTCACATAATAGATGGAGATAGTTTCCGCACATTCGCCTCCCTCCAGGAAGAATTCGGCATCCAAAGTAACCAGGAGTGGCGATATCTACAGCTCAAACACTGTATGCGGAGAACATTAGGAACCCCCCCGTGGATGCTCAAAACCTCACCCATCGTCACCTATCTTCAGAAATGGGGCCGACAAAAAGGCGTCTTGGCTGGCCTCTATGCCGAATTAACTAACCACCTTTACTCTCAGCCTTTACTTGAACGACTACGCTTAAAGTGGCAGGATATTCTAGAGATAACCTACACGGACGAAGAATGGCCAGACATACTAGAAGCCCTCGACAGGGGCGTACGTGAAGCACGCCTGAAATTTTGCCTATTTAAAATCCTTCAGGGGTGGTACTGGACCCCCGTTAAGCTCTTCAGGGCAGGGCTGATACCTCACGCGAACTGTTGGAGGTGCACAGAGCCATATTGTGACCAACTTCATATTTTATGCCACTGCCCAACGGTACAGTCACTATGGGACGCGGTACGCCTCGCCTTATCGGACTTCATACAGACACCAAAACCGACCCCACCAGCATTTATCATTCTACATGACATTCGTCCGTATCCCTCCCTATCGCGGGCACATAAACGATTAATTTATACGGCGCTTGCCACTGCCAAAATATGCATACTCCGGCACTGGAGATCTAGCATTGCCCCCACACCCATGGAATGGATGACGGCCATGTATCAAACGGCTACCCATGAACGAGTGATTTATAACCTACAGGACCAAGCAGAACAATTTGAGGAGGTCTGGCGCCCATTCTTGAAGAGACCATGAAGCGGCTGGTGGATGACCAACGGATGATCGATGATCAATGTTCAATGATTAGGGAATATCAATTCCCAATCACCCTCTGAGAATCCTAGACTCCGGAAACACACTTAATCTCCTACTGTCCCCTCTCTCTCTCCCTAGCTACGCTACCCTCTCATCTCTCTCTCTTTTTTCCCTCTCTCTAACAAGTCACAGGCCTCTAATTTTGCCATATACACGAGACCCTAAACTACCCAACATAGTAATACAAGTCGCTTCCTAACACAAACAAGGACTGAGAAATCAACTCACATAAGACGTAGACACTCCCTAACCGACCTCACCATATCTAACATACACACTATCTACCCCTAGATAATAACTTACTACAGACGGAGCAGCACAGAACGATCTACTTTCAGGCCTGAACAAGCTAGTCTCAGGATACAAAGACCCCCTGCCTACCCCGAGTCTCTTCCTTCTACATTCCCCCGCGATTACCCTTCCCCTTTCTTCCTCTTTCTTCCCCTCCTCTCCCCCTCCCCATTTCATATGACTATTTTGTCTCTCCCCTATACCAAGATTAACCCCTCCCACACAACCCTATTCTCGCTCCCCCTTTACTCCCCCCCCACCTGTTCTCCACTTTTCTTCAAAATAAGGGTACAAAACTCAACTATGCAACTGGGAATTTTTACTTACCTGACAGTACATGCATATATGCTCACAATGGAAATAATTGTGGTAAAAGAACAAGAACAATGTTTTGAAAGCTAAACAGTTTGTTTATATGCTGTATGTATCGCCTTATATATTCTTAGTAAAACTTTTGAAACTTAAAAAAAAAAAAAGAAAAAGAAACAACATATCATTAAAGTGTAATCTGGTTTACACTGCTCCCAAACTTGTCTCCTTCCTTTACCCACCTGTTCCCACCCCACTCCCTTCCCTCGCACTCTTGGAGGTCCTCTTCACCTATGTTTGTCTACTGTCGCCCCTTCTTGTTATGTACCCCCCCTGTGGTATAGAGCTCTCTTGCTATGTATTTAGGTTCAGTTTCTTTCCACTCCACAAGGCTGTCAAAGCAAAATCTGAACACATGGTACTCAAAGTCTGATAAAGGTTTATTAACAGAATAAAAGTTAATTATCCATGAATTCGATCGACCATGGAGTTAGTTTGGTACCAACGCTCTTTCTTAAACTATGTAACTTAGGGCCAGATGTAGGTACGTGCCAAATTGCGACTTGCAATTTGCGAGTCAGAGCGACTCGCAATTCGCAATGCAGAAAAGTGCCTCAGACACCTTCTGCGACTCGCTATGGGGTCGCAAAGACCCACCTCATAAATATTTATGAGGTGGGTCGCAGTTTGCGACCCCATAGCGAGTCTAGGCACACACGGGGATGGTGGCCTGCTGGAGACAGCAGACCACCATGTCCGTGACTGCTTTTCAATAAAGCAGTTTTTTTTTCTCTTTGCAGCCCGTTTTCCTTAAAGGAAAACGAGCTGCAAATAGAAAAAATACCGAAACCTTTTTGTTTCGTTTTTGTTTCAGAGTAGGCAGTGGTCCATAGGACCACTGCCTGCTCTGAAAAAATATTTTTGTGAGCATTCACAAAGGGGAAGGGGTCCCATGGGGACCCCTTCCTGTTTGCGAATGAGTTACCATCCACTTCAAGTCACAAATCAACTCTACATCGTGGTGCGACTCGCAAATAGGAAGGGAACAGCCCTTCCTATTTGCGAGTCTGAAACACATTTTGCGAGTCGGTACCGACTCGCAAAATGTGTTTCTGCATCGCGTGAGGCCTTTTGCGCCTCGCAAGCGGTGTTTTTCGCCATTTGCGAGGCGCAAAAGGCTACTTACATCTGGCCCTATGTTGATAAAGTTCTGTGATTTCAGTCCATTAAGTGTCCTATGGAAGTTTGATTGTGTTCAGCTTTGTATGGTCAGCAGACATACGCGCTCACTGTCTAGTTTGGTTTGTTTAGTAATGTAAAAGGAAAACAATAGTTATAGTGTTGTTATGTGTGTGAATGGGGGTGATGAAGGACTTGGTGTTTGTTTGTGGAGCTGGGTGGTCAGTTGCCTAATAAGGCACATTGCTTTGACAGCATTGCTAGCCAGAGAAATTAGTATGATGCATTGTTGTCATCTTGAGGGGGTGGTATGTTTAAGATAACTTTCTTCTAAGCAGATGTCAGGGAGGTTCTTTAGTAGGTTCTACTTTAGAAAGGCAAATTGCCTTTTATTGGAAATAATTTGTACAGTGCGTATTTTGATTGGACGTTGTAAGTGCTTTTGGGCAGTTCAACAACTCACCACATTGAGTGTATAGGTCATGTTGAATATATATGAGGAATTTCATTCAGAGTTTTCTCTTGGATTTTAGGTCAAGGCACACATTGTGAGAAGCGTGTTGTGGGTATGTTGATGGTCACCTATTATATACATGTGCTATGTTGGACATAGGCAAAGTAGTCTGCCAGTCTATTATGTTGTGTTGAAAATGTGTTAGTTTGTTGCCATAGCATTCATTACTTCTTGTAGGTCAGTATCTCAGTTTCTCACATGCCTATAGACATCTACACAGTGCCAAACTAGTTGGGTGGTTAGTTGAACATGTGTAGGTCCAAATACCAGTACATCCAGTGATCCAGATGGCAGAATGCACAGGACTATGCAGCTTCTTTGAGGCCACCTGTTTAGCAGTATTCATTACTGCCTTGGCAGGCTTTGGGGTTCTTGCATGCTTAACTGCATCTATCCATCACCATCCAAGCTAGGAGGGAAGTAGAGCACTGTGCCTGTTTTCACAGCAAGCCTAATAATTATTTTGGTATCATGCATAGAAGTTATGCAACCTTTGTATGGCAGGGATGCTGTAAGTAATCCTACAAAACCTTTTTATCTGCCCAGATGTCGCCTACCTCAACCAGACGGAAAGAGTCCAGTTTTGGGTAATGTTCGTGCTCCCAGCCCCTGTCATGCTCCTAAACTCTCCTAAAAGCAGACCCTTTAGTCAGTTTGGCCCTAGTCGGGTCAAGAGTGTAACCCTAGCCAGACTCACACCCTGCACAACTGTGGGTGAGACACGAAATAACAAGTGGGTTGACGCCCTGACAAAACAAGACTGATCAGACTCCATTGATGCCCTGGTGACTCCCTAAAAGTCCATTATTTTCTGTATTTGTAACAAACAGTTGGGATTAAAAAGTACTGTTTGTCCAAAGTATGAATGCCAACACTTCCCTCTTATCAAAAGTATCCTTTTAGCAACTTCATGATTTCCAAAACTCTGTAGTCCCCTTAATCCGTGAGGGAGTATTATCATCCCACTTTACGCCTTCTTTCAAGGATCGCACTGGCTGCCAATTATTCACAGCCAACAGTTCGAGTTGTTGTGTCTAGTTTCCAAATCTTTATGCCAGAAGAAATCAAAACATTTCATGGATAAATTAAATTTAAGAACACTCATAAGATTGTAATCGAACCCAACCTAAATGACTAAGTAAATATTGCATAACGTTTCATCAATAATTACATAGCTTGTGGAAATAATATTATCATCAGAATTATTATGTTTAAAGCATACCTGAAAATCATACTATTGTTCGTTTATTTCATTTGTTCTCAGGAATGTTACTCTAAGCAGATATCAATAATTTTAGGTCTGACTCAACACCGTATCTGTCTATATCATATAGTTAAAAAAGTGGGCTTTGGTTCTGCCCAGATGACTAGTTCCCTCTCTATACATGCTATCTGTAGAATTGTGCTTTCTAGGAAGTGCTTCCATTGCAATGCATGAAAGACAATTTTACACCTGAAAAGTACAGTCAACACTACACTCTTTATCACATTCAGTTTTCTGTCTTCTAGGCACATTCCACGCCAGATGGGATTCTTATTTGCCACTTTTTTCCCTATCATTGACAAAGCGAGTAGGACTGGCTATAATGTGCTGAATAGTACTTGTACATGCCTTTGTTTCCATGCTTTAGCTCAATAAATCCACACCCATTAGCTTTACTGACGCTTGTTTAAAAATCAGTACAAACTAATTTCCAGGATTCTGCAATCTTTAGCAATTTTCAGCATTCCAGGAAGCTGGAGGATGTGTGCAACGTCACGGGGGCTTCTGCAACTTGGGCATTATGACCCAGCTGGGTATGACACCATGTTTCTGATCTGTATCCCATGCGTGAAGTGTGCATTTGAAGTGAAGATCCATTAGTGGTGGTTACATCTCTGCCCTTAACAGGATGGTTAGGCTCACTCTGTGGTCCTTAAGCACAAGTATATATACTACAGGCCACATTTCCTGGATTGCTGAATAGGTTCATAGCACTTCGTTAGAATTTCAGTTACAGGTATTGGCCGAAAAAGGCAAAGGACGTGGGAGAGTGAGACACAGATACTAGGTCGAGAGACACAGATACTGGGAAACACTGGTACTCGGATTGTGAGAGACAAACCTCAAGTCAGACTCACAAAGATATAGTCCATGGAACAGACTGATATGGAACACAGACATTGAGGCACAGACTCTTTAAATACAGACAAACATGCACCAGCTGCATGCCCTGATATACATGTCATTGGTAACCCATCAATGCAACCCCAGTAACTTTTGTCCCCCCCATGCACAGATATTGGGGAATGAAATATTACCTGACAGTCACAACAACTGAGCATATAATCTACTGGAGAAACTTTGATCAAAGTTGCACAATCCAATTTCTTACGGGACTCTACATAGGAAAATCAATAACTGACTACATAGACCACTGAACTCATCCCGTTGTAGTTGAATGTTGGAATACCTACATACTCTAACAACTCGATGATGGTGGAATCTACAACAACTCAGTTTATGCCATACTGAACACTTATGCTGAGAGAGCTCAAATCATGCAGTGCCTGCCTTATGAAAATCAACAATTATCAGAAATCACCAGTGGTGTAACAAAAGCCTCTGCATCCCCCCCAGCGCGGGGTGGGTTCCTGAGATCCAGGAGGCCCCCTCAGCACAGTACCCTGGCCTGAGAGCTCCTGAACGAGTTTGGAGGGGGCCCCTCCATGTACTTTGCTGGTTACGCCACTAGAAATCACTTCTCTGAGAAGGTTGAGAGTAACATGTTTCATAGACTCAACCTACAGGAGTGTCCATACAAAAATGGTTAAGCTTTGAGAATGTATTCCAACAACTCCACTTGAACAGGTGGCTTAAACAGGAGGCAGAAAAAAGACAGAATCACACCCATCACTTCCACATTGAACCCACAAACAGCAGGATTAAATCTACAAACTGAGCCAGCCTAGTGCCCCAGGTGCTACTCCTTTGTAAGAAACCCATCAACTCAAAACACACACTACACCCCATGACCTACCTCACATTGCAAGACCCAACCTCCCACATGACTAATTCATATGAAAACCCAAATCTAACAGATGTCAGTCTGTGAACTGAAAAATCCAACAAATCTAAAGGGGAAGGCACATAGGCTCCCTGCAGCCCTTAGATTTAGGGATAACTGCTTTGTATTTAGGAAATTGTTATAAACAGAGATTGACACTGGCAAAGATAATAGGTCTTGCATCAGTCACCAGCCTTTGCTTGTTTTGTTGTGTTATTTTTTATCGATAGGGAAGATGGTGGGCCAACATCAGTCTGAAAAACCGAAATTGGCTAAAAGCTAAAATATTATTTTGGTCTCAAAAAGCACACTTTGTCATGCACTTAAAGGAACTACCTTGAGGGTGGATGTGCTCACTGTGAAATGGCTGAATGACGTCACTCACAGTGGAGTTCATAAGTGGCTGAAATGGCCGCCCCATTGACTCCAGTCTTCATGCTGTAGTGCGCTGAACAAAAAAATTAATAAGATAATAACAGACCAATGGATGGAGAGGGCTGGCTGAAATCCCTTGTAAATAATTATATTATATATATAATGATAATAAAGTCAAATGTTTTTGGCTAACACCAGCCATAAAGAGGCCACCTCATTACTCATTCCAAGAGGTAACTATTGCATGACAGCCCATGGAATGCCATGAACTGCACACACTGAAACAGCATTAAAGATCCATGAAGTACAAGGACTAATGAACAAATTTCAACATAACAAGTAAGTATGCTTGCAGATGTGCGCACATACATGCTTCCATGTGCACCTTTTCATATATAGCAATGTGATTGTTTGAGAAGTTTTTCATAGATGTTATTAAATAAGTAAACAATACAACTTGCCACTGTGAAACAGTAGTTAGTTTAACCAATAAAAGTATTATTCATACAAATAATAACAGAAAAGCAAGCAAACCAATATTAATAAGAATGACTACATTTAGTCTAACAAGCATTGGCAAAACTCACAGCTGCGACAAATTCATCGAAGACAGCAACTCCCTGGACACCTCCCAGTCTGACTTCCGCAGCAACCACGGCATGGAGACAGCTCTTCCTGCAGCCACCGATAGAATTTGCAGATTCCTCGACCACAGCCACACTGCAGCACTCATACCCCTCAACCTCTCAGCAGCCTTCAACATGGTCCCCAACACCACCTTATGCACCAGACTCCATCATGCAGGAATCCACGGAAAGCCTTGCAATGGATTCACTCCTTCCTCAAGCTCCCACCCTTCATATCCAAACCAACAGAAGTCAGCTGCGGAGTCCCTGAGGGATCCCTCCTGAGCCCAGCGCTCTTCAACATCTACTTGGCCCCGCTTGCAGCCATCGTCAGAGGCCACGGAATGAACATCGTGTCATACACTGATGACACACAACTCATCATATCCCTCACTGAAGACCCGGACAACGCCAAGAGGAACTTTCACACCGGAATGAAAGCCTCCGCCGCCTGGATGAGGGAGAGCTGCCTCAAGCTCAACTCAGACTAGATCGAGTTCATCATCTTTAGAAACTCCACTTCAGCCAGGGACGACTCCTGGTAGCCCACATCGCTCAGCTTCTCACCTACTCCAACTAACCACGCCTGCAACCTGAGAATCATCCTCGACTCCTCCCTTTCAATATCCTGACTGGTAAAATCGTCACCTCTTCCTTCTGGAACACCCTCCGCCAACCCCGCCAAATCTTGAAATACCTCTCCGACGACTGCCGCAAGATAGTCACTCAAGCCCTAGTCACAAGCAAGCTCTACGCCAGTACCACGACAAAGAACATCAGGAAACTACAACTCATCCAAAACACCACCACCAGACTCGTCCTGAAACTCCCTACCAGGAACACATCTCCCAACACCTGAGACTCTTCCATTGGCTCCCGGTGGAGAAGCAAATCAACTTCAGACTACTCACCCACACCTACGAGGCCCTTCAGAACATCGGACCGGCCTACCTGAATCATCGCATCTCTTTCCATAACCCCGCCAGAGGCCTCCAATCCACCCAGCAGGCACTAGCCACCATTCCACGCACCCGGAAAAACACTGCAGAAGGAAGATCTTTCACCTACCTCGCAGCCAAGAGCTGAAACAACCTACCCACGCACTTAAAAAAAAAAAGCCTATCACTCATCATCTTCAGGAAGAAAGTCAAGACATGGCTCTTCGAATGAGGCTCAGACACACCACCAGCGCCTTGAGACCCTCACGGGTGAGAGGTTGCACTTTATAAAAACTGATTGATTGATTGAATAAGTCTCACGTATAAGAGCTATTGGCCTTGGCAATGTTTTGTCTTCATAATGTACAGCAGAGCAGATGCTTTGCAGTGTGACTAAAGCTATTTAAAAAAAATGCTGTGAAGCAGTCAAGGCTAATGCACATTTTTTTTTTCAAAAAGTGCACTAATGCTGGATGCATTATAGTCCTTTTTTATAATATTTTTTTTGCCATGCTGCAGAGCAGCTGCACTGCTATCCAAAATTGGTTCAGATTATTGCCAAAGTCAGCAATATTGATGCTATACAGCATGAAAAAAACAGTGACCGAGCCAATAGTCTCAAAGGCAAGACCTATTGGCTTTGCCATTGCTTGTTAGGTTTTTGGAACAACACCACTGAGATTCTGAGCAAATCAGTTAATCTCCTCAGATACGAAAAGAAAAAAACATATTACATAAAAGCAGATAACATCTGTTGTCACAAATATACATCCATTTCAAAGGAGACAAGGGCTTCTTTGAAGTGCGTGCGGCACAGTAAAACATGACTATAAATGGCAAGAGATTCAACAAGAAGGATGAGGGAAAATAAAAAATAGAAGTTGTGCTTCAAACACAGCTTGATCAGGGGAAGGATAACAATAAAGCTGAAGCAATCAATACTTGGTCCGTGCTCCAGCTTAAAGAAGAGGAAGTGAAGCCAGCAAGTCTGGGCCAATTAGAAGACAGCAAATAATAGTACCAATGAAGCCAACAAATGTTAACCAATGGGTGGGCTCCAAGTCCTTTGTTGTATACAATATCTCTCGAAAGCCAGAACTCATGCAGCACTTTTGCTGTTGCATGGGAGACATAAACAACTACAAAAAGTGCAAAATAGGGATAGGCAAAAGAGGATAATTCTTATTAAACTCAATAGCAATAAAATGTATTTGTCAATAAACAGCTTAAATAATACTTTAATGTACAACAGACATGAGTACATGAGCAACAATTAATATGAATGAGTCAATTATGGTTGCAAATTTTCTGCTGTGAGTGTTGGAGTGTTCGACCTTTAAAAATAAAGTGGGTTTAGGAAATATTAATGGGAGCTCTAGCATCTTCCCCAGCCTGGGTACCCACGAATGACTACGCCACACACGGAGGTTGGGATTACACGTCTCTTCTCTCTTCGTCAGCATATAACCACAAAGCCAACATTCTAAGTCTGCATTTACTTCACCACGCTCTAACGCTTATGTCACAGTTCTACGGATCAGGAGCCAAAAGGGTTCCGTCATTAAGAACTCATATGACACTACAGGAGCCAGTGATGCTTCAGTGTAAATTATTGCAAAGGGAAGCCTACACAATGCTTAAGAAGACTGAGTCACCCTGCGAATCAACAGCTCTGCAGTCTATGAACTGGGTCTGGCAACAGTGCTATCCTTGCTTTCTGTAAGGCCACACTGTTAATGCTGTAGGCTACTGACTCTTGGACCTGTGCATCCTTGTGTCAAGATACGTCCAGGAGTAAAAGATCCATTCCAGATTTTTAGAATACCGATTTACTGCGTAAATGACTTTCACTGAGATTCATTCCGTTTAAATGTACCTTGTGTGGCTGTCCTAGAAATCCGTCAATGATCCAGCCTGTTGGATTTACACTGGACACACTGTGATCTATTAGGGCTGAAAGTGCGTAAGCTAGCTGTTTTTTTTTTAATAATAACTTTTTATTCTGAGCACGCTGAGCTGCCGTATTCGGTTGTTAATTTGTTTTATGGCGTGTTGTGCTCAGTGTCTGTAATTGTGTTAATTTAAAATGATCAATACGTGAAATTAAACTGAATTTCTCATGTCTGAAACTCTCTCAGCTATAGTCCTTTAAGTGTTCTCGTGGGGGGAAACAGAGCTCTGAGCGTTGATTGACCAGACCAGCAATGATGAAGTGTAAACAAATTATGTGCAAAAATGAGGTTCCTTTCTGTAATCTCCTGGTGCACTGACAGGAGGAGGGAAGAGGAACTGGCAATGATATTTTAGCAGCTGGAAATAAATTAAGGCAAAGCCCTCTGCTGTGTGAACCTGCTAGAAATTAGGGACGAACAGAACACTAAAAAAACAAGGGAACGATACCAGAGTCATTAATTACAACTGGGAGGGTAAACCACAAGTTTAAAGTTTGTCTACGGTATGTTTGAACCGGCTGAAGCAACAATTAGCAGCGTTCAAGCCAATAGGAAGTGCACCATTGGTGAAAGAAAGTGAGACCAAACGCACACCAGGCATCATAAGTCAATCGCAGATAAATGTGAAAAGCAGTCACAACTTAGATCTGCAGAGGGGTGACAAACCTAAGGAGGGGAGTACATCAACTACTTGTGTGCAAATTTGGGTCAGCATTTACACTGCAAAATATAGCGGCGAAAATGCTGATGCAGTTGTGCAACAGGGTGATCTAGGCAATCCCGAAATATTGGGTCAAAATTGCATCTGCCCTGTCCTTCTGTAATCTTTGTAAGCATAATCTATTTCTTCCTATGCATGTCTGCAGTATATTGTGACCAGATTTCCAAAACCAAAAAACAGGACATTCACCAAACATAGAAGAGGAACTACAATTCTGCATCGTCCAAGTGTCACAGACTGAATTAATTCACAGAGATCACCATCTACAAAACGAAAAATTAGTCACTAACGGGAATTAATTGTAAATTCTACACACAGTATCATGTGTCTTACACTGCACTGCACTTACACTTTTGCAAGCTGCTAACTAATTGTGTCCTGGAATTCATGAAAACTGCCTACCTCTCTGATCAGTTGATCCTGTCTGAAAACCAAGATGTGCTAAATTTTTTGGAATCTGGTTTGACAAAAGGTGAAAACCGGGATTGCCCCAGCAAATCTGGGATACCTGGTCACCAAGCCAAAACTTGTCTGGGGTTGGGTATGTTCCCTTCTGGAGGTGCCTGGCGGTTCAGGGTAGACCATTCCCATGTGGAGCAGGATCATTACTGATTTGTGTAAGATGGGCCTCTGGATGGAGTTTTACAGCGGGTGAAAAATTGTGGGTTGGAATGCTACTCCGAGCACTTGCTAGTAGTTTAGACTATTTTCAAGCACTTGCTTGATTTAAAACCATAAGTGGCCAAAGGTATGTTTAGATGAGGGTCCCTTGCCTGTTGTGTCACAGGATCCAAACTCAACCTCTCTGACTAGGCCTAAGAAGGTTGAAAACCGTATGGGGCTGCCTGTGTTGCTATCTATAGGATGCGTCTCCTGGCAGCTCAGGATTCAGTGTCCCAAGAGGAGCATGTTCAGTACTGATTCACACTAGGTCGGTTTCTGTATAGAGAGGCACACTGCATCTCCAGAGGGATTGCCAGTGGTTTAGACTACTTGCAAGCATCCCTGTCCTCTCCTTTTGAGTGCTTGATCATCACCTTGTTGGATATCTCAGCAAGGACCTTTCTAATTCAGGAAATGATAGGCCACCACCTAGGTTCCCACAATCAGGGATTGCCAGAATGATGCTGCAACATTCAAAGGAGGCTCAATTTGTGGAATGAATGGTGGCAAAATATCACTTTACCAAAGTAAAACCTTGCACTGTCCTAGTGGCCCTTCTTCTCATATCTATGGGAAGGTGCTGGAAATGTTGTAAAGGAAAATTCTCCTTTGCAAAAGTGTGACAACAAATGTTTTTGTCCGCAGCTCAATTAAAAATCAGGACCATGTCATTAGGAAGTGCCAGGAGGTAAGCTTAAGCACTGACCTCTCAGTATCGGGTGGACCCTCCAGGCATAAAAAAGCAACAGGCGTACATCTGCTATTGTGTTATGTATAAACTACAGTGTAGATGGTTGTAGAGACAGGACGTGCTGATGTCGGCAGGCTCAAACCTGGTACATCACATAGGACTGCATTGACTTATATGGGCCTTAAACGGTCTGCATATGATTTAGGGTCCGAAATCTAATTTTGTTCTCCACTTTCATCCATTTGGCGAGCAGTAGACTTGCATCGGCCATAATGGTAGCTCACTTTTATGTCCTCTGCTTACATTGAGTCTTCCCTTGTTGCAGACCTGTGCTTGTTGAGGAAAGAGAAGTGCACCAAGTACAGATGTCAGTTCTTTTGTTTGTGAATGAGGGATGATCTAAAATCTCAGTTTGCCAAAATCTGTGGCTTTCATCAGCCAGAGCCATTGTCGATAGAAAATAAACAGTCCAATGCTAGTGCAGCATCACAACGCTGCGAGACTTCTCACCTGGCACATTACCGGGGGGATAGCTTGAAGGGGGGTGTTTGGGGTGTTACACCACCCTAATAAATGTATTCTGTATTAAACAGTTGGGTACAGGTGCTTTAAGTCGGATTTCACTTGGAGTTGTTACATGCACAAGAAGACAAAAACACACACACACCACCCCCACCCCT
Source organism: Pleurodeles waltl (assembly GCF_031143425.1). Taxonomy (NCBI): domain Eukaryota; kingdom Metazoa; phylum Chordata; class Amphibia; order Caudata; family Salamandridae; genus Pleurodeles; species Pleurodeles waltl. The sequence continues at coordinate 47,324,401 of NC_090450.1, forward strand.
CTCTTTCTACTTAAGACCCCCTCCTTCCATGCTTCTCGTATAATGTATATTTTAACCCCCATGATAGTTGGGAAATCTGATGTTCGCCCCCTCCCCAATCTTACTGAACAAGCTACTCCACAGCACATACCTTGGAAGTCCTGCAGCCTCGGGATCCTCTTCTCACCTTGAGAACGGCAGTAATTTTAGGCTGGCAGCAGTGGAAGAGTCACTGAACAGGGAGGATGCCAGTTCAAACCCTGTTAGACCACTGCCTTGCTGCCCACCTGAAAAAGTGAGCTATTAAGGCTATATATTAACTTTATTTGATGTGTAGATTACTCCTGTAACTGCTTTTAAAATTGTCAATGGTACCATTAGCTAGTAATATTCTCTTTGTCTATGATCTATTGAGAAACTACTTTGTTGTTTCCAGTACTTGTCTGTCTCCTTTGTGGACCCAAATCGTGGATGGAAAGAGCCTACCTAACCACTCTCGCCAACTCGCGTGTCCCTCCCACATATCCATTAGGCGATGTCCCCACCTAACGGTGAACTTTCACGCTAATTTCAGGCTTCTTTGTGTGACTTGGCTAGCCATCTCCTATAGACTATTCAGAACATATCCTTTAGATAATGTAAGATTATTCCACTCAGTAGTTGCTCACTTTCATCTGCCCATGCTCTTTCTTAAGTGTGATTTAATCTCCACCGTAAAGATTGTTTCAAAGATGGTAGGAATCTCTACACTTGTCTCCTACATCCAGGCATATGTGCAGCTACATGGTAGCAGTGCTATGGCTTGACAGTCTCTGTTGTGTATGCAAGACACCAAACAGTTCTCACATCGGCATCACTGCACTCACACATTTTCAATTAACCCACACTGGTATCAAATAATGGAGTGTCCCAGCTCTCACTTAATTTTGATTCAATTCATGTCTGAGTGTAGAAACAGAACATGATCGGCCCTATTCACAAAGGTAAATTCGGAAGTTTAAAAACCATACGTGTCTTTTTTATGTCTATCTAGAATTCACAGAGCGATTCATAGCGAGTGCAAATGTATTTTTTGGTGCGGATTTGGTTTATAACTAACTTTGTAAAACGGGCCTATGGTGTTCTGCCGACATGAGCAGGGATGGCTGGAGACCTTTGAAAGTGGTGGGGCGAGCAAATTGCCCCACCGCTTCCAAAAAACTAAATAAAATACCTCTCCCTCCAAAAGTCCATAATAAAACAACACTTTCCTCCAAAAGCCCAACATAAAACTACACTAACATTTAAAATAAACAAAATTAGAACAAATGGTACTTACCCACTGTTCCACGTCCTCCACAGTGTTAGAAATTGCAGTCTGTTACTGATCTCCCCTAACCAATCCAGACGCTACTCTCACGCTATTAAGTAGCATGAGAGAAACGTCAGGGTTGGATTAAGCAGGTCGGCTGGACTCTCCATCAGGCCCTGGAGGCCTGTGCTTGCTCTCCACCCAGATGTCTAAGACAGCTCGGGATGGAGAGCTTGAAAGTGCGTTTGTGAGGCTGGCTGTCGCCAGACAACCAACAAAACTGACATGCGCACTGTGGAGCATCTGACAAGCCACTGCTCCAGTCTTCCATGCTGCCAAATGGCAGCAGAGGACACACCCCTCATGTCTCTTGGCTCAAGGGCACTGCGACAAGCACATCAGTAAAAACTAAAGTGGCAATGAAATCATTTCAATGCCATTGAATTTTTTAATGCACGACTTGCAGTGGGTTGGGGGCGATGCTCCCCCGAGCTTGTATAGGAACCACTGCTGGACATGAGTCTATCTTGTATTATTATATTTAATTTAACCTCACCACAGCCAAGTGCCTTTCACTGACACTTAACTGCTGTCACTAGTGACCTGGAAGTGAAAGGCTTTTCTTTTTTTCCATTGTGTGGAAATGTCCAATCCCACATACGTCTCAAAAATCTAACACATTCTTGACCTTAATAGTACAGATGACTGCTCTCCTTGCCACCCTCGATGTATCGTGGAGAGGGTGAGGACCTAAATCTGGGTAACTCGTAATGAGGGCCTTAGAAGGAAACTGTAGGGCTTTTTGCATGATCAAAATTCCCTCAGAAGAGTCCTACTGTGGCCCACTCTGCACCCATCTGAAGCATGTGCCATAATATACCATTATGCCATACTAGCCTCCCACAAGACCACTTACGGATCCTGAAGGACAAATAGGGGGTTATTCCAACTTTGGAGGAAGTGGTAATCCGTCCCAAAAGTGACGGTAAAGTGACGGATATACCACCAGCCGTATTACGAGTCCATTATATCCTATGGAACTCGTAATACGGCTGGTGGTAAATCCGTCACATTTGGGACGGATTACCACCTCCTCCAAAGTTGGAATAACCCCCATAATGTCACTTTCACACTACACATCCAGCATCCTACTGGAAGTAGTAGAAGATGCTCTGACTAAGTGAGCTGACTGAAGATGCTATGTCAATCTGGGCCTGGATGGAGTGAGGGAGAGGCATCTCGAGCAAGGTGCTTCTGAGCCAAGATAACAACCACCTACATAAAGCAAGGATGCTTCCCAAGGAAGGCAGAACTAAAGAGAGCTCCTGGACCTGGAACAGGAAACTAAGTACTTTTAAAGCTGAGCACAACGGTCAAGGTTTTTAATAATATTTTTATACCACTTAATATCTGTGTTTATTTTTGTATAGTCCCCGGTTTTGGTAGATAAATAAATAAAACACAGCAACCTAAAGTGTATTTGCACAGATAACTCAATTTTGGAGAAGTCGATGTGCCAGCCTTAAGATCTGTGTACTTTAGTTCCTAACTATATTGTTTTGTTTTTCATAGTTCTAAGGTTGCACCTGTAAAACTTTGCACTCACCATTCCTGGGTTGAGCATGTGCCTGCATTCAAGATGAATGTCCACCGAGACTGCATCAGAAGGAAACAGGAAAATAATGTAATTAAATGACATTTAATACTCATTACATAGCTTTATCCACCTGGGACAGACTCGATATTGTTGCAGCTCTGTAGCTTAGTTATTCTTGGGGGGGAGACAGCATTCTCAGGGTCCTTAGGGGTATTATATGAAATAGCTCATATTCATCTGGTTTCAGGAAAATGTTTTTGCATTTTTTTCCCCAGCCCTTAGGCGAACGTTGTGGGGGATTTATATTTGCTTGCACCTTGGTAACTCCGCCTAAGTTTAGTGCACATTCACAGAAGTATAGAAATACAAAGTTAGCAGAATTGTTTAGGATTCCTCTTTGCTGGTGGAACATTCCAGTCCGGTTTAGTCAGTCTGGTGATGGAGGTGAAATGGCTCAGATTCTCTGCAGCCCAGAACAAGATGTCTGGTTAACTCGAGTGATGGCAACGAGCAGTATTCGTTGACAACTCTATAGCCTTGCTGGACTCAAGCTGACATGGCTCGACTAGTGCTGAGAAACACGAGCCGTGGTGGTCAACATGGGGTCGGACTGGTCTACAGGGCAACCGGGCAGTGCCCAAGTGCCTCATCTCATAGGTCAGTGTGTGGGCTGGTTTTTGGGCTGTCTGTGGGCCTGTTTGCTGGCCTCCAGGGGCAGGTTTTACTGTTGATTTCCCAGATATTAAAACAAACTTTCCCTGCAGCAAGCACAAATGTATGTAGTCTCTTATATCTTACAAGAAAGACACTTATTCAGCTTGTTTTTACAAGTTTAAAGCTACCCCAATCTGCAAACACGGCCACTTTTATAGGTTTCTAGTTCACTAAAAGGGGCCACTTAATTTTGGTGCTCAGGGCTATTTTCAGTCCCAGTCTGACTTCTCTTAAATAAGATATTTTGCCAGTTTTTATACTGTATGAAGCCTATTGGCCATTCATAGTGGTAAGTGTCTAACTAGAGAGCATCCCATCTGCCCTGAAAGCAGTACAAATGTTGAGGATAGCTTCACAGCCAAAGGAGTCACAGCTCTGCAGCTTTTTATAAAACGTCCTCAGCTTTGCAACGTTTCAAGCTGTCAAACTTAAAAATAGAAATTGGCGATAGATTGGAGCGCTATTAAGCAGCAGGGAAAGGTGCTGCCTCTGGATAGGGGGATGGATGGACGGGTTGCCCACTGTGGCAATAAACTAAGAAACTGTGCTTTTCGAAGTTCTAAGCTTCACATTTATTGAAACTTGCAAGGCTTAAAAAACAGCTGGAAATGTGTAGATTGGAGGTCTTCATGACTTTCCACACCCCTGGCCTGTTCCCCTCTAATTAGAAGCCAGTGAATATATGTCTCTTTTACACCATCAAACAAGAGAATTGGGGCCTGATTTATAAAACTCTTTGTGTTAGTTGCTTGTGACTCTCGTTTTAGGTATGATTACCACCCGAGCTTCATTCACAAAGTACATTCTCTGTGTGTGTTGGATCCCAGAATTAGGTAGTATCCACCCATAAATGTCCATAATCAAGACATAACTAACTATTCATGGAAAAATCTTTATGAAACAGGTCAATGAAGTGACACGTCTTACTCCTGACAATACAAGAGCAAGTCACACCTAAGTCTGAGTTAAGACAAGACTGCTCACAAAAATGCTTTGTGAATCAGGCCAATGTACTCAGGAGAACTGCACACCTAAGCTATGAGCAAGAGACAACTATTCATAGAAGAAACGTTAACATCAGGCACACTTCCTATAGTGATAAGCAAGTAATTGATTTACAAATGTTTTCTTGACTCATGGAAATTTACAGCTCAGAAGAGCGTACTTCTGCAAATTCTCAGGGATTCATAGACTCCATTAGGACTATTAATATAATTCTATGCAAAACAGATTTTTTGTGTACTTCTGTTCACCAAACGCACAAAAGTTTGTCGGAGGTTGCGGTATGAGTTCCCATTATGTAAACTGCAATTGAAGAAATTCCAATATTTGTTTCTACATTTATTAAAAATGTCTCTATGATGAAATGCATTCCTCACATCCCTGATGAAAAGTAGTTTTAACCCTTCCACTGCAATCCAAGAAAGACAGTTCGGGCCATAAATGGATGGTCCTTTCTGTCCACCAAAACTGTGTTTCCTCCAGGAGTACCACTGGATTCCCGCCTGCAGAGCCCCTGCCAGCTGCACCTGACACAGGACTCTGTCAGCTTCAGAACCACCAGGCGAAAGTGACAGCCAGTCCTCCCGTGCTAATGAGGGGGGGACCAATGTCACTCGTTTTCCTTCCTGCATCCGCCATGCATGGCGGGGCGGAAGTACCAATGGACTTCCATGAGTTTAATGACGTATTTCCAGGCTGTTGCCCTGCCAAGGGAAGAGAAGTGTGACAGGGTTTTGGTGCCTCTCACTCCTGTTAATGCCCAGTAGGCACAGCCGCAGCTTCTGTTGGTGCAGCCAGGGCCGGCGTAAGGGTGGCACGACTGGTGCAGCTACACTTGGCGCTTACCTGGTGCTGAATTTAGAAATAACTAATGGCTTTCCTTGGGTATCCAGCAGTTTTCAGAACAATAAAAATGTCAAAATAACTCTGGGGATTTATTTTCCTGTTGGAGAGAGATTGGAGTTTTGCCTAGTAGCAGTTTTGACTCATCATAAACTAGTGCAGAGGGCTAACATGTTTGCTGCAAAGAACGTGTACCATGCAGATCACTGAACTGTATTTTATGTGGATAGCTAAGTGGGTTACTGCTTTTGACACAGAGATCCTTTGGATGAACTCTCATCAAAGAGCAGCATGCAAAGTGCATTGTATAGGTTAGAATGTCATGTTTTCTGCTCCAAAGAACAGTGACATACAAGACTTTCCCTTTTGCACTACAGTTGCTTGAATGTAGAATTCGACTTTGGCAACATGGTCTAGCAATCACATCTTTGGACACTGTAGTCGAATAAAGTGCGAAAAGACATGGCTTTTAATACCGCTCAACCTGAGTCTCAAAAGAAGGTGAGATTACCAGGGTTTGGTCTCAAACCAGTGAAGCCTATGGGAGGCATTTTGTTGTTTTTAGAGCGAAAACGATCCTAAGTAGGATTACAACCTTTACATCTGACATTCATGCCAGCAAGGTGAGGATGGTGGTGATGATCTGCTGTTGCCTCACCGAGCCTAGGGATGGGTGGACTCGTAGGATGGGGTCTCTGTGAGAAGAGGTGCTGAAAGGGTGTGATTAGGCGTGCAGCTTCTCTTACCAGACCTTCTTGTGTCCTTTGTGCCCTGACTGCTAGAGAACAAAGGGTTAAAGTGGACTAAACCAAACACCCCTCAACCTATTGCTAAAAAGAGCAGTTTGTTCTCCTTCCTCTGATACTAGTAACAACATAGTTCAAACTCCCCCCCCCCCCCCCAACTTTTTAAGATGGATCCTCTCCAATAGTCTTTCCCCTCCCTGCAGTTGCAAATTACCCTGCACTTTAATTCGGATGGGCCACGGGAGGATGCTTGTGTTATACACAAAATGAGCAAGCATTGATAATGCCAATCGGCTATGCTTACTTTTACATACAAGAGTGACCTATTGGCATTGCCTATGAATGATCAGAGCAATCTGTCAAGATATCAGTTTCACCTTCCGCACTTCTGCTGCAATTTTTCAGTGACCAATCGGTGGCACTGAAAGAAAGCAAACTGCCATTGTTTAAACATGGCTTTGTTTGTAATGCTGTTTTCGAAGCAGGAAGAGTGACGAGTCTTCCAAGGGCAAATCCTAAACCTCCTGTGAGAGGGTCAAAAATACCAAGGGAGGAAATCAACAAACAGGAGCAAGGCAACTGAGTATGACAGAAAAGCCATCAACGCTTGAGCAAGGATTGGCTCTGTGGAGTATGGTACACAATACTGTCTCGCCACTGAGAGTTGAAGCTCTCTATATCGATACAGCAAGCAGAAATGTAACTGTGCAATAAAGGGTTATAGTGCGTGCCATGATAACCCTGTGTACCATGCTAACCACCTCGTTATGGTTTAATATTATATATTATGGCTTGTATAAATAAAGGCTACTTTTTCCCCTTACAAGCCCTTTTGGTATTGTGTCTCATTATGCAGCACCATTAAAAAATGAAGACTATGGCCCATATTTATACTTTTTTAGCCCCGCATTTGTGCCGCTTTTTGACACAAAAGCAGCACAAACTTACAAAATACGATTGTAAAATGACGCAAAAGCGACGCTAAAAAAGAATAAATATGGGCCTATATTCTTCATTCTAATTTCAATGATAAATCTACAACAATGAGCAACCATTTGTTTGCTCTCAATTACGAGTCCAGGTGTGTTGCCAGTCATAAACTCCTCTAGGTATGACCAGTATCAGAGAAATCTTCACTTCATGTTTTGGTTGCGCTTGAAAACGCATATTGACTACCCAAAAAATTGTAATCTCTGGATCACAGTATCAACCGACAAGGGGATCCCCAAATATAATCGGTGGAGGCAAGCTACCTGAACACTGGCTGTTTTCAAATTTGTACTCTAATATACACAGGTCCCTAGAATCAATCACATGGCAGTAATCTCACAAATAAATAAAAGCAGGTGCCAAGCTGAGATGATAACTGTGGAAATGGCCTTGAAAAGTTACAAGATAAAAGGCATGCCTGAACAAGTTAATTTACAACTGCATGCCTCAAGTATTAAAATGCAACATGCTTCAGTTTCAGAGACAGGCACATCCAATGAGCTATGGTAGAATGAGGAATAAAAAATGGCTAACGGAGGTTACATTTCAGCTCAGACATGCAACCAAATTAAAAAAAGTCTACACCTGGAATTATTTATGTTTGGGATATTGGTCACTAATAATGCAAATGTGTGGAAATCTAGTGCAGTAAAACCAATTCCAGAAGTTATAACTAATGAACACCTGGAAAACTCAGGACAGGAAGTAAAATTCTTCAAGGGTAAAACCATAAGTTGTGATAATGGCTTATCTCCGTGTGACTGTACATCAGGGTAATTCTAACAAGTTTGATCAGGGCGTAAGTGGTGCTTGGTACAGTGGGCAAAATGGAATAATTGATCAGTGTTTAATCAAATGTATTTTAACTGACTAGGTTTTACTAAAGTAATACATGTCATGCTTTATTTTGATTCAAATTCACCAGTTTTGGAAAGTATAAAATAATTTTAGAAATACAAAGCTTTTAGAATTGTAACTGACAGTAATCCATTCACTCAGATTTTGTTAATTAATATTTATTTTACTATTTCGTATGTTCTATATTGTTCTTTTAGTCTTAACAAACACATTTTCGGATGAATTCAGCAATGAATGTCCAACAAGTAAGGCATTGTACCATACAAACCATATTCTAAATTAAAAAGTAGAGAATTTGAAAGTCAGAAATCTACTCACAGAGACATATATCTATACTGTGCAGACATAAATGAATTTTAGAAAATTAACATAAACCTTAATAGTCTACATGTCATAAATTCCTTTACCAAGAAAATATAGTTTTTTCCATGGAAAAATCACGTCCCCTACATTTCTTTGACATATGGAATCTTAGGGGATCTTTTCCACCAAGTTCATAAACATTTTACCAACTTGTACCTTGAGCAAATTAATGTACAAAGCAATGTGGAATGGTCTAGTTGAAAGCTTTGTAAACATCCACAAAGTTATATCTTGGGCCCTGATTATGAATGTGACAGTTTTTTGTTCGGAATTACCAGAGATATATTATTTTTTTATCCAAAATGGGAACTAGCCACAAGGACCCAGGAATACAATTCTAAGTCCATTTCCAAGTGCTTTTCCCCAATTCCAGGGAGAAAACTGCTGACATTTTTTCACTTATCTGAGCAGGCAGAAAGTGTTAGCGGGAGAGCTATTGGGGTCCTGGGCACCTGAGATTTCAGCCTATTTGGTAAAAGCCTTGTCTTCTCCACCCTCACTCCTGCAGCGATTGCGCAGGCAGGACTCTTATCCTGCCTTCAGCCCAACCCCTGCAACTTCTAAAAGATCCCTGGTCTCCCGACCTGGGTTTATCAGGTCTGTAGTTTGCAGACCATTAATTCTGGGCACAGCGACACAGAATTGGTGGTGGTGGAATTGCAACTGTAGTATTCTCTCTGGGTGACATTCCACCACTGGAAATCAGGATATTGTTGGTAATCCTTATCGCCGTAAAGTCCACCTCCTTTTCTTCTCCTAAAACACCCATATTCAAATCTAATCCTAAATTTTTGACTGCATAAAATACATTATGCTGTGCATTTTTCCAATTGTTTCTTGTGTAGGCATAGTATCTGAGAATCATGATTTTGGAAATATACATACATTTGCCATTTTTTACGCACCTAAAAATAAAAGTAAGGAGTAAAGAGATGGATGAACCATGACCTTAATACTTACAAAAAAATAGGATTAAGCTGTCACCCAGGAAATGCATCAGCAGGTAAAAAAGTGTAAAACTGTAATAAGGCTTAACTGATGCAGCGAAGCAGAGTCACACAGTGTACCGCAGCAAATAGCAGAAGTGCAGAGCTGTGGCTGCACAGTGTTGCCCGGGTGCAGGATGGCCCTCAAAGCATATGGCACTCATTGTCTCAATTTAAGAACGTGGAGCTAGACTCAATGGCTGCTTATACGGAGGCCAGCAACAGACAACAAACCTCTTTTAGACTGTGATCAAAGACAACTGCAAAATGGCCCATTGTCTTGTTATCACCTCCTAAACTCAGTGCTTAATTTGTGCTTGTTGTTTCCGGTGCGGAGCACCATCACTTATTTTTGAGGGCAGGGGCTTCATTTTCTGCCTCAAGGATGTATTGCGAGGAAAAGACACATTTGGGGAAGACAGACGAAGAGGGAAACGAAAACGCGTCACAAAGGGAGAAGGTAGAAAGCTGCAGGAGTAAGCTGAAGGGGCAGAGAGTGGCTGTAAATGGATTGAAGAGGCCCGAGATGGCTTCAGGATTACGCTGCCTCAGTATTCTGTGATCCCACATTTAATTGCAGTAGTCGCGTGTTTCAGCTGAGAGCTTTGGCCACCAGCACGATTTTATTTACAAATTAAGCACTGCCTAAACTATTGAAACTATGAGCACATTGTACTAAAACAGCCAAATTGTGCTCCTGCTGGTGCATCTGGGACCAGCTCTGGCAGTGTTTCCTGGTTGGGACAGGACAGTGTCACCTTTGACTGACCTACCGCATTGAATCTTCTGCTCGTGACACTTACTGTGCCAAATGGGATGGAAGTGGAGTGAGGAAGGAGTAATGAAAGGGATGTTGAAGGGAGTTCTATGTAAATTCGTCAAAAGTCAAACTTGACGAAACCGGGTCTGACGGGTCCTTTACGGTGAACATGTTTCATCTTATTTCCATCATGAATGTCCTTCATCAGGATGATAAACCTTGATTTGCGAACACCCTTGCCAGTAAAATTGGTTGTTTTCAGCTTTGCTTTTCCAATCTTTCCGCATTTTGGCTAGAGCGAGGTTGGGTGGGTGTCATCATCTCTTAGTTATTGTTGTGTTTTTTTTTTCTTTATTCGTCTCGTTGGGGAAACTCCTAAAAACATTCCCCTCTCTGCATTCCATTGTCTGCTTCCCAGGCCCCTATCTCTACCACTTCAGTTCCCTCTTCCCCCCTCCGGGTTATCTAACCTAGACTTTTTTTAATTCTCCTGTCATCCACAACATCGTTGTGACCTCTGTGACAGCCGCCTTTCCCATCACCACACCCTATCTCAACTTTACATTCATAAAATTTTGTCCCTGTGTGGCTTTTGACGTCATGTGAACTTCAAGTGTTTTTTTCAAATGAAAAAAAATCAAAAGCAGGTCAGGCAGAAGGGGAACTATGGTCGTAGGTGTGTCTACCTCAATATACAGGAACAAAATTAAACTTGGCCTGCAGCCCTGAAAAGGACATTGTCAGTGACTTTTGATGAACTTGTCTAGATTTTCAGGGACATGGAACATAACCTTCTACATCCTGCAGAAGCAATAATTTGTAGGAAAAAATTGATCTCTCTCTCTAGTTTGGTTGCCACCAACATCCAACAAAACTCAGTTACCATCATACCAGTTCAAGCTGAAGCAATTCCAAGGAAAAATTAACTCAAACAAATAGCCTGTTTAAAAGTGAACTAACCAGTTCAATATGATTAACCACCTAAAATGGGTATCACAGCCTACAATATAATTCAATCCATAACATAACATGTTTTGAAGGGCAAACTTTGATCGAAAGTTTTGTGCAGGTACCCTAAGACATGCGTAGTTAGTGCATTCAAAGAACATGTGGTACAAATGTTTGTTTTTTAAAATTATAAGTCATTATTGGTGTGTATATTATATTTATGGGTGATGAACGGACGTGTTTTTTAGGTTTGGTGAAAGTGGTGAATTGGAAATGTTGTCACCATATGCTAACATTTTGTGCAAAGAGTGAACATGCTTCTTTGGTGAGGTCTTCATTTGCAACAGCAGTGAGAGTTAGCAAGGAACTGGTATAGAGCAGAGAAACAAATTACAATATTCCCCATCTTTTACAATATGGAACTTAAATACATAGCGAAAGCATGGGAAAAAGGTGAACACGTGCAACCAATTAAGCAGATAACCGGTGGTCTGTATTTACACACGTCTCAGATAGATCAAAATCCGGAAACCATTGATTGCAAAGACAGGTATTCTGAGTGGAGCAGAAAGCTTAGAAAGGCATGTTATGAGATGGGGAAATTAACTTATGAAGTTAATATGAAGGGGAGATCAGTGCACTGATACTGTGTCTCAAATGAAGGCTAAGACACTGATCTATATATATATATATATATATATACACATATATATGTATAAATATATCCAGAAAAATGGTGTATTTAAATCGCACACCAAGGGCTGCACATCATTCAATACCAGCTGGTAAAATACTCAAAAAACCACTTATTCTCGATAAATTCATCGGCTGCTATTTATTGAAAAAAGATTAGATTGCAGGTAAATCACACCAGCAAAAGTTGGTACAAAAAGCACAAAAAAAAGATCGACAATGTGCCCACCATTCAAAAGACACACACGCTGTCCCAACCAAATGTCTACGCGTTTCGGCCGAAGCCTTCAACAGGACATTGGCAGACATTTTACACTCAACTATTTAAACCATATAGTCCTTCTTTGATGTTCATTGCATAGCTCAAGAGAAGTGCAAATGGAGCGGCCATTTTATAACGTCACAATTTTAACTTAAAAATGAGAAACTCCTAATCCTGTGCATGTTTTGAAATAAACTATGAACTAAAAATGTGACATTATATATTTCTCTCATATTATAATACATTATCACAAATATAGTCTGGTCACCTGTGAACACTAAAAAATTAATTAATTGTAATCACAGTCTACAATTCTTGAATACAAAACAAATCCCATGTATGCTATTTTTTTCTCTCTTTCTCTTTTTCAATTTTCATTTTTCCTTTTTCCTTTTACTCTTGATGTCCACATATTGCCCACTTATACCTAATAATTTTAATTTTGATTTTGATTTTAGTTTTAATTTTAAAAGCCTGGTATATAAATGTAATTAATTAATAATATAAATATATAAATATATGTACTGCCAATTGATTGCAATACATCCACTTCATATACAGGCTATAAATAGATGACAAATGATGACAAATAAATAGAGTAAATTCAGTCAATTCTAAAAATACAAAATAAAATACAGGTAAAAGCGATTTCAACGTGGAATAAATAAATAAATGGATATTCATCATCATAATTCATTAAATTAGTCATAGTCCTATAAATTAATGTATTCTAAAAGGAATCTGAAGAGATTAATTAATAGATCCATATCATAGGTCAAATTGTTATCGATTAGGAAATTGTAAATAAACCCCACAAATTCAGCAACAGGAGAATGTATATGTGCGCCGCTATCCTCCCCAAGGACCTATGCAACAGTATAGGAATAAAATAGATGAGTATAACACCCTAAAAGTGAATAAATTATTAATAAAAAATTATTACCAAAATACACTCAGTTTCAATCCGGCAACATGCTAATAATAATAAAAATAACAATAATGATAAAATCAATCAGTAAGGATCCTAACAAAACACAATATTCTAAAAAAGTCATCAATTTCATTTCATGTTTTCTATTGGACAAAATCTATGTGTGAGAAAATGTAAAAAAATGTGTATATATCTGTATGGGAAAATCTAAAAACTTACAGATGTACATGAAGCTCTGCGTCCAAGTTGTGACCCCAAGGGTGTTCTGTACCTAAAAGTAAAATAATTTTGGACTCCATTTGTCTCAAATGTGCAATTCTATTGCCTCCTCGGGGATGGGCCGCAATGGTTTTAACACCATAAAATGCTAGGGAACTACAGTTACCTTCATGTACATCCCAAAAGTGTTTAGCTAAAGGATAAGATGGATCATGATTCTTAATGGCTCTGAGATGTTGCAGGAACCTGACTTTCAGTTTATGAATGGTACTGCCCACATATTTTTTGCGACACCCACATTCAATGACATATACAACGTATTCAGTTTTGCATGTGATACGTTCAGTTATGTCACAAATTTTTCCTTCGAACGTGGTGTATGTCTGAGTATTCTGTGCATACAAACATGATTTACAATGTCCACATTTCCAAAAGCCCAAGCTTTTTTTAGCCAACCATGACATATTAGTTTTGGGACTCTGAAATAGGCTTCTGGTAAGATGGTTACCCAAAGATTGAGTTTTGCGATATGTGATACATGGATGTGGACCTATACTGTCCTTGATGGCAGAATCATGTCTCAAAACATGCCAATTTTTCTGTATGATATTATTTAAATGCGAATGTTGAGAATTAAACTCTAAGAACAGTCTAGGTGATGATACCTTATTGTGATCTTGATTATGAATATTATCAGGCTTGAAAAGCAATTTTTCTCGAGACATATTCAAGACCCTCAAGTGTGCATCTTTAAGGATCTTCAAAGGATATCCTCTCTCTAAAAATCTCTGAGTCATCGTCATGATTTCAGTCTTGAAGCAATCATCATTAGAACAGATTCTACGAGCTCGTAAAAATTGACTATATGGAATACTCCATTTCAAAGCTTTTGGATGACCACTATTGCCATGCAAGATTGAATTACAGGCTGTTGGTTTACGAAAAATGGTTGTCTGTAAGACATCTTTTTCAATAGAGATCTGGACATCAAGAAATTCTATAGTTTGTGCACTATATTTCAAGTCTAAGTGAATGTTCAGCTCATTGTTGTTCAAGATCTCAACATATTGTTTGAGAGAAATCTCGTCACCATCCCAGATAAGAAAGAGATCATCAATATATCTGACCCATAGTATCACTTGTTCCATGTATTTACCATTAGAGTCAGACCAAGCTATCTCCTTTTCCCACCAGCCCATGTAAAGGTTGGCGTACGTGGGAGCAAATGAAGCTCCCATTGCAGTCCCTTGTTTCTGCAAGTAATGTTGATTGTCAAATAGAAAGGCATTGTGGGTGAGGCAAAATCTTAACATGCTAATTAGCATGTTAGTATGTTGAAGAAATTCAATTTTACGAGTGCCCAAGAAGTGACAACATGCTTGAATGCCAAATTCATGCTTGATGGAAGTGTATAATGCAGTCACATCCATGGTTACCAATAGATAGTTGGGTTGCCATGGAACATTGTGAATCTTAGCAAGAAAGTCATTGGTGTCTCGAAGATAAGACGGCAATTCGGTGACAAAAGGACATAAGAAAAGGTCCAAGAAACAGGAGGTATTTTCTAATAGGGATGAGTTCATACTCACTATAGGTCGACCAGGAGGATGTTTTGTATTTTTATGAATCTTTGGTAGAAAGTAAATACAAGGGATTCTAGGAAACAAAACTTTGAGATAAAGATATTCATTTTGGTCAATTAGCCCTTTAGTGTGCCAGCTATCAAGCATCTCCCAGTAGATGGTTTGATATTCATTAGTGGGATTAGTAGTTAGTTTTTGATAATGTTGTTTATTGGAAAGTTGATGATTAGCCTCCTTCATATAGCTATTAATATCCATAATAACAATATTCCCTCCTTTATCGGAGGGTTTGATGATAATTGTGTTATTGGATTTAAGCTCATTTAGATCTTTCCAATCTGAGGCTGAGAAATTCACTCTTTGGGCTTTTTTCATTTTAACCCTTTTCCAATCATTCCGAAACCGATCAACGTCATCAACTACCAATTCATAGAACAAATCAATCATATTACCAGTCGGTAATTGGGGATTAAATCTGCTGGAGGGCTTAAGCCTACTGGCAATGGTCTTATTAGTAACAAATCCCATATCAGTCAAAGTGTTATTGTCTTCACCTATATCATTGCTAACATCATCCAAACAACCCAACCTGCCAATTTCTACTAAATCAGGCGCTTCATTGACATGAAAACCAGATAAAGTGTCTACATTAATGTTGGAACAAGATGTAGTGGCCTGTGTTGTCTTGGAAAAATATTTCAACAGCCGCAACTTACGTGTATATTTATACAATTCTATTCTGGTGTCAACATAATCCCAATGAATATCAGGACAAAAACTTAATCCTAAATTCAGAATTCGCTCCTGATTAGAGGTGAGCTGTACTTTAGAGATATTTACAATGATATTGGAATTGTCAGATCGAAAGGTCCTCTCTAGTCTTGATATTTGTGATTTCTGCCTCTTCCCCCTCCGCGTCTTGAACCTCCTCGACTTCGTCCTCGACTTCTGTTTGATTGTGGCGTGATTGATCGTAGTAGTCTCATTTCCCCGTGAAAATCCAGTTTATTAGCAGAAGCTTCGTCAGCTGATGAGCTCAAATCCGAGCTGTCTTCTGCTGTATTAGTTGTTATATTAGGACTGTCCATCATCATAACTTTGTCTTGTGCTCTAAGTGTACAATATATATATATGTATAGCAGACATTTAGCAAGGAGGGTCAGGAAAACTTAAAGAAGAATCAAAGAGATGGAAAGATACACATTTTTGCAGACATACACATTCAGTTAGTAGAAAGACAGAAATTTAAACAAGTATGAAAGTGACTTGCTTACAGCATTTTGGGCATTCTGGGTCTGATTCACAAAGGTAAACTAAGATTGATGTATATATTTTTTTTTTGTTGGTATTTCTAAACTGCAACATTAATTTTACTAATAGTAATTGTACAACTGTGGAGACTCTCACATAAAAAGATAGGCCTGTCATATTTCTTTTATTTGGAGAGTCTCCGCAGTTATAAAATTACTACTAGTAAAATTAAATTTCGTAGTGGGTGAATATCAAAAAAATAGTAAGCTTACACAAAAGTGAATCAGAGCCTGTGTGTACAAAGTATGTCTATCTATGAATTAAGGTTGCAGGGAACTATGCATCTTTAATGATTGGTATAGCCCACTAAGGTTATATTAGAAAATATGTTGTTTTTTTTTTAAAGCGTTGTTGAATAAACACACAGATTGCATGTTTTTGTTATAACCCATCTCTTTAATTGGTTGGAAGCCTTGATATTTCCATTAAAAGTTTGTGTTAGAAATGTTTGTATTCCTAGCTATCTCATTAACTAGCGAGTTCTTGTTGATGTATCTTATAAAATATTTTTAAAGAACATTGTGTGACAATCATTGTAGAAGTATTGATTGTAATTGCAGCCTGAGAGTTGTGAGCATGTATGTAGAAATAATCTTTATTGTGTTCTGGCCACATCTGAAAATGGAAACTTAAACAGACAATTTGATTCAATTGTCTAACAAAGAAGAGTGTTTTATTGTTAGAAACAAGTCAGCTATGCTTAAATTAGACATATTTTGTGCTTCACTCTCTTTTCCATACATCTAGTGTACTGTAACTGCCCCATTAAAAATAGAAATCCTCAAGATTTGCATTCACTCTAAAAGGATATTGAGCTACTTAGGATGTAGTTGTTTGAAATTTACCATAACTACTCATATTTTCCAGGCTTCTATTTGTCAGTTTGATTAATCACATTACAGAGATTTAAACAACTATTGGCAAAGCCAATAGCTTTAATTTCGGCAATCCTGCTTGTTTTTATTTTTTTATTTTTTATTTTTTCCAAATGCCTGCAAAAGAAAAAAAAAAGAAATAGAAACTAAAGAAGAGGAATACAAGGAAAGACTGGCTCACCAGCTCTAGCTATGAAGTGCACTACATTTTAGGTGGATGTACACTCGTGATCAGGCACAATGCTGTTACTCACAATGCAAGAGACCCAATAGCTAAGGTGGGCTGACCCATTTCCCCATGCTGCATGCAGTGATGGGTGTAAGCAAAATACAAATGACAACTTAAACAGATCAGTAGTAACAGATCTCTCCCAAAGTCCCTCTATGTACGTTTAAAGGCATGTTTATTATTTTAAGATATTTTTATACACCAGGCTGACAAGAATGCAAAAGTTGTCTCTAGGCAAGACCTAAATTTAGATAATTTGTTGTCTTTCTGACAGAGTTAGAAGTTAGGCATTGATGCTTCAGCTTGAATTTACATGGAACGTAGACAAGGGTGATCTCAACACCATTAGGAGCATGGGATGGATATGTTTGCGGGCATGACCCTTGGCAGTTCCCGCTCAATAACAATTGGACTCCGCGGATTCTTTTCCACTGTCATGGCTTCTAACAAGCAGCAGAATTTGATGCTGGATCCTCTTCCTGAGGAGGACGAGCAGAGCTGGGGCTCGTCATGCATTTCTGTGATGTGCCTACCAGCAATGCGCCTCCGCTTATGAAACGTATTGAGTGAATGGCTGTCGGATGCCTGCCAGGGGACTTCACGGAACCGATCTGGAGTGTCTTCCCAAGGGTAGACAGTAAATCAGTCAGGGCAGAAATGAATTTGGGTGATTGAGCCTTGCAGGGGATGAATATATTTACCAGCCTGAAGACTACAAGTAACAAAAAGCACTTAACACTTCAAAGTCGCTCTTTTTAAAATATGGCTCCAGGAAGGAGGGCCCATGTCTTGGGATGGCATTTGGGATTCATAAATATGGCTTATGCAGATCAGGTCCCAATGCTTCCCTTGTTAAGATGAAAACGGCAATGCAGTGAGTGGCGCCTTCGTATTCAACGTTTGGTCCAAGCGCACATTCGCCTTGCCATATCTCCTATTTATAGCCAAATTAATAGGACTACTGGGAGGATGTCTTCAGGTCTGACGGATCACAGGCATGGATTTTGGGGGTGGATCAGCAAAGCGCACACATGATTGGATCTGTTCACCTGAATGATGGGCAGAGTGACAGGCCTCCATGGTGCAGTTGCAGCTGAAGGATTCCCTGTTTGTAAGTGACCTACAGATACATCCTGATCCCATTACAATATGTCTGTGTCGCGTATGATCAGTAGAGCCTAGGCAAATCCTGTGGCCTGGCAGAGCACAGTTGCAAGAAACACAGCCAGGCACTAATTTGGATAATCTGTGACAAATGCTACCACACTGTTGGTGTTTGATGACATACAAGTACTGTTGAAGGAACCTATTGAGAAATTACATGCAATAGGGGACACGCGCTCAATGCCATTTGCCCGTGGCATTGGCAGGGTACCAGCTGGTCTCTATGCTTGACAAAATAAACTGTGAGGGGCACTTCTGAGGTGCAATTGGTTGATGAGATTTTGTGGTCTATTCCCAAGTGCCAAGTCATCTCGATATGGGCGCCAACGAGACGTTATGCCTAAATCAAGGTTACTCCCAGGTAATACAAAGATGACTTTCTGCATGGGACACCTTCAAGATTCACGAGGGATGCAGCTAGGAACTGGGAATTAACAGTGCTCAAATGTGCTAAATTTGTTTTTGTGAAATTTGCTGAGAATTACACAATTTTACGGGAACTTTTTTAAAAATAAGTTTTTTACGGTATCGCTCACTTTCAAGTCACGCACGATACTTTTAAAGTGACTCTCTCTATGCTAAAATGTCTTCTGTAAGGGACTTTTTGATTAAGCAAGTCTGTCATTCAAAAGTGGGTTTCAAATTTCACACCCATGACATCTGAAGAGTTTCGGCAATTTCAAGCAGTGCGAAAATCAGAACCTTTGTGAATTCCACCGACAGAATAGATATTCTTAACCCTCTAGAAATGCCATTGCTGCACTTATCTGCGCCGCCAATCGACGGTGAATCGATGGAGATAGCAACTGGGAAAAGTTGTAGGAAAGTGCAACAATTAGTCTACTTTTGTTAGAGTGGATGTGAAGAGGGTATGCCCTTCACAGTTCATTGTTTATGAAAAAGCAGTATTATGAATGAAAAGCAGTGCTTAATTTGTGCTTGTTGTTTCCGGTGCTGAGCACCAGCACTTATTTTTGAGGGCCGCCTCTTAGTCTTCAGCCCAAAGCATTTGCTGTGAACAAAAGACACGTGGGAAAGATGGAGGAAGAGAAAAACGAAAAAGCATCACAATGGGAGAAAGCAAAAAGCTGCAAAGGTGAGCTGAAGGGGCAGGGAGTGGCTTTAAGTGGTTAGAAGAGGCCCGAGATGGCTTCAGGATTACTCTGCCTCTGCATTCCCTATTCCCACATTTAATTGCAGCAGCCGCATGTTTGCGAGTAAGGCTTTGAGCACTGGCATGTTTTTATTTACAAATTAAGCACTGATGAAAAGCCATGCCTCCCCCTTAATCTCTCTCCTCTTCTCCTGCACTTACATTTCCCTCCGTCACTTCCCTTCCTGGTATTTCTTCTTTCTGCAGCTCTCCTTTGTTCATGTCAATTCTTCTCTCACTGCTCTGCCTTTACTACTATATCTATGCTTTGTCACTCCTCCTCCATCAGGTTCCCTTCCCCATTTCACATTTCTCTGTGCAGTTTCACTATCCTACTCTCATACACTTTCCATTCTTCCTCTCACTGAAGCGTCTGCAGCTCTCGCGTACTCACTGTACTTTGTTCCTGCTCCTCTATACTCACACCTTCCTCTTACCATCTACAGCTATGCCATCCATTCTCACGACTTCACATGTAGGTCCATTCCTGTTCATCCTACTTGCCCTGCAGGTATCTCAATTAACATCAATCAATCAGGAATATGTAAAGCGCACTACTCACCCGTAACGGTCTCAAGGCGCTTAGTTCTTGTATTCCTAATTCCTGCCCAGAGAGCAGTGAACCATGTGAAACCTAGAAGAGAATGCCATCTATCTCGCCTATGTACCTTGGCAAAAGAAGCAAGACTTGCTTCATCTGTACCTCCACGGTCTTGTAGAAGGTTTATACCACCCTGGCTTGATGGCCTTCATGTACAAAGACAGCATAGTCATACTAAAATATTCCATCTACTACATTGCTTGCCACTACATTATAGAAATAACTATATCTTGAACATTATTACCTCCACATATACTTACCTTAAACATAGATTGGTAGGTGATCCATTGTTTGTCAAACTACTATGTGTGATCCAATGCATGTAATATGGACCATGTGTGCCTAATATGGAGGTTTGTATGAGATTATTGTATTCATGTAAAGACCCGAAAACCAACATCCTTAAAGAAAAAAAAACGAGTTTTGTAGTACTTTGGATGTGATTTATTCACAATATTTTATTCTATCAGAACATTACCCAATGTTTTAGATATGAGTGCAGAAATCCTCTGAAAACATTAAGGGGCAGATTTACTAACTTTTCTTGCATCACAGTGCAGCAATGAAAGCTGGATGCACTGGTTTATTAAAAAGGGAGATCGCAGAAAAATGCCTTATCTACAAGATATTGGACCTCATTATGACCCTGGCGGTCTACTGACCTCCAGGGCCAAGGTGGCAGAATCACAACCAACAGGCTGGCAGTGAAGTCCGCCACATTATGAGTGTAGCTGGTTGGCCTATGCCAATCCACCACATCCCTGCTCATACCACCAGGGTGTTCGGAGTCACTGGGCAGGAGTTAAGCATCTCCGACCCGGCGGTCCACAGAAGAACGCCAGCAGTATTAAATGCCGCATTTCCACCAGGGGTTCTGCAGCGGTAGTACAACCTCAAAAACCCTGCGGAAAGGCTACCGGTGACAGGGAAGAAATTCATTGACTCCCCACCCCACCAGCAAGCATAGTACCCTCCCTCCCCGCGTACACGCATATGCACATAGACACCCATACGCACCCTGCATACACTCATTTACCAACACTGACATACACGCATTCACTCACATGCATCCATACCCGCATTCACTTCAACACTCATACTTGCACTCACCACAACACTTATACTCGCATTCACCACAACACTCAAACTCGCACTCACTCCAACATTCATACATGCATACACACACACATACACACATACATGCACATGCAGACGACACCCACTCACACACAACAGCCTCCGCCCTCCCTCCCCCCACCATGTCAGACGATCGACTTACCTGGTCCGGGGAGGAGGTCTTCGGGCAGAGAACGGGCGCTATCACCTCCGGCAGCGCCCACCATCAGGACACCGCCAGACCGTATTACATGTTGGAAATTCAGCAGTACTCGTAATATGGTTGGCGGAAGATCACCAGCACTGGCAGTTTCATGGCACCTGTGGCTTCGGGGTCTCACATAAAGACCGCAAAGTCATAACGAGGGCCTCTGTGTTGTTCTCCTCGCTCCGTGTGCTGGGACACTTTAGGCTGTCATACACCAATCAACACACTTATTAATTTATATAAGGCACACATCCAACATAAAGTCCATTGGAAATCAATGTTCGGTCCTTTATTCTTCAATTCAGAAACAAACATTCATATCTTTGTTCTTCAATTCTTCAATTTCCAGCTGTTACTTGTCGGTTGCTACCAGAACTCGCCGGATGCCAACACGTGTTTCGTCAGGGGTGTACCCCAATACTTCATCAGGGCTGTAATTATATATATATAGAATATTGTCTATACAGTCCTTACAAACACAAACTCATTCCATAATAAATGATTTTATACATTTCTCAGGCAAAGAGTGGGATCTTACCGTGTTAATAATTGATACCAATTACCATAATAGGTGAAGTAAATTCTGCATTCTGAAAACGTATTCATTAATTCATTCGTGGTAATCACAAGTAGGTGAGAAAATCATGCACGGAAGAGCAAAAAAGAAAAGAACATTCGCAAATAGAGAAATAAATACTTTAACAATATTATGAGGTAGTTCTCCACTTGTATGTGCTTGAAACAGTCTAACACATAATTTCTACATTACTAAATTTTCATTCCAAACCAAGTCCCCCAATGTGCAAGCATACACAGGTGTGACCATGCCCGTAATTAACTGTAATAAATATTTAGAAGCAATAAAAGTAAACCGTCCACCTAACATAAGGTACCTGTTTAATCTTATTTTTGATTTTCATGAATTCCTTATTAATTTAGTTTGTAATGGCTCCTATAATGAAACCAATAAAAGTAATGACAACATGTATCCTGAGAAATAAATATAATAATTTAAAGTGCATAACACACAATTACTCCAGATATTAATAAATAACCAAAATTCTATTTCATCAGTACTCTATTGAAGTTCCAAACAGCATAATAACCAAGTCACACTAAGTAACTGTTACCAAAAAACGACCGTTACCTGTAATCACTTATATATCAATCAATCCATAAAGACACTATCAGTAAGTTTTTAAATTGCGGTATCATGATTCTGAATAATTTAACCACGATGAGCTCGGCGTGTAGTGTCTAAAGTGACATCTAACAAAACTAATTACAGATAGCTGCCCATATTTCCTATTATATACTTCAACGTCGAGATTAGGAACCCTTCAGCCTGTAAAAAACATACGGCTCTTGCCGCATGCGAATTATCTTGAAAACTCAGTTTATAAGACACAGCTAATCATTCCAAATAATTTAAACACCATGAACTCGGTGTATAGTATCTGAAGTGTCACCTAACCAAACTTTTATAAATAGCCGTACTTATTCCCTATTCCATAATTTGACATCAAGATAGGATCCCTTCAATGCGTGCGTATGAAATGGCTCTTGCCGTTATTAAAGAACTGCTCAGTCCATAAGGCGCGACTCATATAGTTATAGTTCCTGAAATATATTACTTGTATCACTTGCCTAGGCGCTAGATAAATAGCATATGCGCCACACCGCGATAAGCCTAGTTATCAATGGAACAACTCACCACAATGCCACGTCTCCTAACTTTCGCGAGTACGCTTACACAGCTATTCCGTAGTCAGTTATCTATTCTCCCTAAAATTCTTCACATTTGACTATGGAAATAAAAATAGGACTATATAAATCAGCCAAGTTTCATGTCTGCCATATTTGTAGTCCTATATTTCCCATGTGTTATGTTGTAACGATAGTACGTCTATACACAAACCTTAATTGATTGTAGTATATTATTGTACCTGGTGCATAACAAATAGTTAATTCAGTTTTTTCTCTTGAAGTGTTAATTAGTATTTCTAATAATTGAAATAAGATCAAAGTAAATTGTCCATCTCAGAGGAGCAACTCCAATGTAATATCTATAATGCGACACTATTTCGCTCATAAGTAGAATTGGCCATGTGCTTCCCATCAAAGCTATATATATAAGTTTACAAACATGTATACTTGCACATTGATACTAAGGACCACCCATAAGATGTAATACAATCAATAGATATTGCCATTTTTAGGAAATATGTAATAAGCATATAAATCGATATGTAAACATTGATATGATTAGGTACCTACAAAATATTCCAGTTCTGGGTCAGTGTGAAGACCTTTTTCAACCGCCCGAAATTTCATGATCCACATTGCTTCCCTTCTCCTCAATTGCAGTTCTCTATTCCCACCCCTAGGGTCTACAGGTGCATGTTCAATACCAAATAATTGTAGTTTTTTTTTCTCACATTGGATTTATCACACAACTTTAAATGTTGCACTATAGGATATCTCTCATCCTCTTGTCTGATGGCCCTAAAATGTTCCCCAATTCTAACTTTCAAGCTGCAAATTGTACTGCCCACGTACATCCCTTCACATTTGCATAGTATTATGTCGATAACATACGATGTCAAGCAAGTAATATTAGATTGTATTTTGAACTGGTGACCATCATGACCCGTAAATTCCTTCTTAGCATGCCAAGCCCAATTACATACCCGACATTGGCCACATTTGTAAAATCCTCTACTCCATTCTAGTAACCAGTTGTCTGTATTTACATGTCGGGGATAACTCGCACACAAAAAGCTCATTAGTGATCGCCCTTTACGATATATTATCTCTGGCCTATTTGATATGAAGTCTGCCAATGTCTCATCCTGTTTTAGGATGTTCCAATGCCGAGTCAAAGACCTCCTCAGTATATTGGAGGATACCGAATAGTCCATAACTATAGCGACCCTGGCTCTATGTTTATCCTTATTTTTTTGTGATTGTGATGTCACATCCCTACTGATTTTTCTAGCTTGTCGTGTAGCGTTTTGAGTTACCTGTGTGTGGTAGCCTCTTTGAATAAAACGTTGTCCCATGTCTTGTATACATATATCAAAATCTTCAGTTCTGCTATATGAGGTGGGTTTTCTGTATAATTTACTCTGGATTTTGTTCTCTGAAATGAACAGTTCAACATCCAAAAATGCAATTTTTTTCATACTGTAATGATAAGTGAATTTAATATGGGCATCATTGTTATTAAGATAACTACAAAATGCCTCCAGTTGTAACGTAGTTCCCGTCCATATCATGAGACATTCATCGATGTACCTACCCCAGCACAAAATGTAGGTCTGCCATTCTGCCGCCCTTGATGCCCAGACCCACTTCTCCTCAAACCATCTAATAAAGAGATTTGCATACTAGGGAGAGAACCTGGAGTCCATAGCTACCCCTTGCTTTTGTCTGTACCATTTATTCTTGGATAGAAAATAATTATGATTCACAATCAATTCTATCATATCTAAAATCATGTCTGTATGTTTCAGTAAACTCGCAGATCTCCTATAAAGCATATGCTTCAATGCTCTTGTGCCTACTGCATGCTCTATACTAGTATACAGAGCCACCACATCAAGGGTAACCAAGATCATGCCATGTTCCCATTTTATATCAGATAAAAGGCTCAAAATTTGTTTCGTATCTTTAATAAACAATGGTAGATTGTTCACCAAAGGTTGTAAAAAAGTATCAACAAATTCTGATAACTTTTCTGTTGGTCCTCCTATTCCAGAAACTATTGGTCTGCCTGGGGGAGAGTCAAGGCTTTTGTGTATTTTCTGAAGCATATACAAACATGGGAATCTAGGTCGGCCAACCTTAAGATAAACATAATCATCATCATCTAGTAAACCTTGCGAGTACCATGCTTTTAAACAGTTATTGATCTTATTCTTTAGATCTTTAATGGGATTCCATGTAAGGGCCTCATAACAATCCCCAACAGTGAGTTGCCTAAACACTTCATTCTCATAATCTTGTTTATTCAATATCACA
Organism: Pleurodeles waltl; assembly: GCF_031143425.1. Lineage (NCBI taxonomy): Eukaryota > Metazoa > Chordata > Amphibia > Caudata > Salamandridae > Pleurodeles > Pleurodeles waltl. The sequence goes on from NC_090450.1 coordinate 47,349,846, forward strand.
ATGTTTTCACCCTTGTCTGCTTGTTTAATGACAACGTCTTCGTCTCTCTGTAATCTTTTTAATCCCTGCCATACTCCACTCGTTAGATTGCTCCTTGCCTGAATATTGGTCTTTTTGTACAACTGTTTATCTAAGTCTTTACATACTAATTTGTAAAACATTTCAATGTTGGTGTCACTACTCATACTTGGTATCCATTTAGATTTGGTCTTCAGACCACTCGTTTCATGTGCATCTGATCCTATGCTCAGATCCCTGAGCACCCTTGTGGTCATGTTCGCAAGGTCCTCGTAATCTGCAATAGGTAGTAATGGTGCAGTATCTAGCATGTCTTGTATAGAAAAATTGCTTTTTTCAAATCTCTCTTCTGTGGTTACCACTTGTTGTCCAACTTGTTGTTTCAATTTGAAAAATCTTTTTAATTTGAGTCTTCTGATAAACTTGAATAGGTTTATTTTGTATCTACATATATCACCTATACTTGTAGGGCAGAAACCTAGTCACTTACTCAGTAATGATATCATATCTGCCGATAAAATTCTATTAGATATATTTGTCACATTCGAACCCTGATCAACTTGTTCGTTGATGTCCTTCTGTCCCACGATCTTGTTCTTACGCCCCCCCCTTGGGATGATGAGCCTCTTCTTCTCTGCCGGGTTTTCCTACAAATTCTTTTCTTGCCACACGATTCCCCTGTTTTAGCCTTCTCATTTCCTGTAAAAAAGTATTCTCTTTAAGTATCGCTCCTGACTGTCTTGTTACCCCTGCCAACTCTATATCGCTTTCATTTGTGGGGCCTGTACTGGCCAGTGATGAGGCAGAGTCTATTGATGAAGTTGAGGGTGACTGTGCCATTGACCCCTTCATTAAATGATCATATTTCCTCCCAAATGTGAACACTCTGCCATTCTGATAATCCCATTCGTCCCTTTTAAGCTTCCTGGCTTTCCTCTCTTTGATCTCTTCCTGGTGTCTAATAATAATATAATTCAGTATCTTATAGTTTTTTTTTCAATATTAATTGGAATACATCGGACCATTGACAAGCAGCGCCATATACTCCCTTTGGTCACCCATCATTAAACACTAGCACCAATCAACACACCTTGCTCCATAGATGGAGAGTGTGTGCATTTTGACAAGCAAAGGGATTTTGTAATGGATTGGCACTCTTTCAGAAAACAAAACTATGCTTTTCCACTTTTGTGTTGTGCTCTACATGCAGAACCCTTGCAAACTTGGAAAAATGTCAGGAGTTTTAAAATTTGCTCCACTATTATGCCTATCTTAAAGAGGCATAATGTTTGCTGCTAATCCCTGTTTACAAAAGACAGTGGATACAAACTTACTTCGGAATCCATGGGTGATTGCAGGAGAACGCCCATCTACTACCGCTGGCATTTTCGCTTGGTGCCAGAAAGGTCACATGATCCCGTAACTTTACTTTGGGTTACATTAGCCAACTTTCCAATGCAATTCCTGATTTGCATTGGAAAGTAAGGGTCATATTTATACTTTTTCAGCGCCGCATTTGCGTCATTTTGTGACGCAAAAGCAGCGCAAACATCAAAACATTACGCAAGTGCAGTGCTAAAAAGGTATAAATATGGGCCTAAATGCCACCACAGCACTCTACGCAGGGTATGCATTACAAAAGTAATGCAAACCCAACGCAAAGTGTTAGTCATCTGGGCCTACGTTCAAATATCCAGAATTGTTTGATTACTGAAAAAGGATGTGGCTCAGTCTCAGAAAAGGCATGAAGTGAAATGTATAATTTTCTAATTAGTTAGGACCTGGGGAAATGAATATGTGAAACAGAAAGCAGTTGAGTAGTTCTGTTACGCAATCAAATGTTCAAAATGTATTCACTTATTTTATTGGAGACCTGCTACCAGCGGCGGCTACCGCAAATATCAAGGGATAGGTGGGAGACTGGGAGTGGGAAACAAAAAAAACACTTACCGTTCTCGCCACTGCCTTCTCACTTCTCTTCTGGTGTACCAGCATTTACTGGGACACCAGCACAGGCTCCCCAGCAATCCTGGCACTGCTTTCATGCTAAACCTAGCGGGAAAGGAGTGTCAGGATTGGTCTGACGGCTTGGAGTGCCGCTCAGACATTGCTGTGGGGTCTGTGCAGTTTCTCCAGCCCAGCTGTTCAACACACTCGGATTGGAGAAACATAAGTGCGCAAGTGTGTTTGGCCAGCTTGAGACAGCCGGCCAAACACACATGCGCACTTAGGTGCACTCTGAGCCAGCAGATGAAAAATAAAACAATGGTAAGCTATCATTTTTTTTTTCATCTGTTGGCTCTTACCCAGGGGGCCACGCCCCTCTGCCAAGGCGGAGGAGCCGCTCATGCTTGCTACTGCAGCAAAATGAGAAAAAAAGGCAGCAAGAATCAAGGAAGAATTTGAAACTGAAATGTGAGGTTTTCCCATCCTGAGTTTTGAGAAACAAGAGCTGGCAGATTTCTTTTTAGAATTGAGCATATTATATATGTTATTGACTGTTTTCTTTGTTTTATTACTTAATCTGTTGTGTTTGATTGCTGGCGAGGCATTGGAACATTTATACATGATAACATGAGTCTGGTATTATTACTTCGTGCAGTAATTTTCTTTTTTGCTTCATATATACACGATATTCTACTTTGTTTATTAAATGAGCAAAATATAACATGTGCAATACTGTGATAAGCCAAGTATATTTAACAATTTAGAGTTAGAAAATCAAAAACCTAAGTATTTTGGTATCTCATCAGTGATTGAGATCTTATTTGCTAGGCACTCTTTTTCTTGTAATTAAGCTTGGGCGATTGAGAGGGATTTTAAGAGTCTGTCCAGCACTGCCCGCCTTTACTGCAGAAAATTCAAAACTTCCACTGGACGTGTGGGCTCTGGCTCGATTGGAAAGACATAATATTTACCAAGAGCCCTTATATGAATCTGACATTGTGGGGGTTATTCTAACTTTGGAGGAGTGTTAATCCGTCCCAAAAGTGACGGTAAAGTGACGGATATACCACCAGCCGTATTACGAGTTCCATAGGATATAATGGACTCGTAATACGGCTGGTGGTAAATCCGTCACTTTTCCGTCACTTTTGGGACGGATTAACACCTCCTCCAAAGTTAGAATAACCCCCAGTATGTCTTATTGTTAGAAATGTGTGCATATGAACTTGTTTAAATGAGATTATTTAAAAAAAAGGATGAGCCCTCTCAACCGCGTTAGACAGCATGCTTCTTCATCCTTTGTTAGCACCATCATGGTGCTGACTGGGCTTATCCAGAGCTCTTTCAGTCTTTTTATGTTTACAAGATGGAGGCAACCAGGGACCGTATATAAACCATTAAAAATAGTATTCGAGTAGGAAATGTGAAAATACTTTATAATCTACGTTCTTGGAGCCTGTCTGTTACAAGACTGAAAACAACAATGGGTCTGGGAGGAGCTGAGTAGCTATTATTACACCCTCTTCACTGTCTTACCTAGCTCAACATGTTTCATCCCTGGCTGGTGCAGAATACATCTGGGGGGTTTCTTCAGGATTATGAGACCGGGTTTAAAGCTGAACCTTCATAGGTAACCTGAATGTGGTGACATTAAGGAACAATCCCACTTTATACATTATTGTGAGGAATCACTAACATCTCGTGAGATTGCTACCATAGAAATCCTCACCCCACTCGTGTGATGCACCAGAAAACACATGACATGCAATGAGAATGCTATTGCTCACCTAATTCTGCAATTTGTCACTTTTCTGGAGACTGATGGTGGAACACATTGACAAACCAGTGAAATGGTTCTAAGCAGACATCCTGAGTTTGTACCAACCAATGCACAGAGAATGGTTGAAAGCAGAATTTAACAGCCACACTCCTTAAGGTCTTCTTTATTAAAGGAACACCACGGAATCAGAAGGAGGATAACATCCCAGGGCTTAAAAGTAAATCATATTTCACACCTGCCAGCAATATGGTACCGTCACAAGTTCTTACATTTGAGGAGGCAGCAGTGAAAGATTTAAATGTGATGCTGGGAGTGTTCTGTGACTCTACAGTGCAGTGGATCAGGACTTAGTATTGAGGAGGACAACCTGTTCCTGTGAGATGTGTAGATATATGTGACCTTCAGGTATGTGAAATAAAGAAGGTTATGTTTTCCCAGGCTGTGTCCAATCATTGCTGGAAAGATGCTCATTCTCAGCAGGAAGTAGCCCACAGATGAGATTGGCCTCAAAAAGACTGTGAAAAGTATTTTCAATAATGTCATCCAAGTGGAAGGTTTCACTCACCTGGTGTGGTGGCCTTCCACCTCAGTTGTGCTCAGGTTCTTAAAACTATCTACATCTCAGTGCCAGAATACTATCCCGGGTGAGAAGAAGCCCCATATAATTCAAATAACTTAACATAACATTATAAGCATATATTATCAAATACTAAAACCAGCACGGACAACATTGCAAAACAAAAAAATCGCACTTATAAAACTCAAACGTCGCAACGTTGCAACAAAATCTGCAACAGTGTCGGTAGTAACAACGTCTCCAACCACTAACAGCAGTAGCATAAAGAAATGACAAAAACTTACCAAAGCACAATTGGCAGCTCCTGTAGATGTCTGGAACATACTAAACAACATCAGAAGCATCACGAGAAAACATTATAATGTCTTAAAAGTAGCATGAGAAAGATTACATAACCAAAACAAAAAAACTAGAAACGTGAAAAAAACGGAAATAATAAATAAATAACAATAAAAAAGCACTAACCAAATCGAGTAAGATTGAGAATAGCTCTTAAAATCCCCTTCCTAAAGAACGCATGAAAATATCAAAAGATCCCCAAAACTTTCATTAACTAAAATATATTCAACTTCCAAATGCCTGTGAAAATCACCATCATCAGCATCAAAACATCATTTACCACATCAATAACGTGTGAATACAATCACAAACACTAGAGTACATCAGTCATTTCTCAGTTTCAATGTCAGCAGTATCGCATGTACATATTGATAACTTTCAAAACCTCCATGGACCACATAGTAAACCACTAGTAACTTTTAACAATGATCTGCAGCCACAAAACATAAAACACAACAACACAATATGTTTTTGTCTCACAACCAGTACTATCACCTCCAAATAAAAAGTTTCTAAAAATCACTATCGGCAACAACACATCAAAATCTAGTTGACCCCTTTTATCAACACTAATATCGGAAGATATCAACAGCTTCTCAAACCACCTCTGGGGCCAGGCCGTAATGATATCACTAGTTTTTTTTCTTTTTTTTAAACACCATCCCAATATCACATGAAAATATGAGCAGACTCTCATAAACACTATTGCAAGTGTAAGATAAAATTCACCTTCTCAAAGATGCCACAAGCAGCAGACCATTAAAATATCAACATCTAATAAAAAATTCTCGTACAAAATTTTACATTACCTCACAGTAGTATCTCAATGACACCATAATGAACATAAACATGTCAGCATCTCTTAAAGCATCATGGTCTATATTGCATCTGTGCTCCTCAAAACCACCTTCAGTGGCACCACAGTACAGTATTAAGATTTCTCAAACACATCATTAAAAACAGCACACAGGGCTTGCTTACAGAAACTGCTCTGACGGTACTAAATAGAATAGAATTATATAAAGTGCCTGGGTGATGTTATATAGCCACATTTTACACACAGTAAGGCTATGTTAGTTTACTTCATTTCTTCTTGTAGCATCTGCTTTATTTTGCTGGAGCAACATCCTGTGTTTATTTCTCGTCTTTATAGGTAAAAAAACTATAATACATTGATGGTTTGACAAAACAGCACCAATGGAGCAAACAGCATACACTTGCATTAAATTGATAAAAAAGGTCCTCAAATGAAGAATATACAATTGAGTGCATATTAGAACCACACTGGCAGTTTATGTAAAGGAAGCAAAGAAATTAAGGAAACAAAAAAACAAGAAAAAATAAGATAGACTTACACAGTGAAGTGAAATATAGTAAGAACTAACTATAAGAGAAGTCCTAAAAGGACAGTAATAGATTAAAAAATAAACTGTAGGAAAAACAAAGAGTTAAGGGAAGAGGGAATTAAATAATGAAATCTGGAAACAAATTAAGAAAAAAAGCTCACACAAAATGCAAAGTGTTTGTCATGTGAAAAGCAGACTGGAAATACACACCAAATGGGATGGACAAGGATAACTGGAAGTGAAAATAACAGAACAAACAAAATGACAAGAACAAAACATAAGCAGTGGCAAAGCCAAACATTCTGGGTTTAATGTGCAAAAGCTTGCAAATGCAGGCATGCACATGCATAGGTGTGCATTTTTATACCTGTGCTTGCATCTGTAAGAAGCACATTAGCTATAAGGGACCAACAGCGGGAGCTGCAGAAAGATGTAAAATAACCCGTCATGCATTGCAACGCCTGTGCTCCTTCAGAGGCAGAAGAATACACCCAAACAGCCAATTGCATTAGGTGAGAGGTTTACTTCTTGGACTGATCCAAGATTTGATCAACAACATTTTAAGCAAAAGACTGGTCAAGAAAAGCTAATCGAACGAAGGGGCCGACCAAAAGCCCACGTAAAGTGAAAAATGGATTGAAGGGTCAATTTCTGAAAAAAAGAGAATCAGTACATGAAAATATGGATAGGAAAGGAAAAAAACTAATGCAGTTTCTGCAGACCTGTGTGGAACGTACAGGTCTCATGTTTGAATTATAATGAGATAGATTAATGAATTAATGCACTTAAATGCAGATTTGTATTTGGAAATAGCCTGTCACAGGTTATAATATTAGCAATATTGCTCCCTAACCTTGTCAGAAGTTCCAGTGATAGGCTTATAAGCCAGATGAACTAACTGGTGCCAAAAGTGTGAGAAATTTACGACCAATAATTTGCAACCAGAAGCTTATTTCGCAACCTTCTCTATGTACTAATAGGTCAGTTAGAATCCATAAGGATTCGGATTGAGTCACAATCTGAGCTACCGAATTAGTATTAATTAGTTATATTGTATAATGAGACTCAATCCGATTGGTCATAATCAGAGGGTTTGTGGTTTGGAAGGGCCAACAGACAACCTTGTCTATGAATGTTTTTAAATAAAGTAAACTGTTTTTAAGAAGCCAGATTTACTTAAACATTTAAAAAAAAAAAAACTTTTGCTTTTTAAAAGTTAAATTGAGAGTTAGTTGTCAATTTAGCTCTGGACCACTGCCTTCTCCTCTTGAAACATTTGTCCTAAATGATTGTCAGGGAGAGCAAGTCAGGCTCCAACCCAGAAAAGAGGTTGTAGGGGACCATTTGAAGTCTGTAAACAGGGCCTATTACAAGAAAGGTGTTTGGGGAGATAAAAAAGGAGGAGAATGAAAAGTGAAGGAGGCAAAGATGACAAAGGTGTTCAAGGAGGAAAAACACTCCCTACACTGCAGGGTCTTGGGGAGCAGCGTTACATCCCTGGGACCTGGGATACAAAGGAGAGATTTTATTGTAAGAGCAGAGGCCGGGAGTAGAATAGGACAACGGTAGTAGGAAATTTATTCAATTCAATTTGGATTTATTGAGCAGGGCCAATCACCTGAGACTGTATCCAGATGCTAGGTTCTTGGTGCGCTCAGTCAAAAAGCCATGTCCTGAGTCCCTTTCTGGATTTCTGCAAGGAGGATGTTGTATGGAAGTGGAAAGGAAGGTCCTTCCAGGATTTGGCTGCAATATAGTAGAAGGATCGTACTCCACTGTAGCTTCCACAGATGCGGGGAGTGTGTGTGAGTGTGAGGTAGCCGGAGCGGAGGTGTCTGGAGGGTTGGTGGAAGCTCAGGCGGTGATTGATGTATGCTTGTTCCAGGTCATGGAGGGTCTTATAGGCTGTGTCAGTATCTCTAAATGATTTCTTTTATGGATGGGGATGCAGTGAAGGTTCCTGAGGTGGTGGTGACGTGGTGGCGTTTGAGGAGGTCAAGGATGAGTCTAGTGGCTGCGTTTTGAATTATCTTGAGTCTCTTCATGAGTTGGATGGTAATTCCTGCGTAGAGCATGTTTCCGTAGTCCAGGTGGCTGGTAACTTGGGCTTGAGTGACAGCTTTCCTGGTATTAATGGGGAGCCGTCTGAGGATCTTTTGGAGCATGCTGAGGGTGTGGAAGCGCATGGAGGAGACTGTGTGGAGTCTCTTGATGAGTGTGTGGTGGTATACAGTGTAAAACACTTCTGAGAGGTCAAGGAGGATCAAGGCTCCTGTTTAGTGCAATTCAGGACTGACAATTTGCTTCTTCATAACCAATTTACCATGCCCAATCCAGATTCCTTGTACTGTGTAGTGACATTGTGATTCTCTCCTATATATATTGCTTAGCTTGCTCACCAGATAAAATATAATATATGATGGATATCAGGAATCTTCAAGATGGCTTGTTATAACAACATTATCAGGATTTATATTGTACTGTGTGATATTGTAGCTGTTGTAAATTGCTTTCCTACACCTAACGAGGTCACAATGTATGTCAATCATAGAGACCCTCAGCAGTATATCCTACCAATGCAAATTGCCCAAAAATAAGGTGTATAAATTGTACACGTTCCTTTTGGGACTGGCTGGGCCACTAGGCACAGAGCTGTTGGCTCTCACAAATGCACACCTGCCTTTCAAAAAGGTGGGAGTTGTGTATAGGGTGTATCCAGGAAATGCAAGTCTGCGTTATTCATATTTATTCTACCAGCCACTCTCTGATTACCAGTAATTACCAGAGGTTGAACTCCTCTCTCTCCAGTAATGTGCTGGCAACCCACTCGTAGGAGCCAACATTATTTGTGCTGCGGAGTTTCTTGCAGGTTTACAAATACACATGCTAAATACCAGTGATTGTCTAGGTGTTCGTTTACCACTCACAATTTCCCTGCCTTTACTCCTTCCTTCCTGATTGTGTTTTGATTATGTGGTCATCTCAACTAATTGGGAATCATATCATGAACCCACATGCCATAGCTTCAGATACCATATTTTTACTCCATAGTCTGTTATCAATATAACAAAGTATGTATTTCTATTTAAATTTATTAACTAGAAACCAATGGCTGATAAACACTGGCAGGAGTATGTTGTTTGGCCTTTTACTGTCTACTTAAGCAATGCTGGCCATGTTCATTCTCATTCTATGTTTCAGATATAAAAACCGATGTTATACCCATGAATGTGACACTACCATTTTTAGGCATTGGTTACACACACACTTTACCTTTCTGTTGGCCAGAGTTTTAATTTCTAATATACACAGAGCGGATTTGGGTCAGTCCCTCGTTCATGATTGGATGGCTTTGTTGTTTATCTAAATTGTCTCCTCTTGATTCCATGGCTTTCATCTCTGTTCTTGAGTTTATCCCTGGCAGCAGCATGTTGGTTTAACAGTGTTTTGATTGGGTGACTTGTATCCTTCCACTGCCGACGTCACTTGCATTCAAGTAGTTGCATTTTACTTTCAATTAAAGCAATTCTAGGCATGCATGTGATTTCTCTCCTGTGTATGTTGCTTCCATGTGCACTTGCCTCTACCCTCTCACTCTCCTTTTTGCTCACACTCTTCCTCTCTGCTTTCTTCCCCTCCTGATACATGCTTGGTGCCTTCTACCTCTGGCACGTTCTCCCACTTGATTGCAATATTCTTTTAACTTTTGGTGCCTGCTGTGTTGCTGGTGGGTATCCATCTTCGAATGTTGTTTTTATCCATTTCAAGATGGTCACCCAAGAGTGCATATACACCAGCATATGCTGCAGGAATCTAGATTTGGGATGTAAATGTTTTATTGAACTCGTTCAAGAAGGAAGCAATGGATTCTTTCTCGACCCACCAAGACCATATTTGAATGTGTATGTTAAAATATTACAAATGCATTGAAAGAAGTCTGCTATAGATGCACACATACATGCCTTTCATCTTTGAATGAAGTTGTAATGTTTTAACTTGACCAGTCGCAGATGAAAATCTTGGATGCACATGCATTTGCCAAAGCATTTTTTTTTTCTTGTGCTAATTGCCTTCTGCTGGAAGGCAGGTCCATGTGTTTACCTCTAATGTTTTTTAAAGATTAACTCCATGATCCTCCTGATCCTCTTTCTTATTCTTAATGGCACCTTCAAGGAACCTTCATTTATATCCTTATAAAGATGTAATTATGTTTTGCATCTTCTACTGAATTTAACTACAAACCCAGAGTTTGGACCTTCATCCAGTTAACCTAACAGTGCCCGTCCACTGACCACTTCTGGGAAAAATTGAGGACTCAGCTTTTGAAGCAATACATTGTCACAAAATAAACTGTCCACTGTTGAATTCTGCAAAATTCCCCACCTCCAGTGTACCTCTGATGCTACATCCCACCTTGGCTCTCCCTCTGGTCCTCTGTTAATCCTTATTCCTCCCTTGAGGGATCCTGCACTCATGACTGCCTTTTCCACGTATTGCTACCGTTCTGCTCATCACTGCTTACAGCTAGGTCTGCACCCCGGCGGTTGGCGATAATGTGGCGGTAAGTAGCGCCAACAGGCTGGCAGTACTTACCGCCACATTATGACATTGGTGGGTTGACTGAAGCCAACCTGCCAATGTACCACTCCGACCACCACGGATGTAACAGCCGCCAAGCTGGAGATATCCATCTCCAGCCCGGCGGCCTCCATTGTGCCACCTGTGGAATTATGACCCCGTCTACCGCCATGGTTTTCATGGCGATCGTAATGCCACGAAAACCATGGCGGTAGACCACATCAGTGACAGGGAATTCCTTCCCTGTCACTAATAGGAGTCTCCCCCCATCACTCCAGATAGCCCCCCCACCTCTCCAACCCCTCTACCCTCCCTACATCCACACACGCACACACACACTCATTCACACATACATACACACATGCATACATCCAATCGCAGACACATCCGCACACACTTCCAAATATACCCGCAGACACGCATTCACATTTCACAACATACACGCACCCACACATCAGTACATACACACATGCATTCAACATTCAACACACACCCACATATACGCACACACATATATTCACACACACAAAACACTCTCCTCCCCTGCCAGAGACCCAACTTACCTAGATCCAGGGGGTCCTCCGGCAGGAGACGGGACGGGGCGCTGCTACTGCCAGCAGTGCCCGCCAGCAGAACACCGCCAGGCCATATTATTTGTCATAATACGGCTGGTGGCGGTTTACTGGCATGGCCCTGGTGGTGGTAGCAGCCCCACCTTACCGCCATCTGCCAGCATGGCCACAGCTGGATTTCCGCCATTCTTGTGGCGGAATCTGGCTGTGGTCATAATATGGTGGACGCCTGGTAGCCGCGGCAACGGTCTTTTGGTGGCCGTCACTGCGGTGGTAGGCGGTTTTTACTGCCTATGTTGTAATGAAGGCCTATATGTTCAATACAAGTATATAATGTCTATAATATCTCCTGTAGCCCATACATTTTCAAGTGGATACATCTGTCTTCACAACGGTTCTGGTACATTTCTTGCAGCATCTCCTCAGCCCTCTTTGGAATATTTTGATTCTCTCTTTAGGTTGAAGCTATGTGAACTACAGTAACTGGACTCAAAGTGCTCTGTTCAGATTCAAGATTAAGAATATTAAATCACGGTGGACCATTGTAAAACCGTGGATAACACTCGTTTGTCCAAGAAAAGAGAAACAAGGTAATTAATGCAACTGTAGAGCATCTTCTTTTCTTCTGCCACTTAAATATCTTAGGGACTTTATTTTGTGAGGAAGAGAAGGTGAGAGATGTGGCAGAGGATACAGTGGTCATCTGGCCCAAGGTTTTTTTGAGGTCCTCAGGAGTAAATAAAACGGTACTTCTCCTGGGTCCAATGTAACACAAACATCACTGCATTGCCAAACTGGAAGTCAAGAAATGAAAAAAAAAAAAAAAAAAAAAAACGAGCTCCCTTCTGCCATCAGTTAAGCATCTTCTAGCTCATACTGGGCCCCATCATAAAAGGCCTCTTCAATCTTTGTTATTCTGGAGCAGTGCCAGGGTATTCAACACTCCATGCAAAATATGTTCTTTCTGAAGGAGGCCTCCCTATCCACTGTGAACATTGGGGTTGCTTGTGCCTTCTCTAGCTCTTTGATGCCACCAAGCAGGTGCTCCTTACCTCACCTTATGATTGTGCTGGCTCATCTGTCCTCTCCTCACTTGAATGCTAATTGTCTCCCATCCACCTGGACCCGCAGTGCCTCTTTGCTCCCGAGCTAGGTTTGTGCTACATAAACACCAATACATACAAACAGACACTTGAGTGCACTCTGAATATTGGACTCACGATATCAGTGGGACAGAATACTGAGTACAAAACATTAAAAAAGTGACAGGTACGTTAGTCTAGATTTCTTCAACCTAACTCCACATATATGTGCCCATAGGTACATATATTTTCAAGGTACCTCGATGTGGAGTTAGCAACAGTAAATCTATACTTCTCTATATGCATCTACCTTTCAATTTGTCCTCCCTCGATGTTCTGTCCTTTATATTTTTGTATCACGATATTCTGGGTGTTGATATTCAGCAGTGCAATCCATGAACCTACAGTGCCTTAGGGCCAATTCCATCTTGGAAAGACATGAAGGGGTGCACAACCACACACCCCTGCATACACATGAGGTCCGCATGAGGTTTGAGGAGCCGCCCCATGGTCTGCTTACAAACCTTTTCTTGTCTCCCGGACTCTGATGAAGGAACTTCAAACGACCCTGAAGTAGGCCGCTCCATACAGGCCCCAGCCCTGGGGATTTCCAGGAAGTGTTTTTTTAGTTTTTTAAGTTGAAGCAATTAGCATGCAAAGATACATCCGGTGGGCTTCAGTTCTGGCTGTGTGGAGCGTCTGTGAAGAGGTACAATGAATTAACAGAAGCCAGGAGAGATAGTCAGAAAGCTGTTCGGCTTTCATAAGAATTGGCCCCTTTGTTCCTGGTAACATCTTTGGTTTGAACAGCAGCCACGTCCTAGACGTTCTGGCCCTGCAGAGAACCCGCAGCCTCATTCCTGGCTGGCAGCCAGGCCCAAGCCTCCTTAGGAGCACAATTTAGTTTATTACAGATTCGTTTGGGGCGTGTTCTGATTTGAATTATTCTCAAATTGGCTTCTCCTTCCAAGTATTCTACAAATTAAAGTTAATTTTACTTCATTTATTTTCCATCCCAGGACAGTCCTGGTCTGCACGGCCACCAGGGCGTCCACCTGTGTATACACGTGCAGACACACTTACCCATGATACAAATAACGCTGCAGCAGGCTGAGGGAGGGAAGGCCACTCGGTGAAGCTGTTCAGAGAGGGGCTGGAATTGCTTTTAAATTAGAAAATAATACGATATGTGCTTTTGGCATTTTATACTTGTGTGTATGACATGAATTCCTTTACAAAGAAATACCAAGTCCTGAAATAATATATAAATGTACTTTATGCAAGCCAATAGGTTACAAAATCTGTCACTTACGGCAGAAATAAACGAAAGTGTTTTGAGTGTATTTGCATGAGTTCAAGCATAGGTCTATCTGTGTGCTTGTCTGTGCGCATGTGCTTGTTTTCGTGTGTATATGTGCCTGTGGGTGCATAGGTGTGTGTGTATGCTGGTGCGTGCATAGTGGTGTGTGTGTGACTGTGTGTTTGTGTGTGTACCTTCCTGCAGGCACTAGTGCATATGTGTGCATGCATCTGTGTGCGTGATCGACATGGAAAGAAATCAAGTAATGTGTCATTTAGCTTCAGAATTCAGGCACATATCCAGAATATCATTCACAGGTGTGTTTACCACCAAGTATTTATTAGGAAAATAAACATCTGTAGCAAATGTATGTGTCCTTGTGCAACATAACTGGTGCTCATGTAAAGTGCTTTGGGCCGAGTTCATGTTAAATAAAACCCACAAAAAAGTGATCACATTTTTTAGGTTGAGCATAAGCGTACAACCTCTTCTATGGTTTTAAGTATACTTCTTCTCTGGGCTTCCAGCTATTTAATTTGTTAGTTTCTGTGTCATTTAAAAATCCTGGCTTGCAAGTAGTCAGTCATGCCTTTTTGTCCCTCCTTCTTATGTGTGGGAGCATCGACCAACTACTGTATAATTACCCTTTGTCCTGTTTATCTGGTCTGTAGGGGACTTTTTTTCAACTTTGTTTCCTGCTTCTGTCCAGGGAAGCTTCCCTTTTCATTTGCAGAGGAGTCTTGCTCTGAGCTTTGCTGTCATCAAGGCTATAAACCTGGCTATCTTGTTCACATTTGGTCTTTGTGAGCTCTCTGCATCCTCTCTCCGCTGCCTGGGTCCCACCCTTCCTTGGCTTGGATTTTCATTATCAAGTGTTCCTGCCTGTGTGCTAAGAGCAAGGGTGGAGGATCGCTTGTAATTGCTTATAGCCCAGGCACCCAGCTTTACCAGGGCTCTGCACTCCTTAGAGACAGTGCCCCCTTCTGCTCCATACTGGTATCCGATTTGCAGCTCCATCAGTGCACCTCAGTTCAATACCAGGAACCCCACACACGCAGGCTGCCAGAGCACCTCAGTTCTTGCAGTCAGTACACTCTGCTGCTCCAGTACTGGGACCTCAGGCACAGCTCCATCAGTGCACTACAGTTCACACACTCCAAGCCCTCAGCAGCGCCAGTGCCAGGAACCCTAGAGACACTGTCTGCCACAGCACCTCAGTTCTCACAGTCAGTACACTCTGCTACTCCATTACTGGGACCTCGAGCGCAGCTCCATCGGTGCACCGCAATTCACGCAGTCCAAGTCCTCAGCCGTGTCAGGAATCCCACACATGCAGTCTGCCAGAGCACCCCAGTTTTCGCTGTCAGTATACTCTTCCGCTCCAGTACTGGGACCTTGGGCACAGCTCCATCAGGGCACCACAGTTCACACACTCCAAACCCTATCCGTGCCAGTGCTAGGAACCGCACACATGCTGTCTGCCAGAGCACCTTAGATCTCGCTGTCAATACACTCTGCTGCACCAGTAATGAGACCTCGGGCACAGATGCATCAGTGCAGTACAGTTCACACACTCCAAGCCCTCAGCCATGCCTCTGCCAGGAACCCTACACACGCTGTCTGCCAGAGCACCTCTGTTTTTCCGGTCAGTACAATCTGCTGTCCAGTAATGGGACCTCGGGCACAGCTCCATAGGTGCACCGCAGTTCACACATTCCAAGCTCCCAGCTGTTCCAGTGCCAGGAACCTCACACATGCTGTCTCCCAGAGCACCTTAATTCTGCAGTCAGGAAACTCTGCTGCTCCAGGACTGGGACCTAAGATGCAGCTCCATCAGTGCATCGCAGTTCACACACTCCAAGCCCTCAGCCGTGCCAGTGCCAGGAACCCCCACACACGCCCTCTTTCAGAGCACATCAGTTCAGGCAGTCAGTACAATCTGCTGCTCTAGTACTGGGACCTCGAGAGCAGCTCCATCAGTGCACCAAAGTTCACACACTCCAGGCCCTCAGCCGTGCCAGTGCTAGGAATCCCACACATGCTGTCTGCCAAAGCACCTCAGTTCTTACAGTCAGTACACTCTGCTGTCCAGTACTGGGACCTCAGGTGCAGCTCCATCAGTGCACCAAAGTTCACACACTCCAGGCCCTCAGCCGTGCCAGTGCTAGGAATCCCACACACGCTGTCTGCCAGAGCAACTCAGTTCTTACAGTCAGTACACTCTGCTGTCCAGTACTGGGACCTCAGGTGCAGCTCCATCAGTGCACCTCAGTTCTACCCTGGAGGTCACTTCCTTTCCTATGCTGGGACCCCACTCACATACATTTCCATTACAGCAGCTCAATTTTAATATTTAGTCCCACTGCCAAGCCAATACTGGACCCCAAATAGCAAAACACACTTCACTGTTAATGGGAACCACCATAGCTCTGCCAGAATCCATCAATTCTAACATTCAGTGCACATTTCAACTCAGTACTAAGGCTCACACACACACCCTTCAGGACTCCTCGCTTCTGTGGTTCAGAGGCGCTGCCACTCCCATACTGGGCCCCACTTTCAGCATAACCAGGGCACCTCCAGGCTAATACTCGACACTGGCACCCCAATACTAGATTCCACACATAGCTCCATTAACATACCTCACTTCAGACCTTGTGTGCCCATTACTATTCCAGTGCTGCAGCCCACATACAACTCTGTCAGTGCACCTCAACCCTAACCAGCAGCGCCCCATTATTCCAATACCAGAAATTACATGGCACTCCGTTTCTCATTCCTCACCTGCCTGTTTCCCAACTGTATGTGGAAGAAAAAGCTCTGTCTTTACTCCCAATCCTGATCTGAAGCACCCCAAAATTGCTGTATTGGGGTTCACATACAACTCTGCTAATGCACCTCCTGCTGTTCTGTAGTGCCCCCTGCTGTTACACACTCTGACTTCTGTTTGAGGACATAGGGGAGACAATTAAATGTATTCTTAGCTGCCATCCTTATTTGGGAGGGTCTGTTCCACCTATCTCACTCTGTTCTTTCTTTTGCTGTGTTTACTCAATGTTTTCTTTCTCCCCCACTTTTCTCTTAGCCGGCTCTTAAAATCCACATGTTAACAGTTTTGCTTTTTTTTCAATTGTTTATTTCTCCTCCTCTCCCTTTTTTTAATTTCTCTGTTCCTCTTGTTACCTCCTCTTTCAAACTCGCCAAAAAACTTGGTTGTGTTCCTCTCCTCTTTCTTTCATTCTTTCACCACTTTTTCTATTCCCTTCATTCTTTCTTTGTTTTTTTTTATTTGCTCTTTCCTTTGACTCGGTATACGTCCTTTCATTTAAAAAAAAAAAAATCTTTCTTCCTTCCTTTCTCTGGTGTTTTTCTTATCATTATCTGTCAATTCACATTTTACTTTAAATCCCGCTTATTCCCATCTGTATTTGAAAGCCACATGTTATTTGTCAGGACCCAAAGTGTCAAAGTGGTTTCCCCATTCTGTGTCTGTGAGAAATGTGTCAGTACATACATGCCCTGGTTCTTTCACTGCTTGTTTCTATCACCATCTCTCTTTTTTCTCTAATGTTCATTTTTCTCTTTCTTTTCACACTTCTTTCATTATTTTTTCCTCTTTATCTTTCGTTTGCTAGCTTCCTTCCCTTTTTTCTTTTGTCTCACACGTTTGCTCTATTTCTTCTCTTGGTTGTGTTTTCATTTTCTCGTTCTTTCTTTCCCTTCTTTCTTTTATTTCTCTGCGACCCCTTCTCTTTCTGCCTTCAGTCTGCTGTTTTCCCTTTGCTTCTCTTTTTCTGCCCCATCCGAGTTCTCTCCTGAGGCCTAGTTATAAATGGAGCAACAGGTGCAATGGCATCGAGCACAGAGATCTATGGACCTCACTCATCTCTAATTGCTGCTGTATTTTCCTATCGAAATTGCAGTCAACCATTTTGCTTTCATACTCCAGGGCCCATGACACCGTTACTACACCACTTGTCCTCGCCAGCTTTACTCCTGACTCCCTCTTTCCTTTCACCCTCAAATTCGTCCCAAATAATTTTTTTGCTATGGTGTTTTGAGCATTACACTCTAATGCAAAAGTTTATTTCTGATGAAGGTTAATATGATAATAGTATATGTTTTATGATAGAGGAAGACGGTAAATGGAAGAGTTTTAGTTAAATGCTGGGCCACTGAATTATATGACAAGAAAAGACTAAATTATGAGGCAGCTTGACAAATTTATGTGGCAAGAAATGTCCAGTTATGAATTTACAGTGCCAATAGCTTTAACTCAGGAAAAATGTGATACCTATTGCATTGCAGATGCTTGTCTTTACAGTGTGGCTAAAAACCTTTAGGCAATCAATTAGCCACAAAGGCAAGTGATTTTGGCTTTGCCAATGCCTGTTACAGGACAGTTGGCAGGAATGCCTGACATCTTGACTTTAAAGAAGCAACCACTCCCCCAGAGGGCTGGGAGGAAGGTGCTGGACTGAACACTGGTGTGTAGGAGGGGAAAAGCATAAGAAACACAGCAGCAGAGGAAAGCTACCTAGAACCCAGTTAAGACAGGCACAGGATATTGGTCATCTACTCAATTGAGGAGCTGCAACCCAAAGTCATGACCTTCCCTTTGAAGGAAACTTCATTCCCTTGAACCTAACTTGAACACTTTAGATTCTTGAGTGAAAACAGCAATATATTAAAAAGTAATAATCTAGAACCACCAGAGTTTCACAACTTTCTACTAATGGTATATCATGTTTTAGCATTTTTATGGTATTCAACTCAGACTCCGCAGGGGGAATACTGGAGAGTTCTGAAGTGGGTCTAATGCATTAGGAAATCCACCCAAGCCAAATTGTATTTTCATTCTGAAAATGATTTAAACTTATTTTCACAGTGCTCTCATATATTTATATATGGGTTATCACAGGAGGGTTTACATCTCGACAGGGCTACTTTTTAACAAAATAGCGGTGCTTAAGATTAATAGTTTTATCATGTAACCACATGGGTTTTCTTAAATCCCCAGCCTAGTGTTTAGGAGTGAAGAAATGTGAATGATAAATGCAATCATAGATAATGTGTTTACTGCCACTGCCTTGCAGCTATTTCAGACCTGTTATAAATAACAAATGTTTCTTATGACCAGCTCAGTGTCACTCATTTTATTCAACTCAGAGGCGCCCTTGCTGGGAGGCAGATTGTGCATTAACCCACTGAGTTACTTAATGTCAAAGAATGCACATATAAGTCTATTCACCTGCACTTACCTGTTTTGCTGAATGTGCAATGCTTGAATTTGCTGAAGAGCAGAGCAACAAATTTGGAAAAGGAAACACTGAGTCAATGGATACAGTCTTGAACTGGCCTATTGGGTAAATAGGCAGAAAGTCTACTCTAGCACGTGAGTGTGTAGGCCATTTTTGTGTCTGTTTGTGGGCCTGTTTTATGGTCTGGTGGGCCGTTGCTTACTGTTACTCTCTCTGATGTTGCCACAAATGTTACCTACAGCAAGCAGTAATACGTGCAGTCTCCCATATCTTCCAAAACACTTATACAATGTGCCTTTAAAAGTTTAGACCTGCCCCAATTTGCAAATGTGGACCACTTTTTTAAATATCGGATTCGCTAATGGAGCCACTTTTATTTTGATACCCGGGCTTATTTTCTTACCCAGTCCCTCTCTGTTGAGTGGTGACTCTGGTGGACAGGAGAGGATGGGAGTGCAGGGAAGGATCAGCAACTAATAGGCATATCCTAGTCAGAGGAAAGGTAGAAAGTGTGTGGGGGGATGTATCAACGAGCACTTTGCTCCAGGTTATGGGGGAGATCTTCCGGGGCACTAATGGGGTGTAAATGCAGACTGGGAGGCAGCTGCACTGCTCACGTGGAAGGAAGCTCTTACAGAAGTTGGGTGCAAATTGGAACACTTGTGTAAGGTTTTGCCTTTCAGAAGTATACACTGACTTCAGAGATCAACTACCAGACCCACTTACAGTGCCCATTTTCCTTTCCTCAACAACACCATGGATACAATTGAGTCTCTATCTCTGTCTTTGCATTTGCATTATGACTATGGCCCTCATTATGACAACAGCGGTATTAACTGCCTACCGCTGCCGCGGCGGCCGCCAAAACACCATTGCCGCAGCTACCTACCGTCCGCCATATTATTACGGTAGCCGGCATTCCTGCTGCGGCCATGGCAGCGGCCGGCGGTAAGGTGGCGCTGCTGCCAGCAGCAGCGCCACGCCAGTAGAACGCCACAGATTCTATCATGACCCACGATATGGCCTGGCGGTGTTCTGCTGACGGACGCTGATGCCGGCAGCAGCGCCCCGTCCCGTCTCCTGCCAGAGGACCCCCCTGCAATCTGGTAAGTTGGGTTCTCTGACAGGGGAGGGGGTGTTGTGTGTGTGTGTGTGTGTGTGGGGGTGTATGTTTGTGTGTCCATGCATGCGGGAGTGTGGCATGTGGAATGCGTGTGTGCATGCATGGTTGTGAGTGTGAGTGTATGTTGTGTTGTGTGAATGCGTGGGAGCTTGTATGTATGTAAGTGTGTGTGAATGTGTGTGTGAATGGATGTATGCATGCGTGGGTGAATGTGGGTATGTGTGTGTATACTTGTGTATGATGGTGCATGAATGTGCGTGTCTGTCGTGGGGGGGTCTAGAGTGGGAGGGTGGGGGACGACTCTGAGGAGGGGGAGGGGGGTTTGGGAGACCCCTATCAGTGACAGGGAAGGGATTCCCTGTCACTGATTGTGCCTACCCCCATGGTTTTCATGGCGGTAAGGAAGCCACGAAAAACATGGCAGTAGGCGGGGTCATAATCCCACGGGTGGGACAGTGACCGCTGCCTGGCTGGAGACTGAAGTCTCCAGCCCGGTGGCTGTTACCACTCTGGCGGACGGAGTGGTACATTGGCGGTTTGGCTGGAGCCAAAACCGCCAATGTCATATTTTGGGGAAGAGTACCGCCAGCCTGTTGGCAGTACTCTTCTCCAAAATACCGCCATCCGTCATAACGAGGGCATATATTTCTTATAAAGGAAAAAATAAATTCATTTATTAAGAGGTACAGTGTGGTCTGAGCAACAGTGGCATCCCTAAAAGGGATTCTTAGAAGTGGTAGACAATAAGTCACAGATGAAATGGGTGGGTCTACACGGGAAGGACAATTGTGTAGAGTGTGTGTGCATCTGTGTGTAATCAAGTTTCCTTGACATTTTTAAATAGGACATTTTACGTATGCATGCACATATAGCTACATGTGTAGTTATAGTTGGTGCATGGATACTGCTTATCCCACCACTTCACATTTTTGCACTTTTGATATGCTTTTACTCATTCAACAGTATCTCCGTCTGAAGCATGTTGCCATATATGAATACACAGTTTAAACTGATTAGTCTTTATTATAATTTGCCTCACACATACCCTCACCCATCCCACTGCCAGACACTGTGTCCAACAAGATAACATCACCTCATCTCTCTCTCTCTCTCTCTCTCTCTCTCTCTCTCTCTCTCTCACACACACAAAAAACAACACACTCAACCACAACCCCTAAACAGGGTAGATTGCTACTGTGTGGCTAAGCTCTTCATCACAAAACATTGGAGCAGTAAGTGCTACACAAATGCTACATTACATAAAAGGTAATATGCATGCAACATAAACATGTAGTCTTGCGCATTTTTCAAAAACTACTGCTTACCAGGAAGGATAGATGGACATATTAACCTGTGTGACAATGTGCTTAGTCTGTGTTTTTTTGGAATCACCTTCAAGCTCAGGGCAGTATTCAGCAGCTTTGGTGTTGGGGTTGGTGTAGGGCTAAGAAAAATGGCTCTGGGGCACGGGCATAATTTGGCTTCTATTTAGAGATACCACTGCTCACCAACCCTTCTAATTTCACCATCTCTTTGCCTTGTCTCCACCTGCCTCTTTGAAATGAAGTAATTATGGGAAAGACAGGAGAGACCGGCAGACTCCTACCTCTTCTCATTGTAAGTAAACCACGTATAAAGATGAATGCACCAATATTTAAAAAATATTGCTATGTGCATTGTAAATACAGCTGAGCCTCTTTTATTCTGCCCATTCTAACTATATTTCAACATCAAGCATGTGAGGATAATATGTGATTATTTTGATTCAAATAAGAATACCAATAAAAATGAATCAATTAACTCCTCAAAACAATTTATTTGAAAAAGACTCAGTTTGAATGGACTATACAATCTAATAAAACTAATAAATATATCTATATTTTTTTTAATGTCACCACCTAGCAAAGGTTGATG
This sequence comes from Pleurodeles waltl, assembly GCF_031143425.1. Classification (NCBI taxonomy): domain Eukaryota; kingdom Metazoa; phylum Chordata; class Amphibia; order Caudata; family Salamandridae; genus Pleurodeles; species Pleurodeles waltl. The sequence goes on from NC_090450.1 coordinate 47,371,683, forward strand.
GTGAGAGACAATGACAAAGCTAATTTAGGTCTACGGGAGCAAGGTTGAGTGGTGAGCCTTTCAAGGGAACATCAGATGTTCTAAAATTATAGCAAGGTCAAGTATTTAAGAAAAAAAGTGTGTGTTAACTGATTAGTTTCAAACTGGACTTTAATTATTGCACTTAAACAATTTTATTAAAAAGAACTATTTCTAATAAAATAGGATTTAGATTATTATAGAATTGTCAGTCTAAGTAGATGTAAGGCAAAAGTGCCTTTGAATACCATTGTACAATGTGGGTGATAACGTTAGTTTGGTAGAATTTTGTGTGTCAGCTCAACGTAAATTATGACTAAGCAAACAAACAACATATCAGAATTTGCAATAGATTTTGGGAATCACACTCTGGAGTTCATTATTTATTAGTAGAAATCATAGGCATGAGAACCAGACAAGCCAGCATTTGTGCCTGTGGAAGGAATATCCATTATTCATAGGGTTTGAATAATTCTGTTCATAGGGGAATTGTGGAATGCTCAGCAATCATCACCAGATACCTCTGCTGTAAATGAAGAGTGCATGACCCTATATTGAGAAATTAATCACAACAAACAAAATATCCCAGAAAAAATTCAAAAACAAAAATATGACTTCACTATACTTAAACAATAAATATGAAACTATTGATTGCAAAAATATTGCAAAGAAATCTAAAATACAGCAATATCGTAAACAAACTATGATAGCAAATATCGTCTACACATTATGACTAATAAAACATAAAACAATAATGACAATGAAAACTTCATACACCAGAAAATAAACATAATTATAAATAAAACACACAATATCAATAAAATATCACACATATAAAAAGATATGAAAATACAAAAAAAATAACAAATAAATAACAAAAACACTAAGGCCCTCATTACAACTCTGGCGGTCGGTGGAGAAATGGCAGTAATACCGCCAACAGGCCGGCGAAAACAAAATGCCATTACAAGCATGGCGGTGCCCGCCATGCTAAACCGCCACTTCTCCACTCCGACCGCCAGGATGGTAACGACCACTGGGCTGGAGTCTTAGGTCTCCAGACCAGCGGCTGTCACAACACTGCCGGCGGTATCACGACCCCGCGTACCACCATGGATTTCGTGGGGTTCTGTACCGCCACGAAATCTAGGGCGGTAAGCACTATCTGTGCCAGGAAATTCCTTCCGTGGCACTGATAGGTGTCTCCCCCACTCCCCTCCCCCCACACCCCGACCCCCCTACCACCACCCGAAGGTGGCAGGACCCCCCTCCCCACCCCCCAACATCAAAACACCCTTCTATGCTACACGCACACAGACACTACCATTACACATACCCGCACACATACCAACAAACATACCAACAGACACACACACAGTCATACACGCACACATACATACAGACATACATGCACACATACTCGCAGACATACAAACAGACAGACATGCACACATTTTCAAACACACAACACCCCCTGCATGCATACACGCACTCACACACCCCCTCTACACACTCACACCCCCATGCATGCACACAACACACAACCCCCCCAACCCCCCTCCCCTAACAGACGATCACCTTACCTGATCCAGTGATCCTCCGGGAGGGAACAGGATCCATGGGGGCTGCTCCCCCGCCAGCACCCAGTCACCAGAACACCGCCACACCGAATCCTGGGATGTGATTTGGTGGGCGGTGTTCTGATGATGTGGCGGTGGAGGCGGAGCAGCCTCCACTTCCCCGCCAACCTCCAGTATGGCTGCTGGCGGCTCTCCATCCGAAAAAAGGTGGAGGGCTGCCAGCAGTCATAATACGCTGTGCGGAAACCCGCCTGCACTGGCGGTCTTCAGCACGGTGGTACCTCGGCGGTCTTCCAAAAAGACTGCTGAGGTTAAAATGAGGGCCTAAGTGTTTGCCATATATGGGTAAAAGAAATCAAACTAATCACCAGCCAACCAATCAAATTAAACTTAGAAACAATTAACAAACAGAAATGTGTTTCCAATTAATAAACAGCATAAAATGATCACGAAAACATACAAAAAATACTTCCTGAAAAAGAATTACAGCAGCACAGCGTCACTCTGCAAGCCAGTTAACCTACAAACGAAGCTGCAACACTTTAGCAAACCACTAAATGCTATAAACAAATTAAGGTTTATATGGTTATGTCCATGTTATACGATTTCGCCCATTAGAGGGACATAAACTGGTGTTTTGGGTGCATGGAGGCGATTTTAACATTTATATGAACTCAGCCCTGATTATTTTGGTTCTCAAAGGTGATCATAATTGCTCACTGGACAGCAAAACTTAAAAGTAAAATTCTATTTGTTTTTATTCTAAGCTTGATTGTTTAAACACACTGGAGGGCTTTATTAGAGTGTTGTGGGAAAGCAAATTTAAAGTGCTTATTTGTTTTCAGCCTCTATTTGTGATAGAGCATGATACTGCACATAGTTGGGAACAAAGTACCTGGGGCACCTTCACTTCCTGTGGCTGACCCTGTTTAGGGTGTGCAGCTATTGCATTTGTACAATCAATTATTCACTCACCTTGTCTTCCTATGTTGTTGGAGTGACACGCTTGCCCTTGCCATTGCCTGGACAAAGGAGTTAAGGAGAAGGTGGTGGTTTGTGTGATTGCTTACACTGCAGGACTCAACATGCAGAGGTAACTCACTTCAGGGATTTGTAGGGTGGTTGTTGTGCTGCTGGTCTATGGAGATGCCTTCCAAGTCCAGTGAAAGGGTGGCGAGTGAGTGAGGAGGGACTGGTTTTTGGGGAGAGTTATAAATAGGCCAGACTCGATGGAGGAATTCTAGTTGTTGCATTTAGCAATCCATGCAAGCAAGTTCACCAAGTATGTCCAACAAAAGCATAGGAGGCCAGGAGTGCTCCCATGGGCTGACTTCAGGCAGGTAGCCAAAAAAAGGCCTAGGAAGGGGAAGGGGCCAGATGGGATTGGTGTGCACCCCAGCACTACAGGGCATGCCATGGCTCCTAGCGGAGTAAACACTGGTGCAATGGAGGGGTGTGGAACAGAGTCGGGGATGGGGTTACTCCAGGGTCAACTCATGACTCTGGGGGGAACCACAGTCACTAATAATATTGTTCAGAATGGCAATAACAGCATGGCTGTCAGTGGGTCTCCTGCCTAATGATGCAGTATGTGTGACAGCAGCTGGCACACACTCCAGGACTGCAGCCCAGCATGGTGTTCAGTCTAGCAAATGTTCTGCTGTGACTGTCTGAGCTGAGGTGTTGTTCACATTTCTTGTTGGGGGCATACCTACCAGCTATCTAGAATGGATAGCAAAGGTGAGGTGGTTGGTGGTGATTTTTAGGAGCTGTGAACAGGGTGAGGGAATATCAGCTTAACTGGCAGCCCAGTTTAGCATCACTCCAGAGATTAGGGTGGGGCCACCACAAGTGGAGATTTCTCAGCCACAAGTGAGGATCTCTCAGCCATTCAACAGGACTACACCCACTTGGGCAGCACCAGTTCAGAAGGCAGTTGCCAAGGAGGCCAGTCCATCAGGTACTGTTATGTCTAGTGTGGAGCTGGGATCAATTCTGTCTGGGCAGGACCACTTAGTTTTGCATTTGTCAGTAGAGATGAAAGAAAATATTATAAAGATAACCTTTGTTGATCTTGGAGGCCTCATCAAGGGAGGATGCTAAGTGTTGCAAGGAGTGCTCACATTTCAGCAATTGTCCAGGCACCTAATGTGAACCAATAGTCGAAGAAAAAGAAACTGTGGAATTGGGTGTTGGGGTTCAAAACTTTCAACGCTATGTTGGTTTAGAAATTACCTAAATTGAGACCACAGCTATCCTGTAATCAGAACAAGCTTGTATGCATGCATGATGAATTTGGAAGCAATTGCTGGAAGGGTAAAATATTTCATGTGAGAGAAGGAAGGCACATTTTAGACTTTTTTTTTGGCTAAGCTGATGTGAATATGTGGTTACGTCACATTTCAGTCCTCACAGAGAGGGGATGGGAAGAGTGGGGCATGTTGGGCATACAACAAAAAAACATGTAGCACACCCCCATGTTCAAACATAATTTCTCCTTTTGCAGTATGCCCTCCCACTCCCCAAATTTAAAGGTTGCAAGAAAGGAAAGGACAAAGGTCAAAAGAAGCAATGAAGAGCATTTTCCCTTCATGAAAGCTCTTTCCCCTGTTGTAAATGTACAGGTTTTGACTCCTTGACTGAATGGTTATAGCAATGCACAGGAAAAACACAAGTGCTCTAAGATAGTTTTAAAGGTGGTTTCAGGATCCCAGTGCAGGGAACGGTGGTGGGCCAACTGTTCAAGATCCAGCAGTCCATGCTGCTTAACATGAGATAAGGGAAAAATTGAGAAGGAGATGAAGTTGGGCAGAGTAGCAGGCCCATAAGTACAGTGCCACTGGACAGATGTGTTCCCCATTAGGGGTGGAGATTTTCTCCTAATCAAAAACCTCTCTACCCCGTGGGAGAATTCTGTTAATGAAGCAATTGATCCTGCCTTATGTTATGAGAAATGTGTTTTCCTTGACCAAACTACTGCCATTCTGTAAGCTTTGGGCCAGAGGGCATTGTTATCTCAAGCCGACATTGAGTTAGCTTTCAGGTTGTTGCCAGTCCACCCAGAAGTTTTCCACCTGTTGGGATTCCAGTTTGAATGGTCAAACTACTTTTAAAGTGCATGCTTATACTTAACTTATTCCTGGCATGGACATTTAAGAGGGAGTCTAGCTCACCCTGTGTGTTGCTCTGCCTAGATGATGTTTTATTCTTAGGGGCTATGGCATCTCTACGTTGCAGGCTGACTTAGCGGAGTTTATGAAATTAATTGCTTGGGCAGTTTGGGGTTTCCTTGGCACAAGAGAAGACAGTGTGGGTCTATAATAACTCCTACTTTGTTGCAGATTGAGTTGGATTCTCTGGCAGGATTGTACAGGTTTCATCATGAGAAGGTGGTGGCTTTTCAGAGAATCTATAAGGGCTTGTTTGGCAGTGATGAAGGTGACACTCCATCAGCTGCAGGTCTTGGTGTTGCAATTACATTTTGAGTTCTGCATTATTTGTATAGAGCACTTGTGTTCAAGATCCATTGCTCAGATGATGTCAGGCCTTCAGCAAAAACATCACTGAACAAGGCTGACTAGGGAGGTAAAGTAGGATTTCCAAATCTGGGACACATTTTTAATGGATATATGGTCTGGCCAACTTCCCCCCAGACCTAGCTAGGAGTTGGTCTTGTTTACTGATGTGACTGGGAATGTAGGTTTTGGTGTGAGTCGTAGTCAAAAATGGTGTGCGCAGAAGTGGATCACTTGGTGTGTTAATCAGGCTTTATGAATAATGTAGCTTTCTTGGAATTGTTTCCCATCCTGGTAGCATTGACCATGTGCCAGACCCGTTTTGTTACAAGTCAGTGATGTTCTGGTCAGGCAACATGGCTATGGTCAATTCCATAAACCTACAGTGGCCTGGGTCCAAAATGGTGCTTAAGTTGTTGAAAGAAGTAATTCTGAATTCCTCGAAGAATAATATCACATTTAAGTCGAGGCATGTAGCTGGATGGTGAATAATGCCACTAACTATCTCACTTTCACTTCAAGCAACAGGTTTTCAAGCACCTCAATTCAGCAGCTTCAGAAGTACCTATGCTATTCCCAAACCAACTACGAAGGCCTTGTGTCCTGTTCTACTAGACTTGGTGGCAGCTAGCATAGTGCCCAAGTCCAAAATAGCCTATGAGGGGGCTTTTCAGAGTAATATGTCTTTTAAAGGAAAATGGGGCAAGGGCAAGCTCTTTTCTGAAGCATTGCAGTGGCATTCTTCACCTCACTGAGGCAGCTGGACTGATCTCTGGCCTACATGAAATGGCTGTTGTCAACATTGCTCTTTGTTGGACTTGTCCATTTCTGCAGGGTCCTTCTCTGCCTTTTCCCTCCTGTTTCACAATCATGTTTTGTTGTTGTCTTTTAGGAATCTGCACATTTTACCACTGTTAATCAGTGCTAAAGTGTTTGTGCTCGTTTCTTTAAACAAGGTGCAACTGGCATGTTTAATTTACTTGTAAGACCCTAGTAAAATGGCACTACCTGTGCATAGTGCCTGTAAATTAAATACTATTAGTGGGGCTGCAGCAGTTATATTACCACCCACTTACGTAGGCCTGCATTCACGTCTCAGGCTTGCCATGTAGCCTGTCTGTGCAGTTTTAAATTGCCATTTTGACCTGACAAAGTTATCCTTTTTTCAGGCCAAAACCTTACTTTTTAATACATGTAAGTCCCCCCATTGGTACGCCATGGATAGTTCAGAGGGCAGGGTGCAGTGTATTTTAAAAGGTGGACATGTACTTTTTAGTTTTCCATGTTCTGATATTGAAAAACACTTACATATGTTTTCATTATTGCAAGGCCTCTCTCCATAGGATAACATTAGAGTTACCTTATTATTACATTTAATAAGTTATAGTGTCCAAATGGGATCAGGTAACCAGTTCATGTTTAGTGTTTTTATAATTGTAATACAAATCTTCTCTTATGGCAAGGTCAAATTTTAAAATACAATTTAAAAATGCTACTTCTGTAAAGCTGGCATTTTACTGCCTTAGCCATTTAGTGCTTGCAGCATGTCTCTGGGTCACATGACTGGATGTAATTGGCAGTTGGTCTTTGTGTATTCCTCCTAGACAACCACACACATCAGAGGGTTTAGGTGTGCCATCGACCATCACTGTCAGGATGGGAGTGTGGAGTTAGGCACAGCTCTACTTGCACTTGCAAAGACTGTGTCCTACCTCCACACAAAGGATAGCCTACCACTGGTAGTTAGTCTAGAGGTAGGGCAAGAGACGCAGGAAACCTGAACACTTCAATGGGAAACCTCTAGAAGCTTCTCCCACTTCAAAGAAGGCACCTGTTATAAATGTTGGACCTAAGACATCACCTCTTCTGTTCCTTCTGTTCTGTTGCTTTAAGCAATAAAACAATTGTTGATGTGGAGCAAAGAGCAGGCCAGATGTTGCAGATGGGCATCTGCAACACCTGGCCTGCTCTTTGCTCCACATTGACAATTATCTGTGACGCTTCCTTTCTTCTCATGGCCTATCTCTGTGAACAGTGTTCTTTGTGGTGGACTGAGAAAGCACTTTTCACCGGGACTAACCTGGTTCTTCTTTCTGACCCACACTCCATCACAGTTGGCCTTAATTTGTGACTTTCTAACAATCATGTACGATGAGATAGCCACGAGTGGCACTTCAGGCTTTCTTGTGCTATTTTCACTTAAATGTTTAAAATTGGATATCTCCTGTTTGACTCGTTTTATTGCTTAAATTTTGTTCTATATTTCTAATTTGGTCTGGGACCTTTCTTGTGTTGTGTTATCACATTATTTCTGTTTAAAGTGCTGCAGAAATAGTTTACACCTTGCTTTTAAGTTAAGCCTGACTGCTCTGTGCTAAGCTGCCAGAGGGGTGGAGCACAGGTTAATTTTGGGGTTTACTTATGCCTCACCCAGACAAAGATTGTGGTTGCTGCTTTAGTGGGGTCTCACCCCCCCCCCTCCATCAGTAACACAAGTTCTTATACCCTTCTTTGCAAGACTGATGGGACATAGTGACCTAGCCTGCTCCTTTAACTTTAGGACGGCAGTGCAGGGCTGACAATGATTTGAGATAGTTATTCAAGATTCTAGGTGACAGATATGGTCAAGTTAGGCAATATCATGGCTGGGATGCCAGGTGTTTGCTCTTCAGAGTTTGAACTCCTGCTTTTCAGTGGAGTCTTATGTTTGACTTTTACAAATCTTTCAGAGTAGGAGAGATGGTGGCAGGATCCGAAGGAGACATCAGCGTGGGTCTCTATGCAGAGGGAATGAGCTTGCCTAGTGGGTCATTCACTGTAACCTTGCCCTTTTCAAAACAAAAACCAGGGAGGATAGGGCGAACACATTATCAATAATAGGCTCCTAACTCTCACTTCTACCCAGTCCAGGTGGTTGAGGAGCTCCACATTCCACCCATGAGGAATGGGAAATGTGCCATTCCTCCAAGCAGATGGAACTACTCTGTCCACACTCAAATTCATGAATGTGTTGAAGATAGTTTTGGGTATAATGGGAATTCATTTGGCAGATTTTAGTTCCCATACTTTTCACATTGGAGCAGGCACATCAGCTGCCAGCTCAGGTTTTGATGATCCAATAATGCAAAGACTAGAGTGGTAGAGATTGTGGTGTTTCATATTGTATATTTGTTTTCCATGGGTTAGGTTGCATTGTTTTCCCTTCACCCTTTCCTTGTCTGAGCATCAGGAGGTGTTGGTGTTTGGCTACTCGTAAATACGGAGAACTAGCGGGATTGTTCTTTGACCGAGCACCAAGAAAGTTGGCTTCAGCATGAGGTTGAATGGCCAAGGAGGTTTGCATGTCAAGGATGTGAGGACCTTCACTGTAAAAATTGTCCCAATGGGGCTTCCATCTCCAGCTGCATTTGAGCAGGATTGATTTGGTGGAGCATAGACACAGGAACTTGTTTAATTTGCTGGTTCTGATGTCTTATGTTTCTTTAAGCTTTCCCTGAGGTGACGATTAATGGTCACGCATAGTGCCAAGGTATGCATGGTGCAAAGACTTGTCTGTTTGAGCTCTTAACAAATCTACAAAGCACCTGAACAGAAAAGTCTCAAGGCTTCTGAAGTCACATCAGCTAGGGTCCATCTTGAATGGTGTTATCTGAGGAGGAAAGTTATTTCTCGTTGATGCACTTTGTGACTAATTTGTTTTCATTTGGTTTTCGATTTTTCTTGCAGCTTTAGAGAAGAGCCAGATGATAGGTGACCCATGCTGGCCTGTAGTGGGATGAATTCACTTCAGGCCCCCCTCAGCATCTCACAGGAAATACGGCACAGGGAAGACTAGTTTAATGTGGACCTCAAAGAGGGCACTTGTAGCAATTGCTAAATAATTTGCAATTTTATGGGAGGTTGAGTTGGTTGCTTACTTGGCCCTTACCCACCTTTCCATGCATGCACATTTGCACTAAGGGTGACGCCCATGTGGAGTGGTTCTAGAATGATGTCTGCAATGTGGTCCCAAATAATTGCCTGGTTGCCCTCTGGCTGATATTGGGAGTACCCAGGTAGGAATGCTCTCTGGTAAAAGAGGGTTTACTCAAACAATTTTTATATAGGTCTAAATGTTTAATAAATTGAGGCAATAAATGTTGACATAAAGGACATAACCTTACCCAAACTAGGGCACCCCTTACTAGGAGACTGTACAAACAGGGAACATTGGTACTGTCAAAGGCTCCCAGTGGAGATGTGCAAAGCATTAACAAATGAAGCATTCCTCACTAGGTAGGTGAGGGTTTATCATCCTATGGTGAATGTAGATGGATGTTAATTCCAAGAGAGGTTCAGCTGTTTCTTCCAGGAGTTTTGTACTTCTTATATGTTATATTTTTATGGCTGTTTGTGGAGAGTATACAACAGTCCTTTAACTTCTCTTACTATATCTTTAATATGGTGATGACCTGTGTGGTAAATGTTCTGTATGCCTAAGAGATCCGTCTGATGTTCCTACTTTTGTTGCCAACTGTTCTTTACTTCTTTGTGATAGGGAAGGTTGCGCTGCTGCTTTCTGTGTCGGACATTTGCTGTGGTGCGAAGATCAGAATAAAATTTCCTTTAATCAATCAATCAATCAATCATGGATTTGTAAAGCGTGGCTAATCACCCATAGGGTCTAAAGTCGCTGAAAAGGCACTCACAATAGAAAATGGATCACATTGACAATGCTTATTGTAATGCATTTTAATGCATGCTGTGAATGAAAGAGTAAACGTTTACAAAATATGTGAGCAAAGGTAACTTTTGGCTTTACATGTGTAATAAGCAGTTTTTGAAATGGATTACAAGACTAGAAGTTAAAATCGTAGCTGACAAGTGCCTCAATGGCATCTATAATACCTTTAGCCAGTAGTGACATGTTACTCAAAATCACTTTGTATTCTGGGGTTTAAAACCCATAACGAAAGTTTTATGAAAGTTCCACAATGCAACCGCTGTTGGCTGAAATGCCAGGGAAGACTGATGGTATCATATGTCATAGTGCCACTTGGTGGACTTGCCAAATGAAAAATAAAATATAGTGCCTGTCTTTCTGCCTTTTTGTCTTGTAGACAGTCAGTGATTAAATAGCTCAGAGGTTGAGAGTGCTGCAGGTTCCTGCTACTCAATGGCCTTGAATACCAAGTGACGTGACAAGGAAGCACACTACATCACTGAGCATAAAACGCTCAATGGATCAGATAACACCACTAAAGGTAGTTGTACAAACACGCATGTATAGTAGCCTTCATTTAGGCACTCCTCCACGCCTAAACTCTATTTGTAAATCCTAAAGCAAGTAATGGCAAGGAATATTGTGTTAAATACGCAAACAGTATTTCCTGACTTTCTCCAAGTAGGGTGCATCAAACTGTTCTATTATTTAGACTTTACAACGACTAAGGCTATTCAGGAAATAATTCAGTCCTGTGTAAGTTTACTGAGACATGCAGAGCTTTCTTCGATGAAGAAGTGGAAAATTGTGAAAGTGCATCTAAGTTTATTCTCCCCAGGAGATTAACTAGAAAGGATGCTTCAGAGTGTGGAAGTTGGTGGCAATTATTTTTTGGGGTCACTGAGCATGGCCCACAGGAGTGCGATCAACAGCCAACTTGTTAGAAAATAGATTGTTTGCCAGGGACTTGGCTGCAGGAAGTAAGAGAATTCCAGAAATAAAAGACTGGCGAAATTGTTTATTTTTTACGTGTCGGATACACGTGTGTTTCTCATAAATTTCATATAAGAATTCTACTTGGGAATTTGAATGAAAGTGGTACAAAGATCACGAGGAAATTTCTCAATATATTAGGTTGTCGCCTGTATGACAATTTTTACCCAGACCACTTTCCTACTGGCAAATTTTTTTTCGAACGTGGTAGTCTTAAAAATAATGAAAAAATGCAAGAAAATCCACGAAACACACTAATCCTACTTACTTACAGGAGAATACATTTGGTAAAAAAGGTTTTGCCCAGGACTCGAAAGCAATAATTTGGACCACAAATATTTTTAGAATTATTTTAGGATAGGTAGATAGATATTCACTGAAAAAAACAAAGGTTAAAGAAACGTTACAGTTAGGTGAATATTTCAGTGACAACATTAACACTATGAACTAAAAAAAACATAGAAATTCACCAGTTTTAGTTATCAGGGATAATTAAAACTTGCTCCCCGCCATGCACTGCTTATGACCTCACATATTGCATTACTCATGATATGTTCTATGACATCATTTATGACATCAATGGGGACATCTCATATTACATCTTTGATAACATCACTGAAGGTGAACTCATCAAAAATCTGCTTTTAGCTGGCGGAAGCATTATAAAAACTCCTGCCCACTGTGAGCAGACTTTGGTCCTGATTTAGAAATCGGCAGACGGGTTACTCCGGCCCAATACCCCTACCCACACCTAAACCCTAAAAATTCCATTCCTTCACTATGAGTGTCATTATGAGTTTGGTGGACGGAAAAGGCCGTCCACCAAACTCCTGCGGTCAGGTTACCGCCAGTACAGTCCCCTTCCTGTGAGCCCCATTACGAGTTTCCGCTTGGTCAGCTGGCCCAGCAGGAAACCGCTCACAACATTGATGCTGGCTCTTGATTGATCCGGCAGGTTTGCTGCAGTGCGTAGGGTGAACAAGCACCCGCAACGCTTTTCACTGTCTGGAAAGCAGACAGTGAAAAGTGCAATGGGGCTGGCCATGGGGGCCCCCTGCTCTGCCCATGCTAAGTGGGTAGGCAGTGCAGGGGCCCTCATTGGGCCCCCTGCATCCTGTCTCCGCCAGCATTTACATGGTTACCGCCATGTAATCACCAGTGAAGATGGGACTCGTAAAACCCAGGGCAGCGCTGCTTACAGCGGTGTCCCAGCGGATTAGGACCGCCAGCACAGCCAGATCGATGAAAATTCATGATCTGGCGGTGCTGGCGGTCTGACTGTGGCGCCACCGCCATGGTTATAATTCATGCTGTTGGATGAATCTTCACAAAATGTTCAAAACTAGTTTACCACTCACGTAAGCTGCTGTTTGGAAATTTGTGGGGTGATTCATCAAGCAGGGGCCGAGAAAAAGGGGAGTCACAAAACTTATTTTCCCCATGTAATTTCCCATACTGATTTTAGATACAGCTACAGCCCTAACCTCTGAATCGAATTACACCAAATTTGGCAGAAAACTAGATCTAGGTCCGGAAAGAGTGCTTTTAGTAATTGGTGTGAATCTGTGCAGTGCTTTAGAAGTTATTAAAGAATTTAATTTATGTACATCTGGAAATGCAGATTCACAATGGATCCACCGCCGTAGATCCGTGGATCCACATGCCAAGAGCAATGGCGTGATTGGCTGCCGCCACTTCAACCAGTGGTGCAGCCATCTTGGGACCAGGATTTCTCTGAGTCCCACAAAAAATTGCAAAAAAACACAAGGAGGCAGGATTGGAATACCCTGATCACATATGCCTAGAGGTGGGGTCCCATAGGCACCCTGCCTGGGGCCAAAAACATTTCCTTTTTAAGTTGCCGTGAATTTGGGAGCATCTGTGGCAAAATGAAAAAAAAACAGCAAATGTGGTTTCCCGCCCTTGTATTTTTTTTTATTTCAAGTCCTTCAAGTCCTCCCGGGTGAGCCATGTAATCTTTGGTTTGCGGTGCATTTGAACACCCTCCCCAGGTTCATTTTGACCCTTTTGAGATATTAAAGGAAATCCAAATTTGGATATCTAGAAATGTGAATATTTTAGCAAATAGACCTGATGTAATGGCGAGATTTGATTGGCTATCAACACTTCAACCAGGAAGTGTTGGCAGCCATTTTGGGACTCGGCTTCAGTGAGGACTCAGGACTCAATGGTCTCCCGTGCTTGCTTTAATATTGTCCCCGGGTGGGGCAGGTCCTGAGGGCATTTCCATTGTATAAAGAGGGGGGTGCACAGGGCCCCCCTCCTAGGGTTTATTAAGGACGTGGGGTACACCACCTCCCTGGGGCAAAATGTAGTTAATAGGTGGGAGGCCACAGAGTCCCCCCAGGCCCTGGTGACCACCACCTCCCTGGGACTCAAAAATACAAAGATTAGGAGGCCTGCAGACCCCAGAGGACCACCACCTCCCTGGGATTATAACTGATAACTATGGATCGGGGCACCACCCCAGGACTGCATTTTCTAAAAATACAGGGAGCTGTGCGGGGACCACCTTGTCTGGGTCAAAATAAGGATGGGGCCTCCTGGAGCCATACATGGCCCTGGGGACTGTCCCGCCCCAGGTCCGTCTCCTGCTATCTCCCGAGGTGCCCACCCTCAAGAGGTAGCTGTTTGCTTTCAACTCCCGCCAACCACCAAAAGCAAACACTCCATTTCTAGCAAGTGGGAGCTTTAAAAATGCTGCCGCTTGTCTGAAGTGGAGATTTCATCTCTTTTCCTGCCCGCAGACATGCAGGCTGCGTAAGAGCTGCTGCCCCAGGAGACGGGAGCTGGCTAGGGTCCGTGGTAGGAGCCTCCCACTGCGGTCCCCATAAGTTTATAGGCATCTAGAAACTTGTGGCCAGGCCATCGGGATGGGGTCACCAGGGCCGAAATTGGGCCCCCTTTCTATTTCAAAAAAGTATTTGCCCCCCCACCATAAATTTGTTTAAATAGTCCCAAGGAGGTAGAGGTCCAGGGACAGGCTGGGGTCTGCGCAGCCCACCCGAAAGTTTTTTATTATGTTGCCCCAGGAAGTGGTGGTCCACGGGGCCCCTAAGGGTCACCATATATTTATTTATTGTTGTGCAGCTGTATGCCATGCATGGTGCGGGATTGGCTGGTTTTAGAGGGGTGGCTGCAAGGTTTGGCCCCAAGGTAAGGCCCTGTAGACAACACAGTGGCTGGATTAATTTAAAATATTTAAAATCACTTTGCGTTAAACAAAAACATGGAAATTCACTTTAAAAAAACAGATTACAGAGTCGTTGTAATTATGCTCACATTTTATATAACTCGTGCCCTAAGGGAACTATAACTAGTGCTCTCACTATGCACTGATAATTACCCAAGGTATTACTGTTCTCATCACATTTTTATAACACTATTGATAATGTCATTGTAGCATTTGCTCTAACATTATTCATGAGAGTACCGTGCATGGCGTGTATTCTCGCAATCTCAATTTCGGTTTAAAATGTGAGCCTAACTACAACTTCCCTGTAACCTTTGTTTTTTCAGTGTGTAGGTGTAGGTGTGTGTGTGTTGGTGGGGTGTGGGGGGGTTTGTGTGTGTGTGTAGGATTTAGTCTATAGGGTGGTAAGGGGCTTTTGGTGTTTTAAGGGTTTATGGGTGTGTAGAGGTATAGGATGGAAGTGCTGTGATGTGAATGGGTGCAGAACTAGGAAAGCTCAGGTTGTTCTTGATGATTTGGAAGAGAAGAAAGCCTGTTAGAGTTGTGCTCAACAGAAGTGACTGAATTTGGAACTGAGACAAACTGGTGTCTTTAGTTGTATAGAAACAACTGTTAGGGTAATTAGAAAAGTATGTTGAGAAGTAGCAGTAAGTGTACTACGGTTAGTAAATGTACTCTATACAAGGATTAGTGAATCAGAAGTTGTTTGTAGATGTGCATGTTTATTAAAATATCTTTTGAGAGGTAATTTTTAGAATGTGGAGAGATGGCACCAAGTTTGGATGTTGTGTTAAAAAATGAAATGTTCAATTTGTATGTAGTTGTATGTAAAAGAGGTAGTGTTTCTGAATTAATAAAACAGAATCTGCAACCTGTTAATACAAGGCCTATGGTTTTTATGAACCTTAATATGTATATATTTTACCCCTATGAGATGTTTGAGTGGAGATATTGCTTCTAGGATAAAACACTGTGGTACTGTTAGGAAAGGTGTAAAGAGGAATATGTTACTGGAATTGTTATGGAACCATGGGCCTCATTTACAAGCCCCTAGCAGCACACTGCACCACCGGAGAGTCCTTTTTTTATGCTCCGCTGGTGCAGTGTGCCTACACATATTTACAAGGCCATGACAACCCACCTTGGTGGCTTTTCATAGCCTTGGAAAAATGCCCCCCGTCATGCATTTCTCTGTGTGAAAGGGGACGTTCCATTGTTGTTGTTTTGGGTGTTCCCACATAACACCCTTGGAAATCTGATGCATTCCCAGGTTTACAAGGCTGGGAATCCGTCAGATTCCTACACCACCTGGGTGGTGGAATTAAAGTGACTCACCGGGGATAAATAACATTATTTGTCCCTGTTTTTTCCTCTTCCTATGTGTGCTCCATTCTGCAGCACTCGTAAACAGAGGAAAACAACATTAATGATTGTTAATGTGCAGGAAGTTGTCCCTTCCTGCACATAAACAATTATCCATGCAATGTAGACACCCTTGCGCCTGTGTTGACGCTAAGCAGCAGATTGTGTGCCTGCACAGAGTAAAATACAGGGATGCTCCATATTTCTGTAAATACAACATATCCCTGCACTTTCCAAATGAAGCAGCATGGCCAGCAAGCTGTCTTGAAGTGCCACGCTACATAATTTCTTTGTAAACAACCCCTAAGTTTGAAGACGTTATTACCTAATTGTGGATATCAAAATGCAGTGTTTGAAGCTGTGAAAGTTTTTAACAGAAAGGAACATGACATTAGTGGTGCAGTACATATAAATATGTGTTTTTGTGGGAAAAATTTAGAAATCTTCACAGAATGTAGCGATGTATTATTGTTATCAATTACTTACCAGTATGTTACTTTAAAATTTTTTTGATTATTTTGTCTTTTTTTCGGGAGAAAATAAGCTCTGAAAAATCGAAGTACCATTTCACACAATATATGGAGGAGCAAAACATTTGGAAGAAATGTGGAATAGTAGCTGTGTGGAAACTCAGGAAAAGGAAAAAGTAATTGCACAACCAATGTCATTATTACTGCCTACAGCGACATGTATACCCTTGGAGAAGCTTGTTCTGTGTAGCTCTACTCTACTTGTTTTTGATGCCAAAACGCTCTGGTAAGAAGTGTTAGCAGAGAGGGGACTTCCTTACCAGAGACAGTACTATATATTGTTATTGTTCTAAGGAGAGGTATCAGGACAGAGGGCACTGGTTCACTACATCATACTGCATATTCAAGTTGTTTCTGGAGATATATGTTAGTCCAGAAGACAACGTTTCGCTACATACTACTGTATGTATCTGTCATGCAGGGGACAGCTGTGAGTGGGAAGGGAAATCCAATACCACACACTAATGAATATGGTTCTTTTCCTGCAGAGAGGTGCCAGTGGGAAGGCTAGTACTGTTATACCTAGTATTGAATAGTGTGGCCTTCCATGTGAGGTGAGTATCCCTACCTTAGTATGCTTACTAAGGAGCCTGGCTAAGGTGTGGATACAGAGGCAGTTTCTCCTTAAACCCTGTTCAGACACTAGTCATAGTAATACAAGCTCTCAATGGAGAGGCCAGTCTTTCCCCATTGTCTAGTAGTCTGGATTATAAGAGGTAACTATTGTAAAGAAGGAAAATGTGAATTCTTCCTGTAAAGTAGTTTTACAATCTTGTGAGAGTCTAGCAGGATTGTATTATTAAAAAAGAGATAGCGAAAATCAGGTGCATATAAATGATACCAATTACAACCGGATGTGTTCAGTGGAAATACAAATTCCATTATAAATGTACGGTCTTGCAAGATCCTCATGAATGCAAACAAGCAAACACTGCACCCTTGCCCTGGACCTGAAAGACTGTGCGTCTAACTCTCATGAGAGGCTTGTGAGAATCACACACACTATGTATGGGAGTATTATAGGTCTCGGGAGTCTCTTGCAAGAGACATCAAGAAGGAAAAATGAACAAGTACCTAGTATAAACAACATACATATGCATAGTATAGGCCAGGGTACCTCTGAAAAGAGCTGTTTTCAAGTAACATTTGGAAAAACTGATTGTGTATTTTTACCTTTTTTGTATTATTTTTAAATTGATAGAACAAAAACAAGAAACGGGGGGAAAACTAAAAAAGTACAACGTCTCCTTCAAAGCACAAAGGAGAAAAATTTAGAAAAAAATGTTTTTAAAAACTACCGAGTGGGTGGGAATTTATGTTTGTGGACAAGCCTGTTCCATGCACCCCTGCTTGTCTCAAAAGAAAAAATTATCGCCTTGGATAAGCAGCAAAAAAGGGTTTGTTCATGTATGCCAGGATTTTATCTGAGTGTGCAATGAGTACCTGGGCAGGCACACCATCACCAGAAAAGACTTAGACGCCCCTGAGGAGTTCTCAAGTTTTGCAGCACAAGCTATCTCAGCCTAAGGAAGGCATTCAGGGTGCATAGCTCTCAAATGTCACCAAATCCCAGTGGCACTCATGAAATATTGCATGTTCAGTTGCCCCTGCTGAACTTTTTTTGGCATATGTTACAAATTACATATTTGGCTGACACTTGCTTCCTACCAGGCCTCGTCTGAAAACATTACCAGACCAAGGACTCCCTGGATGGCTGAGGTGGCTGACTTGCAGGAACAGAAGTAGGGTTCTCATCTGAATAAGATGATGATATTCTGATCACTAAAAATCATGCATGGGAGACATTTGCATGCAATAATTCTAAAAGGGAAACATTTACATTGCCAGTTGTTGTATTGGAAGGCAGCCACTGGTCCATCCATTCTTGAGGTTGTCCCCAGTACTGATTAATTCCATTCTTCCATATTCAGATTTATGGTCTATTTTTGGCGCTTTCTATGGAGAGTTGCAATATGTTTTTTCTTTGATTAACTATATTTTACCTCTTATTTCACAATTTAATCCTAATCGCACATCAATGTGGTCCAAATGTTGGGAACGGACTGGTCCAAGATCATTATATAAATGGACAAATAAATAAATAAAGATTTGGCACTGAAGATACATTTGATTCAAAGTGACAAAAATGGCTGAACCTGGGAGCCTGAGAAACAGAAAAGAAGGATGAAAAGTATTTCCAGTGAAAGTGACAGATATTTTTCTGAAAGTGAACTTTTGCCATTAGCAATTTGTCTTCCTGTGGTTGTTCCAGATAATGGCCATTTATTGAGAAAAAGCTTTATTGAGAAAAAGCTCTGGGAGATAATATATGCCTTCCGTGGTCAAAAAGAATTTACAATGCCCAAGGCAGAGATGAAAAGAAACCTCTGTTTTATTGAGAGATATATGTGATATCCAAATGGCCTCCCATATTGCTTCAGTCACTTCAGGTTTTGCAATAACCTCATTTCTTTGATAAATGTTGCCACTGCTATGGTTCATCTGAGAACTGTGTACAAAAGATTGCTGACAGACATCTGCGCCCAGAATGGAGCATTCCTATACAATCTAAGTTTCTACAAAGATCTGAAAATATATTTGTCATTTTTTTAGATCAATGCAACAAAGTGCACTGATATAAAATATTGTATTTTTTAATTTAGAATATTTATTTGAAAATAAATTTGTCTCAAAATGTCCCTTTAGAGCACCACATGAGTTGGTACATTTTCGTATTCAGTGCCACGGGTCAGCGATGGAGTTCAGATGTTCAACCTCTTATGTTGTATGCTGTTGGCAACTGTGATGATATCTCAGGAGGAAGACAGGGCCCAGTCTCTATTAAAGGAAGTAGTTGTGCTGTGACTTGACTATGAGCACTAGTTTTCCTTGTATACACTTGTTTTCAAGTTTTTAAATATGGTCATTCTTTGCAGGACTGTTCACTGGGGAGCCAAGAAATTGCAAAAGATGGGTACTCTGAATCTAAATGAGTTTAATTCATATCTCTTTGAAATAAATTTCAGATGACTGATCACTTTCACTTCGGGTTGTGGTTCGGGGTCCTTTTAGAGGCATTCAGGCCACATTCTTAGAAGTTCAAAAAAACCTGGTGAGTTTATTCTTTTTTCCCACTTGTATCCTGTGCAATTCCTTCATAGCTGGAAATAGCTGCAAATCAATGTTAGCCAGTACCCAAGTAGGAGCAGTCAAGTCCAAACTGATAGGTCATGTACTATGTACCCTTGGCACAAGAACTCCAGCCACCAAATGTATTCACACAGATATTGGTTGGCAAGGCTCAGAATACTTGCTAACTTCTTGGTCAGGTGCTGTAAAATTCTACGTCAAGACCGGAGGCTACGATTATGCTCCGCTTTCTTTATTACATATTTACAGCAGCCAATCAGAAACAATAAAACAGGAAAAAACTGCAATATAAACTACAAACCCATGAACCCCAGCTTGTGAGTCACATGGGCCAATCCCCAACAGTCCAGCCCTTCAATAGGCACTTCCACCATTTTAACCTCCTCTTTCTTTGCTGCTCGGCAGCCAGGTCAGTCACAATTTTTTTCTCTCTTCACAATAGCGTTTGCTAGTTACTGTTAAAGTTATTGCCTGTATGTGAACATTTCTCTCCTGTGTGTATGTTACCAGGGCAACGGTGTTGCGATGCGGCCAGCTCGTGCGCTGTCAGTAACGCACATTGACAGCCGCGGGCCGACGTTCAGCGCCAACGGCATTGAGTGGTTTGCTTTTGCTTTTACTTTTGCTTTTATTTCTTACAGAGGAACACTTCTGCCTCCGGTTAGCTGCGACATTCTGTCACGCGTCTCCATAACTTGTGGCGAGGGAGCAGGAGCGGGGAGCAGCTGCCATCTTGAGTTGGCCGTTCTCCCCAATCTAGTCCTTTTCGGACTGTGGCAGCAGAGCGCGTGTGTGTTTTCAGGCGTGCGATCTTTCAAAAGTAAAATAAACGGAAAGCAGCAACACCAGTGCGCTCTACGGGCTATGAGAGCAGCATTAAAATAATTAGGCTTTGCCGTATGAGCTACTTGGCTCCCGATGCCCTGAGGCTTCCGAGAGGGCCAATGGTTGTATTAAATTGTGCATAGGCTTTGCCTAGAGTGCTTGCAGGCACCTCCCTCCACGCTTTATTCCTGTCTGCTTGCGCCTGCTGGGGTTGCAGTCTCCCCTTTTTTGACAGTCTGCTGTCTGTCCTCCGCAGTAAGTGAAGCCCACGTTTCCTAAGGGATGGCTCAATACGAGGCTTATGAGGAAGAACTTGGGAACATGCAGGAGACATCCCCGTCCTTCGAAGAGAGCCTGGTTGAGGCATTAGATTCCAACGTCAAGCTCTCAGTGGACTAGGCTTTGGCCAAGGCCCTCGGCCCCCTGATGTCCCACCTTAAGGGTTTTGCACCCCAGCAGGGCTGGTTCCCCTCTATTGCAGCCCCTGCAGAGCCTGCTTCACAGCCACCTAAGCCTTCCAAAGGAAAGTCCAAGGCTAGAAAATGGGCGCACTCTGACACTTTTGAAAGATTGTCAGTGACAGTCCTTGACGAACATGGGTATAGTAACCCTTGTGCGCAGGCGCCATCTCCAGACGACACTCCTCATGGTTCAGATTCCTCAAACAACTCCCTGGACATTGACTAAGAGGAGCAGCCTGGCCCCAGCAAAAGAAGATGCACTGGTCGGCATCAGATGCACGCCCGGTGCCTCTTAAGGTTTTAACCCTTGACCCTACGGAGATAATACACCCCGTTCCACCAACTGGTCTCCCCTTCCTGAGGTGGCAGCTATGTCCAGTCGCATCTTTGTCAGGGATTCGACAAAGACGTCAGAATGAGGGTCAGGTCTGAATGTCCCAGACCAGACCTGGAGGGCAAGGTTGCTGATACACCAGAGATGGACCCCGCCATGGTGAATTTCATGAAGAAGTGGGCCAAGGACCCCAAAAAAGGGCTGGACAGGGCCTGGTGTGCCTGTCAG
The DNA here is from genome assembly GCF_031143425.1 of Pleurodeles waltl. Taxonomy (NCBI): domain Eukaryota; kingdom Metazoa; phylum Chordata; class Amphibia; order Caudata; family Salamandridae; genus Pleurodeles; species Pleurodeles waltl. The sequence continues at coordinate 47,392,595 of NC_090450.1, forward strand.
GATCTACTCTTGGATATTTCAGGCCCCTTAACTAAAATATTGGAGCTGGGCTTCCAGGCCAAGGAATCAGGTGTGGCGGTTGACACAGACGTGCTGATTGGCTGGGCACAGTGCGCTGTATGCCAGTTGGGCAACGCCAACGTGGTATTAGCAACAGAACGGAGGTGCTCCATCCTTATGAGTATTGACCCAAAGCTCAGTGATCTGGCCTCTTCGGAGGTGGGTCCAGTAGCGCAAGGTCTGCTCTTTGGTGGGCCATTTGTCAAGGACCTGGCTAAATTTGCAGCGACATACAACACCTTAGATAAGGCATACCTTTCCTTAAAAAAGGTCTTCCGGAACCACCTTTTGGTAGGGCCGGACGATACAGGGCCAGTTCGTCAGGCCGAGGAGGTTTCTAGGGCTCCCAACTAAACACTTTTAATCGCCCCCAGGGAGGCTGGCAAGACCAGCAGTCAGATCAAACCTTCTATCCCACCAGAACCCATGGGGGTTGTCAACGCTTTCACAGAGGCTACGGCAGGGGCCAACAAAGAGGCAACTCAGAGGCAGGATATTCTGATGAGTCTTATACCATGATCAGAGGGGACTTTGGAGGGCAGGATCAGATTATTTCTTAACAGTTGGAGGTCGTTGACTCAGGACTCCTGGGTCCTCGAGTCAGTGATGGGGTACAAGATGGAGTTTTACAGTTACCCAGTGCAGGCAATTCCCCCTTAAGATCTGTATTTTTCCCAACAAGAGCAAGAACTCATCCCAGAAGAGATTTCCGCTCTCAGGCAAAAAGACGCCATATGTTTTTCTTCCCCTCATCCAGGGGGATTCATCAGCACCATATTTCTGGTCAACAAAAGAGGAGGTGGGTCTCGCCTAGTGCTCAATCTAAAGTTTTTCAATTCATGGATTGTCTACCATCATTTCAAGATGGAGGGTATACACCTTCTCCGAGATCACCTGCAAGAAGGTGACTGGATGATCCGTCTAGATCTAAAGGATGCGTACTTTTCAGTTTCCATATTTGCTCCCCACAGGTGTTTTCTCCAATTTTACTAGCTCAGTCAATGTTACGAGAACAAGGTCCTTCCTTTCAGACTCTCTTCGGCTCCATGGTGTTTCACCAACCTGATGAGGCCAGTTGCGGAGGCTCTTCAAGCTTGAGGTGTCAGGTTAATCATTTACTTAGACAATCTCCTTATTATGGCCCAGGACCCCCAGACGGTAACTCTGCATTTGACCAAACTCATGCCTGGTTCCCTCCCAACAGATGGAATTTTGGAGATTCCAGATCGATTCGGTGTTGTCTTAACTGATCCTTCTGTCGCAAAAGGTACAGTCGATCAAGAAGGAATTGAGGTGAGCGTTGCAAGGCCAGCCAATATCATTGAGGTCAGTGGCTCGGATTGTGGGTCTTCTGGTCTCCTCTATCCAGGCCATATTTCCAGGTCCCCTCCGTTAAAGGGCACTTCAGCGCCTCAAAATAAAACACCTCCAGAGAGGGCTGAGTTATGCGGGACAGACACAACTCTTGGAGGAGGCCAGGCTGGAGATGACTTGGTGAATATCCCACATGGAGGCCTGGAATGGTAGGGCAATATTCGCCAGTGCCTCCGACATCATCCTGGAGTCGGATGCCAGGAGGTGGGGCTGGGGAGCCAGATGCGGTTCTGTCTCCACTGGAGGCCTTTGGTCGGAGCAGGAGCTTCAGCTTCACATCAATTGCCTGGAGCTGCTTGCAGGGTCCTTTGCGGTGAAGAGCTTATCACCGTCCAGGATGGAGTGCTGCATTTTACTGAGGATGGACAACATTTCAGTAGTCAGGTACGTCAACAGGCTTGAAGGCACGAAGTCCCGGATGTTGGCGGAGATTTCCAAAGATTTTTGGCATTTTTGTCTACAGCATCGGATCTCCCTCATAGCGGAGTATCTACCGGGATCACAGAATTCTGTGGAAGATTGGCATTCTCGTCACCTGCAGGATTTCAGCAACTAGAGGTTGCATCCGAGGGTTTTCTTTCACCGCAACCACAGATGGGGTCCCTGTTTAGTGGACCTATTTGCCTCTCGGCTCAATCGCCAGCTCCCAAAGTTTTTCAGTTGGCACCCCGACCCAGAGGCTCAGGCGACAGATGCGTTCCTACAGTATTGGTCACCTCATCTGGGTTATGCTTTTCCCCAGTTCAGCATGATACCCAGGGTGCTAGCTCAAGCGCGTCGTCAGAAAGCAGAACTGATTCTGGTCACGCCGTTATGGAGAGCTCAGCCTTGGTTTCCTATGGCGCTAGACATGACTTGTGATGTCAGTCTCCTAATCCTGTTGAGGCAGAACCTTCTTTTAGACCCAGCAAACTTACCACAACCTTTGATCTCGTCAGACCAGTTACGGTTAGTAGCTTGGAGGGTTTCCGTAAAAGATGGAAATTGCCAGGCATTTCGACACAGGCTTCGGCCTATATCGACCATGCCTGGGCTCCTAGTACCCACAAACGATACGCATCCGCTTGGCAGAGATGGGTGTCTTGGTGTAACAAAAGGAATGCAGATCCCCCTAGAGTGGATGTTTGTCTCATAATCAATTTTCTAGCCTCATTGGCAAATTCTGGTTTGGCTTACAGGTCGGTAAACAACTACAGGTCAGCTATCTCTGCAGGCCATATACAAGTTAGTGGCAAACCTGTTGGTGAGGACCCCTTGCTGTGAAAGTTGATGAGAGGTATTTGGTTTTGTAAACCTCCCCAGGCCAGATATTCGTCCCTCCGGGAGGTCAACATAATACTTTGGTTCCTGGTTTCCTGGCCTGATAATAAGTACCTATCTCGGAAACTGTTGTATGCTAAATTGACTATGTTGTTGTGCCTGATTTCGTGCAAGAGGATTTCAGATGTCCGAGGATTAGATAATAGAGGTAGAAAATTCTCTACGGATGGGATCAGTTTTTCTATATCCCGCAGGACAAAGACTAACATTAAGTCAGTTTCTTATCCGGCTTTTCCTTTGGACAAAAAGCTTTGTGTGGTAGAATGTGTCAAGGCCTATGAAGTGGCTACCAGTGAATTGCGGGTACAACCTCAGGGCCAATAGCTCATTGCTCTCAGGAAACCTTTTGGACCGGTTTCATCAGCCACTCTGGCTAGATGGATGAGATGGTTGCTTTTCGGAAGCAGGAATCAACATCTCAGTTTTTGAGGCTCATTCGGCTAGGGGTGCTATGGCGTCAAAATCTTTTGCGTTGGGTTCTCATCTGGAAGATATCATGAAAGCAGCGGATTGGTCCTTGGAATCTACTTTCAAATCACTCTATTACAAACCGATTGTGGATGTAGCTTCGGTGGTAGTGGCGCAGCTTTGAGCAAGCATAATCGGAGCCTCCGGTCCTGACATAGAATAAAATAAATTCTATCTAACGCAATAAGAATTTTCAATTCTCTTAAGGACACGGAGGTGAGGATTATCCCACCCTGAAAGATAACTTTACTACATAAGGTATAAGTGCATGTTTCAATATTTTTAATGTATGAAATTGTCATTCCCACCCAGTCTTTTATTGTTTATGCATGCTATGGTGATAGATGTTACGGCTCTGGTTGCTCTCCTGGGTAATGAACAGAAGCAAGCATGAATGGTCGTTTTGGTTCCAAGAGGTTCAACAGCTTACAACGCCTTCTTTGGAGGATTTTGTTCTCGAACATGAAAGTTCTGGAATTTCGGGTCCTGTTCGGTGGCCTTTCAGAATTTGTTAATTCCGGATATCTTATAGAGTTAGACTTTTTATTTCAGCCTTTGCAAAGAAAGAGGAGGTTAAAATGGTGTAAGTGCCAATTGAAGGGCTGGACTGTTGGGGATTGGCCCATGTGACTCACGAGCTGGGGTTCATGGGGCTTGTAGTTTATATTGCATTTTTTTCCTGTTTTATTGTTTCTGATTGGCTGCTGTAAATATGTAATAAAGAAAGAGAAGCATAATTCTCGCCTCCGTGTCCTTAATAGAATTGAAAATTCTTATCATGTCAGCTAGAATTTTTTTTACTGTCCCTTAATTTAGCCCATACTTCAAGCAAAACATTTTCTACGATCCTGACAACAGTTCACATTTTTTGACATTGGTTGTGTGCAAACTAAGTAAACTATGGTTGTGTGGAATTTATGCAAACTATGTAAACTATGCAAACTATGTATATTCACTTATGGCCGCACAACTTCTGTATCTTCAACCATCATTCATTCATTCATTCATTCATTCATCATTCAGTCATTCATTCTAGTAGATTGTCCTGTTGATAGGTTGTAAAGGCCACTATTTCAGTCCAAGATTTTTATGTGCTGCCCATATACATTCTGGGTGATACCATCTTGTTTTGCTTCCTTTGAACTAATTACAAAGCACCCCTGAAATCGGTGAGCAAAACGTTCAGGACTGGAGACACTGTCCATAATGACCTTGAGTGAAGTGGTCACCCTACTTTCTACTACTATACAGGATTCAAGTCAGGCTGCTGAAAATCTGCAACCCACCTCTGGAAACTAGAGCACCACACAAGTGAAAAGGGCAGAGAAATTAATTGAAAATAAATGACAGCCTGAGTCTTATTTTTCATAATCAAATGTTACTTCTGTGTGGGATAACTTTTGCATTACGTGAATCCGGACCTAAACACGCCATTGTGAAATTCCGTACAGACGCAAATAAACATAATTGTGTTTTTCTGCAGCCACTTGCGTCACAGACTTTTGTGTTGGAGGAAGGCCTGGGATGCAATCTATACATATAATAGAAATGTGCTCTGATGGGTTCTTGCTTCTGGGAAAGAAGCCATAGCCATCATTTTGAGACGCCTGTGTTCTGAGAGTTAAATATGCATTAAATTGGTCTCTTTAAGATCTGGCAGATAACTCTCTCTATTCTGTCAAATCCGAGAAGAGGGCATGTTGGCCCTTGTCTAGAGCTGGAAGGACTGAGGCTCAATCAATGTCACAAGTAATGTTCATGGTGAGGCAAGATAAAGAACACAATATGCTCCTTATAGATTCTGAACTCACTCTCTCTTTTGAAGTTTTAAGAATTAAGGGGCTTATTTATGAGCGGTCACCAGAGCCTCACTTTTTGTGACAATTCGGTGGCGCAAACCTCTCAACCATATCTATGAGGCTACGCAGAGCCACTTTACGTGGCTTTGAATGACCTCATAGAGATTGAGTAAGGCAAAGCAGCGTAAGTCGCAGCGTTGCCTTAGTCTGCACCACAGAGACGTTCCATGGCCAATGTGGTGGGTTTTCGCAGGCAACACGTATGGATTTTGAGGCTGCCCCAGATTTAATTAATCACTTAAACCTTGGAAAGCCCCAAAATCGTATGCCTTCTAAGGAGAGACGTAATAAGGGGAAATATTTTAATTTCTGCGTGTTTTTCCATCTTTTCATGTGTGCTGCATTTTACAGCACACATAGAAAGAGGAAAACACCTTTTGGGTTGTTTTTGTGCAGGAAGGGGCCTCTTCCTGCACAAAAACAACCCTGCATGCAATACAATGGTGCAGGAGTGCCTGCGTTGGCACTAGGCTGGTAAAAAGGCGCTAGCACCAGCGGAAAGGACACAAATGCACCATGTTGCAAAGGATGGTGCATTCCTGCCCCTTCGCTTTGGTGTAGGACAGCAGAGCAAGATGGGAAAACCCACCTCAACATCCAAGGAACTCCTTCCTGGCGTAGAGTAAGGAAACGCAGCAACTTGTGCTGCTTTGTCTTACTCCATATCTATGAGGCCATTCAAATCCATGCAAAGTGGCTTTGTGTGCCCCATAGATATGGTTGAGAGGTTTGTGCCACCAGAGCATCAGAAACAAATGACACTCGGGTAGCGCAAGCCTCTCATGAATAAGCCCCAGAGTTTATGGATGTGGTGAGGTGGATGTACCATGGCTGCTGCCTCCCTAAAGTTTTCTCCATTTGAGAAGGTAGTGAATACATCCCAGCTCTGTGCAGCAAAGGACTTGTCCTTCCCCTTTGGTCTGACTCCCGTCAGGCGTTGCAAGGGGTTGACAAATGATTTTCAGGGCAATTGAGAGAAAATGCTGTCCTTCATTCATTCATCGGCAACCATTTGCACGGTGAGCGGACGGAAGAGGACCACACTCAGGTCAGCTGTCTGTGCAGTAATTTTGGCAGAAGAAAGGGAAACAGACAGGTTCCTGTGATGCAAGCAGTTGTGTGTCATTTTGATGCCAGGGGTGCGTTGGAACAAATTGTATTTCCTTGTGTGCACTGAAGAGGAAAGAGAATGGGTATGAAAGAACTCCTTTGTGGCAAGACATGATGATAGGCCCAATAAAGTTATGTCCATGGGAGTGCCAGCAGCAGTACTAGCCTATGGCTCTCCCAAAGCCAGGAAAAGGAGAACAAGGCCTGGAGGGGGTACTAAAATGGACACGTTAAAAGGACTCAGGTGCCAGATCGGACTGGATCACACCGACCGTTCTGCCACTCTTACGTTTCCCAGTAGTCTGTGGGCTAAGGGCCAGATTGCTGCCAATACCTACCCATGCTGCTACAGCCTCATTATAGTCACTGGCTCGTGCGGTGTGGAGCTGGCTTGAACAGTTTTTTTCTAGTGCTGAGTTTGGCTTCCAGACAGGTACTGCATCGGAGTGTGGTGTCTCTGTGGTGCGAGGACATGTTATGAGTTTTCAATCCCCTTACAGAAGGTGATATCAACAGCAGATCCCCAAGGACCAACAGGGCATACTCAGTGAATAAAGATACATAGCAGAAGAGGAGTGCTTCTAAGGGGGCATCAAAAAGCGAGAGAAGCTGTCTAGGCAATCTGCTGATCAGAAGAGCAGGATCTGCAGACATGGGGCTGGTTCTCTGGCAAGATGGCAGTCTGGGGTGCAGGAATACAGAGGAGCTGTGGATAGTGTGGGAACCTCATCAAGAGAGTGCTAAAGGTTGTGATCCCTGATTCTGGTGAAGAGAAGTTGGCTCTCTGGGACATCCCTTTCCAATGCCTAAGAACAAGACAGTCATCAGTTTGTGGCTGAAGGGCAAGGACCGTAGGCTGCAGATGAAGTTAAGGTGCACCTTACCTTTCATAAAGAAGATTGGTAGTCAGAGGCAACAAATCACATAGGGAAAGTATAAGACCTGCCGAATTACGAAATGATAGGAGAGCAGTGGGTTAAGGTGCTGCCCAGAGGAAAGAGGTGGCAAACATCCACAGGAGAGGCCTAGAGCCTTGGATGGGTGCAATGGCCCGCTTTATGGAGGTAAACCACAAGAAGCCTATCAACTCAAGTGATCGATGGCAGTAATAATGAAGAAGTATCTGAAGATTTTTCGGACAATGTGATACTTATGTGTGACCTGAATGGCTCAGATGGTGCAGTATAGGGTAGATAGGATTTAGAGATTTCAGAGGACAAGGTGAGAATCCTGGAACAAATCCCTTTAGAAAAGGGGCCAATCCATGAAATCTAAGGTGGTCTTAACTAACATTTTCATCAAACTATAATGTCCTTCTAAATTTTGTGTTGTTTTAGTGACTTTTTAAGAATTTTTTAATTTAAAGTAACATATTATTACAATGCCCAAATTTAATGTCACTTCAACCTTTGTTTTTTAGATGAATTTCTATTTTTTTAAAGTAATCTAAGATGTCGAGCACCATGCGTGGTGTGGGGTTGAGCACCCGGCTTGGCTTGCGGTTGGAGCCTGCAGTTGAATTCCCATGTGGAAACCAAAACTTGTGTCACACGTCCAAAGGCCATCAACATTGTGGGGTTGTCTGCAGGACCTGGCCTGTACCAAGGCCCTGCCCACAAGCCCCCACATGGGCCCCAACCTCCACCACCCCTTTATAAAGGATTCAGCACATCAACACACGTAACGAATACCTATTGGTTTTGTAAAAAAGTTAGCAATAAAAAAAGGCTGGAGACCACCACATTTTTTTTAACTAATTAAGACACAAAAATATTTTTATATCGAACAGTTGGGCAAGTGAGAGGCTCACAAGAGTCCCTCTGTAGCACTAGTTTTAAAATAGAGTATTCTGACTGGCCCAGGGAACTATTTGTCCTTTGGGCCATCTCAAGCCTGTGGGATTGAGTGCTCTGATTGGATGTCAGCAACATGAAAAAAAATGTTACTGGCAGCCATTTCAGGATTCGTGGGCTTAGTGCACTGACTTGAAGTTAAGGAAAAAAAAAATAGGTGGGCAGAGTAGGGATAACCAGACCCCAAGGCCACATGGGGAGGCACCCAGAGGGAACCCTCATGGGGCTAAAATTAGAAAAAATTGGCTTTTTTTGCTGTCATGTTGTGGGACTCCTGCAGGAATTCAGCAAAAAAAAATGCCAGCCACCATTTCAAACATATATACATTAGCGCCCCATCCCCAGCCCTTTTAGGGTCCTGAGGGCCGAATACCCCAGGCTCAATCTATTTAGAAATGGGAGAGGGTTTGGAACGAGGCCCTCCTAAACTAATTTTGGCCTCCCGGGCAACACATTCCCCTAGGGCCTACTCTACTTATAAAGGAGTGAGCGATGCACGCCCACCCCCTGAGCTATTTTCAGCACCCAGCACTCCATCCTCCAGGGCTAAATTTAAATATCATGTGAAGGGGTGCATGTCCAGCCTTCCTGATGCAGATGTTGCCCAAGGGACCCCATCCCTGGTGTCCAATGTATTTAATAAGCGGAGGGGGATGTTAGCCCCCCCCTTCCCTGCGCCTTAAAAGGTCCGGGAGACCACATACCCTCCAGTTCAATATTTTTAGTAAGGAGAGGTGGGGTGCATGCCCCCCTCCCTGATTCTTTAAAGGACTTAGGGATCTTATCTCCTTGGGCCGGCTCACTTGCTGTGTGGGGACAAAGGAGTTTCCCTTTCTGCACCAGTGTGTGCAACCCGTCCCTAAACAATTGAATTAGGCCAGTGAGGATGGGGTCCCCAGGGCCGAAACTGACTCTGGGAGAAGGTGCTACACGTTCATTTTTTCCTACCCTAAGTGCCCCCTTAATAAATGGAACCCCTTGGGTTTGTGCTGGGATAGTTTTAGAATACAATGTGGACCACTTGATTAACCTGAAGCCCTTTCTCTTCTTGTCCCTTTTACAACGCTTTAGACCACCATGTTGGCACTGCCCTAACACAGTGGGGCAGACTGGCTGAAGATTAAGTGTGCCACTAAAATGTGGGATAAGCCTTTCGGTCCATAATCTTTGAATCTTGTGTTCCCACCTCTGGAATTCCCTGTGGGGTGAGGTTATATAGGAATTTAGCTGCCATCCTTTTATGGGTTTGTACTCAAAAGACACCAGAGTCTGTCTGACTACATTCAATCCCTTCAGTTCTATTCAATTACCCTAACCCTGACGGACTGTGTTTCTCAAATCTTTCAAGTGACCACATTTTTGACGGCCAATCCTTGGGCTTTAATTTTTTGAAAATGGTTACTGTTTTTAAAAACCATCCCAACTTTACCAGTTGGAGATTGTGGAAGTGCTGGAGAAGGAAATTTGCCCAGGCCTTTCCAATGTGATATTCACATAACATTGGTGCATTTGAAAGGAAGGGAAACTTAGAGAAACAATTGACAACTGTGAGTAAAGCAGTTTATTCAATAGTGTGGTTATGAGACCTCACTGTATAATAAGCACACTACTTGTACTGGATCCAGTCAGTTTTATTTGAAAATCCTTAGTTCAACCCTGGGTAGCTGTGACTGTGAGCAGAAGGGCTCGATCTAAGGATCAAGTTAAAAGCATTAAGAAGTACCAATACAGTTGAATACGAAAGAAACAAGACTCAATAAATATCCAATATCAATTTACAAAAATAGGTTACATTTTTATGTTTAAATAGACTCCACAATGACAAAAAACACTGGAACGGTCGTAGATAGGAATTTTCAAAGAAACAATAAATCATTGCTTTGAAACTCAGAGCAATACATTAATGTAGTGGACCATACTTGTGGCCAACTTTACAAACTTTGGAAAACCTTCATAAAGTTGTAAACTACTACACCATTCAGTTTTGCACAACCAGTTCAGGCATGCAACAAGTCACAAGTGCCAAAGAGGCTTGGTTGAATAGTCACTTCTCAGTTTAAGCAGTCCTCTGTCCAATTCCAAGGTCTATGGTCAAACAGCCAAAGACAAAGTCTTCAATAGAGTGGTCCTGATCTAAGGGATACAGGATGCAGTAGATGCTGATGGATGCTGAAAGTATTGCTCCGGTTGCGAGGTCCTCCTGGGACAATTCCTTAGATCACAAACACGGTGGGGAGACTTTGACCCCAGGCACTGATGTCCTGGAAGTCTGTTTGAAGCCTATCCAAAAACCAGTTATCACTGGTCTATTGGTCTCTGGTTACAGCAAAACCAGTGGTTCCCTTAAACTCATGATAGCTTCCATCTTGAGTGATAAAACTGCACTCGGGCAACACTCCCCGGGTCAGCAGACTCTGGTACAGCTTTTGACAGCTGGGAATTGATCTCCCAAGCAGCACTTCAGTGGTCAGCAGTGGTCAGGCATTCTAGGCTACCAACTCACCAAAGCAGTCTTCTTCAGCTTTTGGAGCTCTGTAGCTGTAAGTCAGCCAACGGACTCTTAGAGTCACTTATTGCGTTTGAGGCTCAGGAATAGCTTTTCCTCGAGCGGGGAACCACAGTCACAGTATTCTCTTTGTTAGCCCAAGGAACAGCAGATGCAGTCAAGTCGTGCTGCAACCTCTCTTTGCTGAGTTCATGGAACAGCAGTGCAGTCTTCCTTCAGTCCAATCTCCAGTACAGATGGGATCAGATGTTTGAGTGTCAGTGGTGCCACTTCTTTGCCTAATTTGTGTCCTCTGGGTATGTTGTAATGACTATCAAAGGAGCAACCAGGTCCCCTCCTGTCTTGCGACGTCTTCCTGTGAAGTGGGGCATCTAGATAGCCCACAATGTGCTATTCTGTCCACTTCAATGACTGGAGTGTGGAGCTCCCGCCATGTCCATGGAAAAAGTGGTCTGACAACTGCTTTCTCCCTCTGTCCACAACACCAACTTGTCTGAAAGAGCGAAAGATCAGCCTCTCTTATTTGTGTTCACCTTTTGCCCTTCAAAGGCCCCTTTGAGACCACTTTTTTGGGATCACATGCTATTTGGCCTACCGCCTACCTCTTCCAGTGGACTTCTCTTTGTGTTCTTTCCTGAGAGTCATTCATACTTCCCCACGGGAGGGGAGAAAGCTGTCTTGTGGCCAGCAACTGTGAAATGTTGCTGGAAAACTCTTGGCCACAAAGTGGCTTCTTTCTAAAGTTGCCACTTAGGTAAAATTTACATTAAATTCCTCTTGACTGTCAATTTGGGTTTAATGCAACAATTCTTTTGATACTTGATTTATTATGATTAGTAGTGCCATTCAGCAGTTAGCACTGCTGGGTGGTTAACATGCACATACTGTATGTACTCGCCAATGGGGTTATTAGCCTTTCCATAGTAAAAGCGACAATGAAAGTTTTTTGCTGCCAGGGCAGGTAAAGTTAAGAAGCACATATCACATTTTTTATTATAATGCACATTGCCTTTAGGGCTCAGGAGATCTGCCTTAGGGATAACTTATAAATTTTGAAAAGGAGGGTTTGTGCTTTGCAATTACTTTAAATGGAAAAGTCAAGTTAGCAGCTGAGAACTACTCTGCCAGCCAGCAATGGTGAGCTGGAAGTCATACTGTGCTCTGTCTCACTCCTAGTGGTACAATAAGTGCTGCAGTCCATTAGAGGCACTCTAACTTACAGGCCCAGGGTACCTCTAGTACCATATACTAGGGACTTATAAGTAAGGTAATGTATGCCATTTGGGTACGAGCCAATTATCCATACATTTTTAAGTGTCAGAGCTCATTGACTGAGGCCTGGTCAATATGGCCCAGAGCACTACACGGTCATTACACTAGTACCTAATAGTCCAAAAGTTGGGCAAAAAACGGGGGTAGATCTGCAAAAAGCCATTTTCTCACAGCATCCTACTCCATAATCATACTAAGCAAACAGATTGCGTGGATTGTGTGTGGTGTCTCACTAGGTTCAAAGGCAGGATCAGTTTTGACGGAAGTTGATATGAGCATCATAGGAGAATTTACAGTAGGGATTCTAGCACATTTCCCACATGGGGTCTCCTTTGTCCTGTATAAACAGATAGCTTGTCAATGAGGATATTTTAAACCCCTTTGTTAAAAGTGAGACTATGGGATCGAATAGAAAAAGCATTTAAGAGTACAAGAAGTAGTACTACAGGATTACTTTTTTTCATACTCTTACATGCCTTTGTGAATCAGACCCAAAACGTCCAATTCCCTATTAGTAGAAGTGGAAACAGGGCACAGTCCTTTCTATTTTTACTAACTGTATATGAATAGTTCCTCAATATTCACATTTTAGATATTTTGAGGGTAACACACTATAACGTAAGATTACATAAAAAGTATTATAGGAGTACTACTCTTTATGTATCCCAAAATGTCTTTGTGAGTTGTCCTCATTGTCTCTAGATTTACCCTTACAAATTGACACTTATTATTCCCAGCTCCTGTACAAGGCCCATTTAAATCTCTTTTCTTTGACACCTTCACTTCTCCTCAGAGGAGGTCTCTTGTATTTTCTTTGTCATCTTTCTTCATCCATCATTCATGTCCTTTCCTTTGTTGTTTATCGTACCTATCTCTAGTCCAGTTTTATCAGATTACTCATTTGCTATAGTGCCCTTTCTCAATTGTTGTGTGCGCATTCCTTTTTTGAATTTGAATGCCTCTATTATCCTTCTGTTCCTTTTTCTTTTAGTTTATACATGCTTATATTTAATAGCCCCCCTGTGTGACTCTTATTGTCATCTTTTTAACTGGATCAAAAGTTTCTTGTAATGCTCTGGATGCCATGGATAACTAACCCAAGAACCATTAGAAATTTTGCCAGAGCAACTCTTAAAATCCCTCAATGGTGAAAACAATTCTGCATACCCTTCCATGGGCGAGCACTGAGCCTATCCACCCTAACATGATTTCATGCTGGCATTAACCAGACATCAAGAAAGTTGCACCTTGTATGATGGCTAACCTGGAATGGGGATCCTGACTGGCAAGTAAGAACTTTCATGCTATCCTGGAGTAGAACATCAACTTCAAAATGTACATTTTGCTGTCATTCTCTCTTTGGTGAAGAACATTTTTAGAAAATACATGTATGCAATGCAGTGGTTCACCATCTGACCTTGTTCTCCTCTTTCAGTTCTGTCCTATATTATGTTTTCCCATCTGATCTCCCCCAGTCCTGGAGAGGCTCAAATCTTGTATTCTGGATCAACTTTTGGGGCTGCTGGCCACAACCAGACTTGGTTCATCTGCGGATGTCTGTCCTAGGATCACCGCTAATTTGACTTCACTAGTAGCACCCACCATCCTCTCTCTGTTTAATTTATCCTTAGCAGCAGCCAAAATACTACTCGCCTGGAAGGCTGCCTTAGACTCCCGGATAATGATAAAAAATAAAAAAAACAGATCCTAAAAGTTTGCCTAATCACCGGCACCACCCATTAATGGAAAAAATGCTGGAAAGCTTGGTAAACATACAGTTCATGACATTCCTAGAAGATTTAAAAATTCTAGACCCCTTTCAATCGGGCTTTACATCAGGCTACAGCACTGAGACATCACTGGTGGCACCGAGTGACTCCATTCGCCTGTCCTTAGATTCAGGGTCTCCTGCTAGATCTGTCAGCGGTCTTCAACACTGTTTCGCACAACATATTGCTGTGCTGCCTGCGTGAGATCGGAGTGGGGGGCAATGCCTTTTTATGGGTTGTGAGCGTTTTAGCAAGCTGCCCTCAAACGATCATGCTGGGTCCATTCAAGTCACACTCTGTCCTGTTAACTAAAGGGGTGCCTCAGGGCTTGCAGCTGAGCTCGACGTTGTTCAACATCTACGTATCCCCCTTAGCCAGATTGTCAAGTGCTATGACTTACATGTGGTTTCATATATGGATAACAGCAGCTGCTCATCTAGTTTGGCCAGGACTCAGTCAGGGAAAAACCTGCTTCATGTACTGTATGGGAAGGATTGCAGTCTGGATGACGACTAACTGCCTTCAACCTAATAGTGAATAAAGAGAGGTGGTGCTGTTTGGTAAAGCCATGGACCTCGAGTCCTCTGGTGGCCCTCATAATTGGGGGCGGCTCCCTCCCTCAGGCTCCTAGTGAAAAATGTGGGTGTTAAATTAGACCAGGCCCTATCCATGAAGGACCAGAACTCTGCTAGTTGCGGACTTGCTTTGAGACCATGCGGCTTCTGAGGTGCATTTTCACTTGGTTACCAAACTCTGCAAGGTAGACTCTGGTGTAGGCCCTGGTCTTAATCTGCCTTGACTATGGCAATGCCTTGCTCAAGGCAGAAAATAATTCCCTATTAACCAAGCTCCAGATGGGGCAAAACACGTCTGCACACCTGATCTGTAATATGCCAGCAGGCCCCCCATCAGCACCCACAATGAGATCCCTACTCTGGCTTCTGATCAGGAAGCGCATTACGTATAAGGTCTACTGCCTCACCCACAGGGCTCTGATGGTTGGAGCTCCCCCGTACCTAAAGGATAAGCTTCAGTACTAATGTCCTGTAAGAATGTTTAGGCCACGCAATTTTCCATTACCCGCATTTGTACCTTCATATGCGAGGGAGAGCGTTTTCCTTCACCACTCCTACAACTATGAACCTGCTTCTGTATCACCTCTGTTGCTGCTCCAACCCTGCCAAATAAAAAAAAAGAACTCCTGAAGACCTGGATGTTTTAGGCTGCAGGGGTGTTTCTTTGATGGCATTGTGCCAAGATATACCTTCAGATATGATTCGAGCGCTATATCAAGTGGAAATAACTAAACATATTATAACAAACAAAAAATTATAAATGTGGAGCTTTCTCTTTTAGTCACTAACAGTTTTCTCACTGCTATTTTTAGGTTTTCTTTTTAGGTCTGGGTTAGAGACAGACTTAGTTGTCTTCCCTGCCTTTTGTAATCAGCAAAATTAAAGGGGACCTCCAGTGAATGATCTCCCAGTACAGTTTAGAACCCTGCAGATGTCGCCAAACAAACCAACATTCTAAAACATTTATTGTTGGTGATTGTTTTCATGCAAGGTAGGCACAGAGGTTGTTTTTACTTTCTCTGCACCAGCAGGTACCATTTATAAAGAACATTTAAAAACAAATAATGCATGAAGGGTGTTTAAAGCCATTCGTCTCTTGCCTGAAGCGTGAGTCGCATCTTGGATCAGTCCACAAGACCGCAGATACACACAGAGGGGCGGGGTCTGCCCTTCTGACATGGCTCCAGTTACACTGTCATTCATATTTCGGATTAGCCCCCCAGACATCTATTTGGTCATTGGAGTGTCAGTCATGTTGAGTAATGGTATTCTGCTCCATTCTATCTGAGAGCACATTCATTGGCAAATTAGTCAGTCTGCATCAAGAGGTTCTTGCTCTTAACTTTGCAACTAACTTGGAATGCCCTAGGATTTCTCTGTCGCCCCTTTAAAAGCCAGAGTGCTGACAGACCTCCCCCCCACCACAGTTAAAGGCCTCCTTTTTTACATTTGGAGTGGCATGCAAACGCCCCTTCTAGTGTGAGCAAGCTGCTCATCCCTTTAGCAGAGCCCTAGGCACCTTCCGATACTGCTCTTAGCAGCAAAAGTTAAAGAGGATTCTATTGGTCAATGTGACAGCCATATTGGAATAGTAATTTGGTGATATACTGTGCACAATAATGTTTTAAGATGTCCACCCATTCAGAAGCAGTTCCAATGTTTGTGTTGCTGTTGCTCTACCATATAGATTGTACACGCATGCTTATTTTGGATGAAAATAATTACTATGAGTGAGTCTTTTTTTCTGGTTATGTTACATTCTGAAAGCCTTTCCTGTCCATATGAACACAAATCTGCATGCATCTGATGTATTTCTAGCTTCTTCTGTCGGACACCTTTTTGTGGACGTTTTGGCGGCTCTTCGTGAAATGCCGTCATAGTTGCCCTAAAAGAGAACGGAGATCAGCGTGTCAGCACGGAACACCTTGGCACCCTTGCAGTCTCAAATGTGCAGGTTGTTGAGCTGCGGCAAGTGACCGTCTTGCTTCCAGGCTACACATTGTTCCCACCTGCTCTATGAATTATTGGACCATCAGGGTCTCCCATTTAATTTGCTTTGCATTTTTTTCCTCATCTAAAATTTAAATCCAACTTTTTTCTATTTCGATACATAGCTTATTGACATATATTCTGCACAACAAGTTAAGTGCCTATTGCAGAGTTCTGTGTTTCATAATTAATTAAGTGTCTTCCCTTCAGAAGAGAAAAACTAGGATTGGTCGAAGGGAGTCTCTTCATGTGTGTAATATTTCAGTTTGGAAAGACAAAAAATCTGGACCTTTTTGTCAAAGATATATTTCAACTCGTCCACCCTTCACTAAATTCCCTCCACGTTCGAGGAATGGAGAGCGTTGACGGCTTTGGAAAGATTACTTACATATTTATGTCAAACTTTATCTGACTAGCATAGTCAATCTCCAACCGTTTATGCATACCTATATTTGCATTAACTTACACATTGAAACCAGACCACGTGGCATTTCCAGTGCTTGTTTTGTTTGTGGAAGTTTTGATCTCAGTTTTGATAGTTTGACTCTTATTTCCTATAATGTTATCTGCCAAGTGTGCTGTTCGTCTAGGTTTCACAATGATGCATGATTTGGTTTGATATGATATGCCTCTCTTTCTGGCAAGAGTTGCTTTTGTTGTGACAGTTTTGATGGACATTTTCATTGCTGAGTATTGAGTTTCACTTGATTTGAACAAAGGTTTACTGATATCTGGTTGCTGGACAAGGACACGTTTGTGAAGCGGGACGGTGCGTGAGGTAACCCCAAGTACTTCCTCGAGAAATCACACATGACCTGCCAACCACAATATTTCTCCTTTATGCCATTTTGTACGGATTATCTTTACCTGAAGAAGGGTTTGCAGTTAAAGGATCTGAAACCCGTGTCATTTCACCCAAGCATTTCCAAGCGTTCTCTCACATACAGTCTCTCTACACGTTCTGGCTTTTAAACTTTTTCTATTAACAATGAACTTTGTTCTATGTATATATTGATGAATGCCACCGAATGCAACTTCGGTATCTGATGTAACAAAGCGATATTCGTCACAATGAAGACATCACATGAGTTTGCAAACAATTCCTGGAGGGCTCTGCATGGTCAAATAATTGGTACCCATCACAAGGAATTTAATATAAAATTGAGGGAGAGGGGCGTTGAAATATATTAGAAGTAAAGTGATGGAGACTGAAGGCTCTTCTGTTGCACAATTAATTTGTATTTTAGCAGGTATTTCGTCTTTTCAATCTTGTTCCATTCAAGTGCTTGATGTTTGATCCCACTACGAGGCACCGCTTGAACTGACTCAGTAAGAATCGAATTTTTCTTGGGAGTATCATATACAATGCAGTCAGGAGCTGCTCCTGGAGTGTCGCCCCCGCCAGCAGCAGGAGCTGCAAAACTTTTACAAGAAAACGATAATAAACAATGTTTATTATCGTTTTCTTGTAAAAGGGACAGGCCGAGGGCTGTGATGAGCATAGAGTGGGAGTGCTTAGTGCGCATGTATGTTTGGCTGGACAAACACACATGCGCACTGGGCTCTCTCCAACTCAGCAACCAGGCACTGTGTTGCTGGGTTGAAGACAGCAGGCAGGGACTTTCACTGTGCCTCAGTGCGCCCTGGCTGGGCGCTCCGTCCAATCCTAACACTGCTTTTATGCTGCCAGCAGCATGAAAGCAGTGTTAGGATTGGACGCATTGAAGGCTGTGAGCCTATGCCTGCACTGCAGTTGATGATCGAGAATGGGCACAGCAAGAAAGGTAAGTTTAAAAAACAAATTATTATATTTTGTTGGTTTTTTTGTCTGCCGCCCACGCGCCGCCCCTTTTCCCTCCACAAGCCGCCATTGAATGCACTACCCCGTAATAGTCTATTACAAAGCACCTAGTAAAATTGGTGTGCTGCGATGTGTGAATGGAACAGATCTGAGCAGTACCATATCTACTAAGATGTGGTGCTTTCCTGCTCTCTCCACTGTACTGTCACACTTTTGGGTGCCACGCGTCAACACAGACATTTTTGCGCATTAGTGACAAGGTGTCTGTGTTGTGGAAAGCATAAGTTTTGTACTTGGTAGGGGACCCTAACAGTACAAAGGCTATGCTTAATGATGTTTCCAACTTTATTTGTTTGCTGTACAATGCATCACACATGCAAAGTTGGAAAAAGCTAGGAGAAATGAAAAATGTTTTCCTTGTTGCGCCTGCTTCGAGAATGTGAAAGGCTTTGGCGCAAATCAATAACTCAAATTCTTTGAAAACAGCGGTTTGCATAAAAACCATGGGTGGCTGCCTAGAAATGCCAATGCACCACCCATAGAATTCCCCCTTGACGCAAAGTAACACAAGGCAGCGAATTGCGCACCTATGTGTTGTAATCTAATGCGAAGTGAGATTTGGGTTGGGTTTTATATCCCGCCACAATACTTTGCATCAAGTTTGGGTTAAAAAAAAAAGTACTACAAAACCAATGCAAAGTGTTTGCAACTTCACATCTACTTACCCTAATTGTATTTTGGTACTCAATATAACGTGGTCGGTGTAAGCATGAGTTGATATGTTATCGTTGAAAACTGAAAAGGAGATCAGAGCTCTCCTGTTGATGCAAGGCACAATGAGTGCTAAGCTGAAAAAGAATAGGAATAAGAAAAATGCAGAAGCCTAAGGAAGATGGACTGAGGCTGAGAAATAGGTGAAATGTGGATGAAATAGAAAGAGAAGAAAGACCGTCGTAGACTCGGAGTCAGAAGAGCAATTGAGAATTACAGAACAAAAATGCATGCAAAAAAGACTCACATGATGAACTGGATAGATGAGTGGAGGTCTGACCCTGTGGTCACAGAAGACAGAGTGAAGAGGGAGAAGAATGAGAAGAAAGAGTAAGAGGGAGACTCTAATTGTGAAAGAGTGACTTACAGAAGGGCGGGAGAGTATAAAACAGTGGAGAACGTGATTGCTCACTGAAAAGTAGAAAGCAGAAGAAAGAGACTAAAACAAGGGAGAAAGTTTATACCCACTTAAAAGTAGAAAGCAACAGAAATAAAAAGGGACCATTTAGGAGGCACTTAAGAATTGAATTAACATTTTTAATAGAAAAGTAGCCACCTCATCTCCATCGAGCTTGTAGCGAGTGCAGTGCTTAATTTGGCAATAAAAAGGTGCCGTGCCCAAAGCCCTCCTTTTAAACACGCGGCTGCTGCAATTAAATGTGGTTACACGGAATATTGAGGCAGCGTAATCCTGAAGCCATCTCAGGCCTCTCTAATCCATTCACAGCCACTCACTGCCCCTTCAGCTCACTCTTGTGGCTTTATACTTTCTCCCTTTGTGACGCTTTTTCGTTTTTCTCTTCCTCCGTCTTTCCCATATGCGTCTTTTGCTTGCAGCGAATGCTTGAGGCAGACGAATAAGCCCCTGCCCTAAAAAATAAGTGCTGGTGCTCAGCACCGGAAACAACAAGCACAAATTAAGCACTGAGCGAGTGTAAACTAACAGAAATTTAGTTTCACGACTTCGATGTTTACTCTTAAATAAAAGTAGTCTGATACATTTTTTTAAACCATTTCTCAGTTCTGATATTTTACTTTTATTTCTAAATAATGTTTTCTTTTAGTTTGTTATTGTATATATTCTTCCCTTTGCTACTATTTTTTTCACTTGTGCTAGAGGAGAACAGGAATCATCCAAGCTATTTATTTTTTTCAAGCAAACACCACCACGCATCATCCGCGGATCCTCCCAATGAGGAGAAAGCTTCAGTGAGGCTCAGAAACAAAAAGGCAAGACTCACTAAAAAACAGGAACACGTCATAAAAAAAGGGAAACTATTGGAGCATGT